>NC_090436.1:589964773-590273072 GCF_031143425.1 Pleurodeles waltl | reverse complement strand
GGACGATGTGTTGTATGCTTTTTGCTTGTTAAAGATTTGTAAGTCTGATGAAAACAGTTTCCAGTTTGTCTTGCATATACTGTAACGATTCCCAAGTCTAAAGGCTTAAATGTTGAAGCTGCATTTATTAATATTGGTAGTACAGTTTTCGAAGAAAGATGTCATAAATAGCATTGTCACGAGTACATTATCTGGTTTATTTCTGATTGATTTTGACGAAAAGAAGGTTAGCTTAGATACTAATTGTGTTTGAGAGTATAACAGATTAAGAAGTAAATGTGCTCCTCATTTAGGACAATATCCTGTTGATGAAAAGCAGGGAAGATTGCCCAGGTGGAAACTAACCAAACAATCAAAAGAAGTTATAGAAAAAACTGAAAAGGAAGCTAAAACACAAACTATCAAGAAACGAAAACTGGAAAAGGATGGGGATATTGTAGATTACAAATTGGACAACAATACAGGTGTACATTGCTCTGCTAATGTTGATCTCAGTGTTCTCTTCATTTTACCACATGTTGTAAATGCAATTCAAGACAAACCAAGGAACACATTGTGCACAGCACTATCCAGTTGCCTTCGATGCTTATCTCCTTACAGAACTGTAATATATTCGGCTTCAGGCACTCGACAACTAGTAGACAAATATAGTGGATCTGTAGTATTTACTTTAAACGCTCAACAAGATAAACAAGAATTTCTTAGGGTGATCCTTGGAGTTTTAGAAAATGAAGGAGTAAATATTATTGAGATATTTGGACTAATTTATACTCTGCCTGATTCTAAAACTGTGTCTTTTGATAAGTTAATAAAAAAGAGTGACCAAAATATGACATGTCTAAATTGTAATTCAGATTTATTCTCTACATTGCTCATACTGAGGAACGCAAAAAACAGTATCGTAATGTTCCAACTATGCATAGTGGATGGAACAAAATTGGATACTGAGATTACCAACTTTAAAGCTGCACAGATATACATTACTGGTAGAACATACTGTACTTTGGGAATATTTTATCATAAAGGCATAAATATTACATCAGGACATTATATTGTTTATTTAAAAAGTCAAACTGGATGGGCAGAGTGAAATGAAAGCACATGGCAATTGAAACAAAAACTGCCTTTCAAACTTCCAAATTCCAAACAAATATGAGATGTAGTCTTATATATGGACATACATAATGCTTATTATATTATTCAGCCTATCAGGGACCATGACACAAAAAAAGATAAAAAGATATCAAAACAGTAATTTAGCATAAACAAGGTGGAAGGATTTATTTATTAAAAGAAATGTACAGTATTTTCTGTATAAGGATTTTTAATCGTTAGGACAGCATTCGGCCTATCAGGGGTGATGTCAACAAAACAATATTCAAAACATATAGGCCCTCATTCTGACCTTGGCGGTCGGCGGAGAGGCGGCGGTCGGACCGCGAACAGACCGGCGGTCCAAAAAATGGCATTCTGACCGCGGCGGTCACCGCCGCGATCGACCACCACTTTCCCACTCCGACCGCCACGGCGGTCATGACCGACGGGCTGGAGTTTGCGCACTCCGGCCCGGCGGTCGACCCAAGACCGCCAACCGTATCATGACCCTGCTTACCGCCGCGGTTTTTGGCGGTCGGAAACCGCCATGCGAACCATGGCGGTAGGCACTATCGGGGCCAGGGAATTCCTTCCCTGGCACTGATAGGGGTCTCCCCCACCCCCCACTACCCCCCACGAGTCCTCCCCCCACACCCTCCACCCCCCCAGAGGTGGTACGAACCCCCTGCCCCCCCCACCCCGACATGCACATACACGCACCCCGACATGCACGCACCCCCAACATGCACATATGCACACCCCCTACACACACACATACACAACGGGGGCACATACCCGCACACATACATGCCAACATGCGCACCCGCCGAACTACACACATTGCCCATAGGCACAGCAGCACCCCCCGCCCGCATGCACGCACTCACACACCCCCTCTACACACCCCCATGCACGCACACATCACACAACACCACCCCACCCCCTCCCCTCACGGACGATCAACTTACCTTGTGCGTTGGTCCTCCGGGAGGCGACGGGAGCCATAGGGACGTGACCGCCAACAGAATACCGCCAACATGAGACCGCCACACAGAAATGTGGGTCGTAATTCTGGGGGCGGTGTTCTGCTGGCGTGGCGGTGGAGGTTGACCAGTCTCCACTTTCCCGCCGACCGCCAGTGTGGCTGCTGGCGGTTTTCCGGCGGAACGCTCCCAGCGGTCGGAATACGCACAGCGGCATACCGCCACGGTCGGCGGTCTTTACCGCGGCGGTAACTCAGCGGTCTTGCGAAAAGACCGCCAAGGTCAGAATGAGGGCCATAATGTGGATATTTTGTACCAGCTATAATATTACCCAAATCGTTTGTATATACCAGCTTTTCATTAATGTAGTGTGTCATTATCAAATATTATGAAATTTTCCAGTGAGTGCAATTTACAGTATTACTTACATGTAATTCTGTACTATGTAGATACAGGTTTTTTCCTACATCTAAATGATTGTTTTTTCCCACTGTTCAGTGATGATTATACAGTACTCTGTTTATATGTACTAGTATAAAGAAACTGAGAACAGAAAAGTGGGAAACTGGAATGTTTTAGTAAAGTGTAATATACAGATAATAGCATAATGAATGTGTACTCATTTGTTTTAGACGTTTTTTAAGCATCAAAGTAACATATTTATATTTGTCTTTTTTCAACAGTATCTGGAGAGAAATATCATCAAATTACTGTAGGTAGTACACAGGCTAGAATTTTTTTTTGTGTGGCATATACTGACAATTGTTTATTGTTAGTGAGCATTTTTTTTAGTAACACAGTGAGATTTCTGGTTTCTGAGTTATATAGTGTGTGACACACAATTACTCAGTGTGTCATGTAAGTATTCATTTAACTGTATATACATCAATTATACATTCATTCACGCATTTACTTACTCATTCATACAGCTACAGTACCACTCAGTCACACATACAATACTCGTTCACTAACTGATCCATTATTACTAGTATATCCATATATATCCATACAAGTTATGTAGCCATGTGTCAGATATAAATGTACTCGTGCACCTAGTTACTCAAACATCCAGTACCAACTACACTCTCTCTTTCATACAAAGCATTAGTTTTATACATATTCACCAAACTTAACAACCACTTACGTAGCTAATCAATTATGGATATATAATTTTCCAGTGAGTGCAATTTACAGTATTACTTACATGTAATTCTGTACTATGTAGATACAGGTTTTTTCCTACATCTAAATGATTGTTTTTCCCCACTGTTCAGTGATGATTATACAGTACTCTGTTTATATGTACTAGTATAAAGAAACTGAGAACAGAAAAGTGGGAAACGGGAATGTTTTAGTAAAGTGTAATATACAGATAATAGCATAATGAATGTGTACTCATTTGTTTTAGACGTTTTTTAAGCATCAAAGTAACATATTTATATTTGTCTTTTTTCAACAGTATCTGGAGAGAAATATCATCAAATTACTGTAGGTAGTACACAGGCTAGAATTTTTTTTTGTGTGGCATATACTGACAATTGTTTATTGTTAGTGAGCATTTTTTATTAGTAACACAGTGAGATTTCTGGTTTCTGAGTTATATAGTGTGTGACACACAATTACTCAGTGTGTCATGTAAGTATTCATTTAACTGTATATACATCAATTATACATTCATTCACGCATTTACTTACTCATTCATACAGCTACAGTACCACTCAGTCACACATACAATACTCGTTCACTAACTGATCCATTATTACTAGTATATCCATATATATCCATACAAGTTATGTAGCCATGTGTCAGATATAAATGTACTCGTGCACCTAGTTACTCAAACATCCAGTACCAACTACACTCTCTCTTTCATACAAAGCATTAGTTTTATACATATTCACCAAACTTAACAACCACTTACGTAGCTAATCAATTATGGATATATAATTTTCCAGTGAGTGCAATTTACAGTATTACTTACATGTAATTCTGTACTATGTAGATACAGGTTTTTTCCTACATCTAAATGATTGTTTTTCCCCACTGTTCAGTGATGATTATACAGTACTCTGTTTATATGTACTAGTATAAAGAAACTGAGAACAGAAAAGTGGGAAACTGGAATGTTTTAGTAAAGTGTAATATACAGATAATAGCATAATGAATGTGTACTCATTTGTTTTAGACGTTTTTTAAGCATCAAAGTAACATATTTATATTTGTCTTTTTTCAACAGTATCTGGAGAGAAATATCATCAAATTACTGTAGGTAGTACACAGGCTAGAATTATTTTTGTGTGGCATATACTGACAATTGTTTATTGTTAGTGAGCATTTTTTATTAGTAACACAGTGAGATTTCTGGTTTCTGAGTTATATAGTGTGTGACACACAATTACTCAGTGTGTCATGTAAGTATTCATTTAACTGTATATACATCAATTATTCATTCATTCACGCATTTACTTACTCATTCATACAGCTACAGTACCACTCAGTCACACATACAATACTCGTTCACTAACTGATCCATTATTACTAGTATATCCATATATATCCATACGAGTTATGTAGCCATGTGTCAGATATAAATGTACTCGTGCACCTAGTTACTCAAACATCCAGTACCAACTACACTCTCTCTTTCATACAAAGCATTAGTTTTATACATATTCACCAAACTTAACAACCATTTACGTAGCTAATCAATTATGGATACAAACACTGTGGCATTTTATCACTCCCAAGTACAGTCACTGATGCATCCTGTCACTCACTGGTATACACACTCACATACTCATTAACTAACTATACAAACACTCATGCACTCATTCGCTCACATAATCCTTCACTCAATCTCCCACTGAATGATTCATACACTGAGTGATACAGCCACTCACACACCTATGAATCCACTTATGTCTCTATTCACTCACATATACAGAAACTCATCATCCTCTCTCTTACCCATGATCCTACTTATGTACCCAATCACAAATGTACTGAAACACTGAAACACCCAGTTAGTAACACATATACCACTGATATACCCTATGACTCTTCCAAACATCTACGTATCCAACCACTCACTCACCAAAACAACCACTCATGCAACTTATCATCGATACATACATGCACTTATGCAACCATTAATGCAGCCATACAGCCTGTCTTCCTCACTTGCATTTGATAAAACAGAGATTAACATAGCCAATCACTTACCCATACAGTGTCTCCCATTTGCAATGATTTATGTACACAACCACTCACACACCTATGCATTCACACATACAGCCACTGAGATAATCAGTGTAAAGTGTAAAGGCCTGCATACCATATCACTCACTTATACAGTCACTTATGTACCGATTCAGTCACCCATACAGTTCAATGTGTTTCTATTCACTCAGATATATGGCCACTCATGCCCCTAGTTACTCATGAAAACAATGAATGAAACACCCCCTCAGTCACTTAAGGAACCATTCCTCCACTCACTCAGTAATGCCTATAGCCACTTATGCACTGAGGCACTCACTCATTCATCCCAACATGCACTCATTCACTTACCTGTACAAGTACTCACACCCCCCAGTCATTTACTCATATGACCATTGATGCACCCATTCACACATCCATACAACCACTGATGGAGCCATTCACTCGCTTATACAGGCATTCACACAACCAATCCCTCACCCATATAGCTACTCACACACCCATTCACTCACCCATGCAGCAACTCATACACTACTGGTCACCCATAGAGGCAGTCATGTAGCCCATCACTCACCCATTCGGCCATTGACACACGTATTCACTCACCCATACACACTGACACACCCCATCACTCACCTATACATACACTCACAAACTCAGTCCCTAATTACGACCCCGGCAATCTTGAGACCAACAGGGTCACTGTGGCGCTTGGATCACTGCTAATGTGGAGGTCCAGCCTCCACATTACGACCTTGGCAAACGCACCACAGCTGGACTGCTGGCACCGCCATCTTTTCGCCAGTAGATGGCCTGGCAGTGCCAGCAGTCTCAATGTGATCAGTGGTGTGACTGACAATGTCATGAGTGATGTAATATGTGAGGTGATAAGCAGTGCATTGTGGGGACGTAAGTTATAGTTAGCTCATGTAACTATAACTGCTGAATTTCAATGGTTTTGTATGTCTGAAATGTGAACTAACTATAATGTCCATGTACCCTATGCTTTTCAGTAACTATATATATATATATATATATATATGTATATATATATATATATATATACATACATATACAGTATATGTGTGTGTGTGTGTGTGTTTACATTTATTTTACTATGTCATGCAACAGTAATCATGTAGCTCACCTGCTGAGGGCCATGACTTTTAGACAATTATTGGAGCATAAAACTAATTACAGTTGCCTTCTTCTCTTTAAATTCAATACTTGTGTAACAAACAGTACAGCAAACAATTTACCTGGCTGGGGTGCAAGTGCTCTTAGGTAATACCGATGTTCTAGGCCAGGAATGGACTAGGTTTAGATTTGGCCATGCACAGGTTGTGTGGTTAAAGGAAGGTAAAAAACAGACCATTGAAAGAGATGGCATAAGAAGACGAAATGTAGGAAGAAGTTAAAGGGGAACTCTTCTGATGTGTCAGGATGGGACAATTTTTTAAGTGGTAGGTGTTGATGGAAAGGAGGCAAAGGGAAACATACTTCTTCCATTAATTGACATAGCTGATAGGTATAGACAGAAAAATAGGAATATGCATAACTTAAAAAAGGATTGGGCACTGGGCTTAGGGGCACTGAAGGAACAACTTAACAATGCAGCAGTTATCATTTAGAATGAAACTTGACTTACCACTCATCCTAGCAGACCCTTGATCCTCCTCCTATCCCTTCTTCTGCTGTTGGAGATCTTCACTTTCCTATTCCTTCTCCATGTTAAATCCAGCAGGCTCTAAAAAAAAGCAATAAATGCACGAAATGCTGTTATATAGTAATATCATTGCTTACTGCATAGTTTGCACAATTAAAGATGCCAAGGGAACTGAAAATATTGTTTGGCAAAGCATCACTTTGAAAGTTGTACTTTTACATTTTAAAAATCAAATAGCTAAGGGTTCAATCTGTTAAAAGTTTTGATAATTGCAGACATGGTTAGGAAGAGGTCACGAAAACAATAAAGAAAGGAGAAAAGAAATGTAACAGGGTAAGGATAAGGTTGGTGCCACAGTAAGAAAACAGGTGGCGGTATTACAAAAATACAGAAGGCTATGCTGCATATTAGGTGAACTCAATTAAATCTAAGATGAATATGTAAATAAACAAGCTGTATCAGCATCACCAGAGGGAATGCCTTCTGGCACAGTAGTGGCAGAGAATTACTTGGTCTTAATGGTTTTCCTCCACTACTGCTGCAAGAAATACTACCGGTAACGTGGACATCTTTGCACAACAGTGCAAGGTGCCTGTATTAGAGCTAGGTTGCACTTAGTGAGCCAGCGCAAGGAGAGGACATGAATGCGCCATATCCGGATAGATGTGACACATTCCTGCCCTCTCCTTGTCACACAGAACAGAGTAGCAAGTCGCATGACATAATGATAAATCTGGGCCTTGTTTTATAAATATTTTTATGCATAATTATTCAAATATACTTAGGTATGTGAATGACATAAACGTGTTGTCTATGGAAGGAGCCTTGTTCCCAATGAACATGGTTTATTTCCCTTTTCTGTGATGTAATTTCTCCTGCAAAGTAATAACTGCAAAATTAAAAAATGGGGTAAATCCAGCCGATTTCCCAGGAAACTCAGAACCACTCCAAATTGCAGGATAGAAACACCTGTTTATCAGGGCGCGGCCCAGGCCAGAGATCCAAAACAAGTGTCCCAAACAGTGAAAAACATTGGGATTGCCTCAAATGTGCAACGTATTTCATTCGCTTAAAAAAAGTATTTCAAGCCTTTTTTCAAATATTACAACAGCAATGTATTGCAATAAGCACGGTAAAGATTCTAGTATGGGTAAAAAAACATAAATATACGTTATGAACTCTTGTCATCTCCTTAATTCCACTGATAAAGTAGACATGAATTAGAGTCGTTTTAGGAAAACTATCAAGAGCTATGAGAACTAGAACCATTGTTTTTCCTTTGCGCTATTGTTTGGATGCACATCTTAAAACAAATTTATCTAGTGATAAATTATCAAAAAAAAGCATGCGCCTATGTGCGAAACCGTCTTAGTTTAGGGATTAATGTAGTGAGATTCGAGCCAAGTATAAAATTGCTTCATGCTGAATCCTGTGATATTCCTATTTCTGAACTAAATAAATTGAACTTCTGTAATGCTGCTTCACTAATGGAGCAGCTTTCAATAAAGATTCTGAATTTAATGTTGAGCCTTACCATACTTTAGGTTGCTCAAGAAAGGGAGAGTCAACGTGCAGTGTGAATAGAAATATAAGCTTCTCTAGGAATGGTCATAGCTCTGAACAAGAATGGTTTAAAATTAAGGAGATTCTGCTGTGCAAGGTTAAGATTTGTGCTGTCTGGCTGGATGGTTCCTAGATTCTGTGCGTATATTTGTAAAATAATAGCTGCTAGTGCACCAAATCTTTCTCAGAAGTGGCAACGACGAATGTTGGGGGTTCGCTGAAAACCGTAAATGCCTACAATCGATTCTACCTCAAGCCTCTTTTACCCCCGTCAAACACTTACTTAACCTTTATTGCACTCTTGCTGGTTGTGCGTCATCTCAGCTTTCTCTGTTTGCCACTGTTTTTCCATCTTCTCTATTGCATTCTTTCTCTATTTTCTGCTGTTCTCCTTCCTAATCGTGATCAAAGGCTGATGATAAACAGTTCTGGTCCCCAAAATGGGTTCCACCTGTAACCACCAGAGCCAATTAAGCACTGTGTGGATTTAAAAGGCATTTTGAACTTACATTCTCCATGATCAAAAACACTGTGAAAATAATTCTATCTTGATATCTAGCACGTGAATCAGTTGCCACTTTTTGCAATGCACCAGGTTCAATGAATATTAACATGTTACAAATTATAAAGGCACAAGATTACTAATGCCAGGGAAACTGCTCTCCTGCAAGAAAGACTAACAATGATTGCCAGCTGCAAGACAAAAGGCTGATAAAGGCGAACAAGATGATATTTGAATACTAATGCTTAGATTATTATTGAGGTGTCAGTTTGTGCTCAGATATATGGTCTGTATGGAAAACCAGAGACGCCTAATCACAAACGTCATTTTGTTGTAAGTTTTGCAATATTACAATAGTACTATAAACGTTTTACAAATGCTATCCATAAACCTACATGAAGACGTTCCACTTTCGCCTCACCTATCATTTTCTATTTGGAGATTTCCACCCCCAACTACGGGGTCTCTCTGCAAACGTAAGCAGGAGTTTCAATAATAAATGTTGGAGGGACACGGGAACTCCTTACTGGTAAGGGGATAGGTTTAGGAAAGACTAAGGCGGGGATAAGAAAGGGCTAGGTAGGGGTTAGAGTGACTTGTACTCACCCATAAAAGAGTAAGTCCATTTATATGCAGAAACTGCCCTTCTAAATTTGGTGTTTAGACAAAATATTAAGTTTGAACTATCAACAGACAGAAATATCAGAAATTAAATATTGTGAGACTCAAATATTGTGATGCACTAATATCGTTGTAAAGAATTTTCTATTTTGAGGTAAGTAATACCGTTTTAAAGAATAATGATGCTTTTAATATTTTTTCAGTAATATAGTTGTTAAAATACCGTTTTAAAATTATTTTAATGTGCATTAGTAGATATATTAATTTTGTGTTACTGTTGTATATATAAATGTTAATAATTCTTTCAAAATAGAGCAAGTATTTCTAAGTGATTTAGAACTTTTTATTTCACGATTAATATATAGTTTACAGTGTCATAGCAAGTTGTTAGTTTTGTAGGGTATAGGATGGGAAGTTATTAAAATAATACTTAATTAGCAATTTATTCTTAATTAAGTAGTTTAGTTTTATTTTTATTTTAAAGAATTTTAGTTATGTAAAATATGGAATACTGATTTATTTTACTTCTATTTCAGTTGCAGGATGCTAGGTTTGTAGCTGTCAAAGACGGAAGGTTAATTAAGTAATAACTACATCACAATTCATTATTAATTGTAAATTAATTATTCAATTAATTAACAGTTACATTAAGATAGAATACTGATCTATTTCACTTATATTTTTGTTGTGCCCTGCTAGGCGTTTAGGGGTAGAGGGCGGGAAGTTAATTGGATAACAATAAATTAACTATTGATGATAATATGTAAATTAATTATTTAATTGAACTTTAAATATGTAAATTAAGGAATACTGTGAGAAAGTCACCCTTTTAGCATGTTGACCCCAATGTTTCCGACTGATACTGATGGTATCTGACCCTGACAGGCCCAGGGCCAGTGTTCTGAATAAAGAGAGTCAACGTGAAATGTGAATACAAATATAAGCTTCTCTAGGAATGGTCATGACAGTGCATCCAGCAATGTCCAATGTTATAAGTACAATTGGCATGACAGACCTATGTAAGTCCCTAGTAGATAATAGACCAGGGGGATTAAAACTACCTATAAGTCCCTATTATATGATAGGGTGGAGAAGTTTAGGGTCTTAAAAGATTTCGTGCACTGGAGCATACACTGCTGTGAGACTGCTTTCATTTTTTTTAAAATGGCCCTGCCTTGCAGACTGTCTTTAAAAAGTAAAATACAGGAAAATGTGACTTTGGAGTTAATGGTACTTCCAGAATGATAATCTACCTTATTTTTACATGTCACCCGCAAACTCCCCCTACCTGCCCCAGGGGTGGGGTGACATGTAATTATAGGCAGGGATATTATAAAGAATGTTTTATATGCCGTAGTGAGGGAAAAACTAAACCTTTCATTTTCCCCCATTGTAGAAAGTTAGCTCGGTAGGCTACAATGGAAATATTTTTCATAAGCATAAGTATTGCTAGGAAGGAGCTGAATATAGCATGAAAGGACTTGAATGAATGGCAATGATAAATCCACCAACTTGCCATTGTTGCATTTATCATAACTAATACAGAAAATAAGTTATAAGCTTTATTTTTTGTATATCGGATTCCAGCCTGGCTGCTTTGATGAGGTGATAAGTAGCCTGCACTGAGCAGAGGTTATCTGATGGGGGAGGCAGGCAGATGCTGAGGTAAGGCCAGGAAGGGGGCTGGGTAAATCAAGCTGAGGCTTCAAAAGGACACCAGTCAGAAAGGAATGCAACGAGGCCTGCCCTCTCACCCTGTACCCCATAGATAGACAGTGGGCTTAGGAATAGAATTTGCAGATGTCCAGAGGGGGATTTATTGCAAATGTGCTACACAAGTGGGTTGGTTTAGCCAGGTCTTGCTCCTCCTGGCGGAAAATCATCCATCTGGAATGTTAAAATACAGTGCTTTATGGAATAAGAGGTTACCACACTTTCGCGGAAGCTGTCAGCTTCTGGGTGGCACCCTGCTGCTCATTGGAGAAGGAGACCCTCTGACTGTCCCCAAGATGATTGAATAAAAGTGGCTGATCTGCACTGCAACTCAGATCTGCTGTCTGAAACCACAAGAGGAAGGACTGCCCTCATGGAACTCTGGTCAGCAACTCAGAGGACCACACACTGAAGTATTGCTCCTGTTGTAATCTGGAATAACAGCCCAAAGTAGTTTGCCTTGCCTCAAAAAGGACTTAGGAGTGGATGTACTGAAAGCAACAGGTTAACAGAACTTGCCTGCACCAACTTTCACAAATGTCCCCAGCCTGGAGTGCATCCAGTGGACTTTTAATACTTTGGTCAGGTGCATTGTGGGAATCATGGCCCTAAACTTCCAAGGACCATCTCAGACCTCATAGGCCTTTGGGTGTGTGTTGTTTACAATTTGAACCCTCAAGAGGAACTTCAGGAAGAAGTTACAGAAGTTTGGATAAGTTTAAAGCCACTGATGGAAAAATCTCGATAAGTGGTAGACTCATTGTTGTGAGTCAAGCTGCCTAACCGCAACCCAGCCTGGATTTCTGGTTCTTCCTCCAGTCAGTGCAGGGTCGACACCCTGTAGCTGAACAGCTGCCTGACTACTTAGGCCTACCTTGGGGTAAGGTGAAGCCTTACCAGGGCCAACACTGGGCTCCCCCTTACTGGGTCCGAAGGCCCTTGGCTCATTGGACCTCTCTTTAAGAGTGGCCTACCCTTCCCCTTCTTTATCCCCTTTTTGTGGGGGACCCCTGTCTCCTACCTATAGGGGCTGGCTCCCCAGGAACTTTGGTTGGGGTGCACCCTGGGTGACCACCCCATCTGGAATCAGACTAAAGTTGTGGAGGTCATTACCCAGGATAAAATCTAAGGGGAGGTCAGCACTGGCCACCATCTTATACCAGTCAAGGGTACCCTCCTTCTCTTGGGGCACTATGGCTACAGGTTTGGTTGTGATCTCACCTGGGGGTTACCCTTACCTTCCTGGTTTCTACTAACACAGACATATCTGGGGTGATGAGCCTGTCACTTACTATTGTGTGAATGGCACACGTGCCCCTCAGGCCAGTGGTAGATATCCCATTCACCTGAATGGAGTAAAAGTACCTACTCCTACCCTCTGGAATCACCAGCTTATTATCTGGACCTGTCTCCCAGCACAATGTTAAAAGGAGATCTTTATCTGAGGAGTCCTCCACTATGGCTGCACTGGACAGCCCAGTGCTAACCACCTTCTCGGAATAGGCTGCATCACTGCTGAAGTGGCCTGTCGGCTGACAATCAAAGCAGGCCGTGTTATCCAAGATCTTTTTTAACCCTGGGTCTCCCTACCTTTGCTTGCCAGAGTGGGAGTGGGATCTACTTTCCTCCTTTTTAGGGTTTTGGGGTATCAAGGGAGTTTCTGTGGTGTGCTTACCACCCCACTCTTTAGGTATTTGTGGACCTGACCCCCACTTATTAGAGTCTCTTGTCTGAGACTAGGGAATTACTCTGGTCCTCAACCACTCATCAGCTACATCTCCTAGGGCTCTGGGACTCGACAGCTTAGAGTCCACTAGATACTGGAATAATTCTCTGAGATACAATTTGTCAAGATGTGCTCCTTCATGATCAAACTGTAGAGGCTCTAATAAGTATTTACTGTGTTACCCTACATCCAGCTCTCAAGTGCCTTAACTGAGGTGTCTACAAAGTCAAACCAGGGCTGGGTATTGACCTTTCAGGTGTCCCTAATCTTTCTCCTATACTGGTCTGAGTGAGACCAAACTTCTGGCTGAGACATCTCTTCATGTTGGGATGGGACTCTCTCTTATCTTCCCCTAGGGTCAGGAGCCTATCACTACCAGATACTGGGATCACTTCCCACAGAAGTGAACCCCAGTACTGTGGTCTAATTTTTCTCATCATGAGAGCCCTCTCAAAGGCTGTCAGCCCCTTATCTATGTCATCACTCTCCTGGTAGCTAGTGAAAATCCCTCTGCGTAGTCTTGGGCAAAACCAACCACCCATGGACACCTTTAACTCTACTTAGCTGCCACCTTCTCAATGTTCTACTCTGGCCAACTTCTTCTTCTCCAGGGCGAACCTATCTGTCTGGAAAGCTAGGTAGGCTAACTGTGCCTCAAGTTCTCTTTCCTGACGGCCAGTTCTCCTTCATCTTGAAGGTTACAACAGACCTTTCCTTCCCACTAGCTCAGGGCTGGGCCCTGATCTCTGAAGTAAGGGACATATGATCATCATCCTCCTCCTCAAGATTGGAGAGGACATCTTCCCCCTCTCCTTCTATATCTGGGGCTTTCTCTGCTTCTACCAGCACTGTGCAGGCTTCAAGGGACCTACCCATCTCCACCTTCCTAAGCATTTTAGCAGGAGGTAACCCCCTCTTTCTGCTCAGCTGCAGTGAGTGTTGGTAAGCTAGCCAGATCAAGCGCCATGGTATCCCTTTTTTCGGGGTCACTAAAAAAACAAAACTTTGGTACCAATTGATTAGAACAGTTTAGAAAGATAAAAATTTAAGCAATTAAAAAAATTAGTCGAAATTCAAAAAATCAAAAACAATTTTGCTCTAAGTCAATTTGGAGGATTTTTATTTTGCTTCACTTGAAACTGTATTGTGATATCAAACCCAAGTACTGGATCCCACCACTGCACACCAAATAACTATACATTCCAAAGTTGGATTTAGGGTTAACTTTAACTTAAAAGCAGCCATCAATGCAGACCTGCCTTTAAAAATGACACTGGACACTACAGCAGTGCACTCATGGGTGCACTATCTATAGGTGGGTCCCAAAACCTATATGCCCTACCATATACTAGGGACCTATCGGTAGGTTGCCATAGCCAATTATAAATATGCCTAATTTGCATATGCCATTTTAAACAGAAGACTGGACCAGGTACTGATGAGCAGTGCCCAGGACACAGTTAGAGTCAGAAATCACTGGAATCAGCTAAAAATGGGGGCACGCAGTTAAGTGGCTTCTGCAATTAGCCCACTTTTCCCACAAGTGTGTTGAACATTCAATACCAACAAAATAGTAAATAAGTAAAACACAGCACACAATATAAACCGGACACTAATTTATAGAAAGAGGAAATATTTTTGTCTTTAAAATGACGTGAAAATGACAAACATCCAATGTAAGGAACTGAAATTATGAATTAAAACAAATTAAATGTAAAACTAGCGCTTAGAAGTAAATTTTGCTGAAAGCACTAAAAATAAGGGTGCACTGGACAGAGACAAAGTCCAGAATTCAGGCCATCCACAATGTAACACTGTTAAATTACTTTCAGAAGTGTTTATTGATTCAGGAAAGTGGTCCACAACACCAGTGAAGGGTTTAGAGGCTCTGGTTTGCCTCTTGGGTTCTGGGACTACAACTCGCACAATGCACCTCTTCAGCTTATGAAGATTTTTACAGCAGTTGCTCTAACCTTCTCCAAACTTATGCATCTTCTTCCAAGGTTCCAGAAGCTCCTAATTACTCCTTGTGAGTTGGGACTTAAATTCCCAGAATGCACCTGGTCAGAATCACTAAATGGCTACTGGACACTGGTCAGCTGGGCTCTTCTTGCAGGGCTTGATGCAGGTACTCTGGTCAGCTCCTTTGTACCTGTAGCTTACAGGGAGTCGATTCCTGGAGTTGCAGAATCAAGACAAAGCCCTTTTCTTGGTGAAGCCCAACGTGTGCAGCTGGTTTAGTCCTTGTGAGCGCAGTTCTTCAGGTGCAGACCAGGGGTTCAGCAAGGCAGTCCTTCTTCTCTAGTATCTCTTTCCAGCAGGAATCTGAACTGTGAAGCAGCTCTGCCATGTTTATCCTTGCTCCCCTGGAATGGGAAGCAGGGGGGGGGGTGCAACTCTCCAATAGAGTACAGGCCACCACCCTCTGGGGTGACCACTTCCTGTGAAAATTTCAAGATGGCAAAAATTCATCCTTAGAGGTTAGATCTGGCTGAGTCCACCCACTGGTATGGCTAAGTCTCTCTTAACACACCACTTCCAGCCTCTCTCCCAATCTAATCAGAGGATCTCCCATCTGTCTGGGGGTGCAGAAAATGGGAGAGGTCCAGTTTCTGTTCTAAGTGACTTTCTCTCCTTTAAAGACTAGCTTGGCTACTCTTCCCCCATCCTGCTCTGACATCTGCTGCAGCAGCTGTCCGCCCACCAGATGTTTCCTTTGTCCCAGCCCAGACAACTTCACACCTCTTTAAGGCAGCTTGGCTGAGGCTGCCAGAGGCTGACCATTCAGTAAGGGGGACTACAGGGCTGAATTTAATAACTTTCCGGAAGAGTTCCAAAACTCTTTTCCTGTGCTGGTTATATTAAATCCAACATTGGGAAGTTGTTGGATTTATTATAACATTTAATTTGGTACCAAACTTGCATTATCTAGCTCATCTCTATTGAAAATAAGACTTTATTATTTTGAAATAGTCTTCCAATGTTAGCCCATGGAGTCAATGGACTACAATCAGGATAAACTAATTTGGCTGTTTTTCCCTCACCAGGGCGTATAAAACATCTTTAGAAAGTCCCTGCTTATATTTACACTGCACCAAACCCTTGGTGCACCCAGGGCAGATCTTAGGTGTGACAAATGCAAAAATAAGGACGTTTGAGATTTTGGAAGTACTTTTAATTCCAAAGTCAAATTTGGGGTATTTTAACTTAAAATCAGCCAGCAAGGCAGGCCTGTTGTTACAATGACACCAAGGAACACAAAAGTGCACCTTCCCTAGGGCCCCTAACCCTACATTCCCTACCATGTACTAGGTACTTATAACTAGGTTGTCAGAGCCAATTATAATTATGCCTATTATGCATATACCATTTTAAACAGAGCACTGGCCCTGGGACTGGTTAGCAGTGCACGGGGCACAGTCATTGTTAGGTTTCTGGGAGTATAGTGTGGGAAGGTAATTAATTATTAATTTAATAGCAACTACTTACTATTTGATAATTACATATTTTATTAAATAGTAATTATGTTAATCAATTGTGCATATATATGTCTATATACAGATATATATATGCATATATATATATATATATATACATATATATATACATATATATATATATAGATATTTATACATGTTTGCACAATCGATTTACATAATTACATAATAATTACTATTCAATAACATACATAATTATCTATTAATCATCTTCCCAAGCTATGATGGCAAATATATATATATATATATATATATATAAATATATATATATATATATATATATATATATATATATATATATATATATATATATATATATATATATATATATATTTCTTTGCCATTAATCATTTTCACAGCACATATTCAGCCAGGGTCAGCGAAGAAGGTGGACCTTCCTCTGTATGCAATATTTCAAGACCAGAACTCCTCAGTTCAAGAACTCTATGCTGCACTCCAGGGATCACTTATCTTTTAAGTTTCTGTATTAGACCCAGCACACATAAACCAACGCATTTTGACTTAACAAAGTCTTGATCATGGTACATTAGACCTTCTTCCCTTACATTTTATTCCCCTGCCTTGCACACACCAGTAATTCTGCATTCTGGGAATGGTAGTCCTAATGATTCTTAATAACAAATTCTTCTAAAAACATTTTTTTGCCAACATCACTCCAATATTCACCAACATTTTATTTGAATTCAATATAAATCATATAGTTAATGATAGGTCTTGTAGTAATGTAGTTGATCTTTATATTTTTCATCTTCATAGTGAACCATTCTGTTATGGATGGATGGGTGCATCATATGCATCTATTATTGGCATATTTATACATAGCCTAGTGCCACAATAGATAGGCCCATTATGCAATTGCTATCAGCTCAGTGCTCTAAATACTTGGTTATGTATTGTTCACTGCTCAATGCAGTCACACTCTCCTCATGTCATGTAATCCCATCTATCAATCCTGACTTATCAGCATCTCTCAAAAATGTATTCTCTCAACCACTTCTCTTGAATGCCACTAGACATATATATTGGATATTAGTATTCCAGTTCTACTTCAACACTGAAACAAACATGCTATCACCATAATCTGAATTGTCCTGAATCACAACTCACATGTTACATTACATAATGCAATTGAAATTAAACATCATCACTGATATTGGTTCTCTCTATACATTAGTATCACCCTATGGGTCATAGATGCACAAATAGCTCCTCATCATTATTCAATCCATTTCAAGTCTTTGTTCACAATTTAATAATTAGTCGGGATTCTACTCTATTTAAATTAAGTTCTCTGTCACCCCTCTCTCATCTTTTTTTATATGTGCAATGCCATAATATGTAAGTCATCTCCAGTTGTTTACATAGTGTTGAATGCAAGTTTTACTGCATAGCTGGCATCCTTGCTTTCTATAGCTCTAATAAGTGCCTGTATGAGTTTCAGCAGCATACATATAGTGCTGTCCGCATGTTTCTTTCCACAATGACATTCAATCACACATACTACATAGCTGGTATAACAGGTTATTCTTTCAGCTATTAATGTTTCCTTACCCTTGTAGTCCACAAATGACTGTGTGTTCTTTCCGATATTGCAAGCTTTACATTTAGTACATTTAACAAATCCTTGTTTCTCTTTTTCCAGCAATGTTGGTTGTCTCAACATCACAAAGTGGTTTTTCACTAATTTGTCCATAAGAGATGGGCTCAATCTTCCTTCCTACATCAGGATCTTGACTCAGTAATTTCTAGTATTTTCTGAAGATATTGTAAATCTGTTGATTTTCTTTATTGTAAGTTAAAATCATACAGATCGTTCCATCATCTATACTTTCTTATCTTTTTTGTGGTGTGTAGCAATCTTATTCTGGTCTGCTGACTAAGCTCTTTTCAAACCTTGGTGCATGTGTCTTGGTGGGTATCCTCTCTTCAAAAATCTCCTTTCAGCTGTTCTAAATTGTACCAGCGTTTCATCACCTGCTAAACAGTTGTGTCTTAATCTTAGAAATTCCCCATGTGGGATACTGTTTATCAAGTGCCACGGGTGAAAGCTTGTGGCATGTAACACACTGTTGCTGCTGGCTAGAGTTATATCTTACTATCTAACTTCATATATATATATATATATATATATATATATATTTCACTTAAAAAAAAACAAAGGTTTTTCTTTAATTTTTCAAGAACTACTGAACAGATTTACACCAAACAACATAAAAGGGCTCTTTGTGGACCAAGAGCTACCTTTCTCTCAAATTTGGTTTGGGCACTATCGTTGATCAAAATCCCTATGGGAATTAATATGGGACACGCACCTTCTATGACCCCCCCTCCTTTTTTCTCGCCCTCGCTCATAGACCATTTGTTTATTATTTGGACAGGAACAGGTTATGAATTTAGGGGATATTTTGAGATATTAAATGTTAATCAATATGGCATTAACTTCAAATGCAACATGAGTCCCACTTAGATAGACTATTTGGATGTATATATATCACTTAAAAACCAAAGGTTTTAAGGGATGTTATTGTTAGACTCACAT
This sequence comes from Pleurodeles waltl, assembly GCF_031143425.1. NCBI lineage: Eukaryota > Metazoa > Chordata > Amphibia > Caudata > Salamandridae > Pleurodeles > Pleurodeles waltl. Next base: position 590,253,927 of record NC_090436.1, on the reverse strand, counting down.
TTTTGACATACAAAACCATGGAAATTCACCAGTTACAGTTAGATTTATCTCAAGTAAGTATAACTCATGCCCTAAGGTAACTATAACTCGTACCCCACCTTGCACAGTTTTTTCATCAAAAATTGTACTGCAGATATTACCTTGATATTATCAATGATGTTATCAAAGATGCCATGAGTACTGTAATTTGTGGGGTAATTAGCAGTGCATGGTGAGGTCATAAGTCATAGTTACCTTAGTGCAAGAGTTATAGTTAATTAAGATAACTTTAACAATAGCAGGTGAATTTCTACGTTTTAGTGCGTTTAAGATGGGAGCCTAACTATAACATCCCAGTAACCTTTGTTTTTTTATCAAATGTCTATATTTTTTAATTCTATTTCCTAACTATAATGTCCCTCAAACCTTTTTCCAGTTAAATTCTAACCCCTATAACAACCCAATCCCACACTGTGCATGGCCTTTGACCGTGTGTATTGGGGGTTTGCTGCATGGCATGGCCTACAGCGAGATGCTGCAGCCAACCACCCAACCCCATGCAGCAGGAGTTGGCTGCAGCCTGTCTCTCTGGGTATGAGAATAGGTGTGACAGATTTATTCTGGAAGTGAGAGTGGCTGTGACAGTGTCTTTCTAGGTGTGAGAGTGGGTGTGTCAGTGTCTTAGTGGGTCTGTGAGTCGGTGAGTCAGTGTCTGTGTGGGTTAGTGAGTGGGTGCATGAGGGTTTCAATGGGGCGCTGAGTGGGTGTATGAGAGTCTAAATGGGTCTGTGAGTGGGTACGTGAGGGTCTGTGTGCAGCTGTGAGTAGGTGCATGAGGGTCTGAGAGGGTCTGTGAGAGGCTGCAGATGTCTATTAATAGGAAAAAGAGATTGAAAAAGAGAGAGAGAGAGAGAGAGAGAGAGAAAGAGAAATAGAGAGGTTTTGTTTTAGGCTTTGGTGGATTAAATACTTAGAATGAGATATTTCTGGACAAATTGAAAATAAAAGAGTATTTGTCAATTAAAAACAGTGAGATCACCTTTCAATATGAACCTTAAACTTTTGAAGTTTATAAGAAATTAAAGAAGGAAAATGATTACAGGCAAACCAGGAGTAGAACCCCCAACTTTAGTTTGAGGACCTGTGACATTAATCTTTAGGCCATAGGTGACTCCTTACTGTGAAGCTTACAGATATACCTATGACAGTCATCCCACACATGTAACTGGAAAGAAAAATGTTCCATCATCAGGAAGGCTTAACAGTCAAAACACTAGTAAATAAACAAACACAAACTAGTGATACTAGGATTTGAGCCTTCAGCCACCTGAGTGACAGCACAAGACCGTGTCCATTAGGCTAGAAGTGACTCTGTTCCACTCTGCATCAAAACATAACTAACATTTGCACCAAACATCTTACCAGTTTAAAGCTTTGAAGTCATTGCATGGAGAGACCATTGCCATGTGCCCATCCCAGACTGTATTTATGTAAAGCCCTGGGGTGGTGGTGGTCCCTGGGGAAAATATAAGCCCTTTAGGGAGGCCTTGGGTGCCCTCCTCCTTATGTTTTCAATGCCCTCGGGAACCGACCCACCCTTAAAAAAACTAAAGCGGGAGACCGCAAATTTGCAGTCATTTGTTTAAAGTGTTTAAGTGTTTTTTTGCTCTAGCAGGGTCTGGGACCCCAGCATCAGAGCTAATGGGCCAGGTTGTCTCTACCCTGGCCCTTTTTCCTTTTTTTATGCTTTTTGGTGGCGCTCGGCTGAAGCCAAGTCCCAAGATGGCTGCCAACACTGGTTGAAGTGTTGAAAGCCAATCAGAGCTCTGCTTTTCCCTGCACAAGCTTGTCATCATTTGCGAAGTCGATGTGGCCTGAGAGAAACACATTTATTTTCCCTTTGATTTCTCAAAACCTACAGAATGGATTCACAACAAATAAGCAGAAACATTATATTCCTACTGAAAGCTAGCTTTCTGCCAAATTTGGTGTAATTCCGTCCAGTGGTCCGGGCCGTAGTCTTGGTCAAAGGTCCTATGGAAATTAACATGGAAAATGCAACGTATTTGACCCACCCTTTTTCTCTGGCACACTTTTTTTTTTTAAAGTTTGTGAACTGTGCCAAAGATATAGGCAAGTCAAAAATGCTTTTCCTACAGAAACATAGACCTAACTATAACTACCTACTGGCAACTGCCAGTAGGTTATACATATCCCCATTCCGTCACCTTTTCCCCAGCCCATCACAGCAGGCCCTGGTGGGGTTGTGCTCCCCTTCAAACCTGAAAACTCTTCACTCCACCAACAACTATTCTTTATCTCAGGTTCTGTGTGAAGAACAGCAACAGCCACTTACTTGCAAAGTGAAGTTTCTCAATATAAACAGCAAAAAACCTAAAGTGTTTCCGAAATCCTTGTTTCATTAATCATAGGATTAACAAAATACATAACACCCACCATTTTTAAACACCAGTGCATTCATAGAAGTATTTAAAAACCGACTACTTTGACAAACAAAAAGGGTCTCTACATAAGCAGATCGGCCATATTAGAATAGAGTTCACTAGTATAAAATTTGCTGTACTCCTTGTTAAACCACATTAGTATTATAGCCAAAATGTTTAATCAATGTCTTCTTGTTGTTAATCTATGTTCTTTTGTTTTTTAAAATATTATTGTAATCCAAACATCAGGCCCCAGTGGGTTAAAATAGAATAAATGACATCTAATGCTTATGTAATTTAACTCATCAATAATTCAACATTCAAGTGAACAACTGCATACCACATGTATCACCTTAACTTTCACACCCCTCCAGGGCAATTAACCCTGTGGAAATATCTCAAACGGGGGAGAGGGGTAAGGAAACAAAAGAAAGCACAACATTTCTTTTATAATACTAGCTGTGACAGCTCCTGCAGAGTCAGAGCAAGAGCTCTGCTCACTATCAAGCAGGTCTCACTTGCTGCAAGTGGAGGTGTCTTCTCTTTCCATGCCTGCAGATATACAGCCAGGAAAACAGAGAAAACTACTGCTCTCACAGAGATGGAGCTGCACCTTTAACAGCTCCCTCTCTCTGACAGCAATGTCGGCTCCCACAGGAGGTGAAGAGCTAGCTGGGACATCGAGGGCCTTCAGGCTCCCCCGCCATCCTCAGTGGTGGTGACTGGGTGCCCTCTCACCAAAAATATAAATAATAAAAGTCCAGGCCCTGTGGGATGGGGTCCCTGGGGCTGAAATCAGCTAGGAGAGGGGAGATTGTGCTCCCCTCCCCCCAAAAAATGCAAATAATAAAAGGGTGGGTCCAGGTAGATGGGGTCATTTTCCCTAATGTTGAATCTGGAGTAGAAATAGTGAATACTACTCCCTCGAAGTCCAACGTCTTCCCTACTGTTGCACAGACTAGAGTGTGAATAGTGAATGTAACCGCTCTGAAGGCCAAAGCTTTCCCTACTGTTGCACTGACTGTTGAAGCAATAGTAAGTGTAACCCCTCCGAAGATCAATGCTGTCCCTAGTATTACAGTAATTGGAGTAGAAATAGTAAATCTAACCTCTCCCAACAGTTTCCTTGTTGTTTGCTAAATTCAAGTGGGAATAGTATATTTAATATTCTTAGACTCCAATAGTTTTCATAATATTGGTTAAACAGATTTTCTACCACTAATTGTTAGCTTTTTAATATTTTATACTATTTTTTTAAACATATTCTAATTTTTATTCTATTTTTAGGAAATGTGTTTGGGGGTTTTAAATTTGTAATTTTATAGTGCCTAAATTATTGTTTTTTTATATTTTGTATGTTTTTTGGGCATTTATGTATGTGTATATGCTGTAAAAATAGCAAGTAATTTTCTAGTTAGACATGACTGGTGCTACACTAATCCTTTGCCTAAAACCTTTGCTAGAAAAGCAGGCATTTGAGAGGAGCAAATTGAGAGTGTCACTTGTGTTTTGGGGTGTTCTATATTGGAGCTGCTTTCCACCTAAATTTGGGAATTACTCACTGTTCCTTTTTGCTTTTTTGTATAACCCATGTGGCACTCTAAGCCTGAAAGCGTATTGCTTTGATTTATACTGGGTGCTCGCTTGTGTCTGGACAAAGCTAAAACTCTCTGAAGTGCTGTAATGACAGTGAAACACTTGGCAGGGGTTGCTTTTATTTATTCCAGGTTGGCTTGGATGGAATTTTACCAATTCAAAGCTGTAATATTGCACCTGGCGTTGCAAAAGGCTTTGTCATTTTTCAGCTGGGTGTGGGTGGCCCTAGCTAATCCTGTGCTTAATAACTTTGCTGTAAAAATGGCAAGAGACTTTGGCACTTTCTAGCTCATCATGGATGGCACTGCACTAGTCCTATACCTAAACACTTAGCTAGAAAAACAGGCTTTTGAAGTGAGCAGGTACAGAATGTCGCTGGTGTTGCAGGGTGCTCTAGAATAGAGCTACTCTCCCCCTAAACTTGGGAACTACCCAGAGATTCTTGCTTCTTTTTGCATAATTTATACAGCATTCTAAACCTGAGCGAGTATTGTTTTGACTTATAGTGGGTGCACCCTTCTGTATGTACAAGGCTAAACCTCTACGAAGAGCTGTGATATCATCACTAGAAAGTGGCAAGGACTAACACGAGCTTCCTGAAGAATTCCCTTTTCAGTCATTTTGTCATTTATGAGCTTCACTCCATACCTGCTACAAAGGGATAAACAATACCTATACACCTGCATTTGAGATTATAACAGGGCTACATTCCTTCTACTGCCTCTCTTGAAAGCTTATACTGTTTAATTCTAGGAAACACTGCATTTAGTTTCACATTCATCCTCATAGGCTCTGCACTTTCAATTTATCCTCCTATCTCCTTAACCAGAAAAGTCCCATACCTTCTTTAAGGTATTCTTTGATGCTACATCTTTAATCCAGCTGAACCCTCAATTCATGTGATTTTGTTTTAAAAACAGAATTTTATTTTCTTCTTGAGTTTCTGTTTGTATTGCAATTCTTTATTGAATTTTAAAGGAATCCAAATAGACCATATACAGAAAGGTATACATGAACAAGACTACTATTGCTGAGTAAAGACTTGTTGGAGGGTGGGTCATTAGTTGTGTGACCTGCACAAGTAATGAGTCTGCACTCGACCACCACTGGGAATCAAACACCCCATTGTAGTGCTTGACTCTCATCGGGTAGCGTTGCAGAGCAGTCCAAGGCTTACTTAAGGGAGGTGTTGTGGACTAGTAATCACCATACATGAGCATACAAGAATAACACTCAATAAATGATTGTCCATTCTGTGCTTCTTCTTTTGGTAAAGCAAAACTATATTTATTACACACACACTACTCAATACTACACAAAAATGTACAGATATTCACAAGTTGAGGTTATTACTTTTGGATGACTTTGCATAATAATTTGTTTCCCTTCCCGAGTGTAGGTATTATTCAACAACCCACATGGCAAAACACTTACTTGTATCCCAGTGCAACCTTTGACTGTAACCTGGAGTTATAGCACTTAGTTCTGGCAATAAAGTACATCTACTTCAATCACTGATGGCTGTCAATCTTATCACTCAAATAAGCAGAAACAACAAGTGCAGACCTAAATATAGTACTCGTAACTGTCCTTTGTGAACTCTAAAGTCTAGAACCAAGACGTTTGGTCTAGGTTTAGACCAAACGTCTAAGTTTGCCTTTGTGAATCAGGCCTTTAGGCAGGGGAATGGCCACCCCATTTTTTCTTTGGCCAAATGGTGTATGAGCTAGATTTATTAGCATCTATTACTGTGCCCACCCAGTCTTATCATGTTGAGTGTCAGACTAGTGTGTTTTCTGAACTAGTGCCATCTCAGGTCTCTAAGTAAAACAGCACTTTCTTCTGCTGAGGCGCAGTGCAGTAGAAACTGTCCCCCCATCACTCCAGCAGCACCAAACAGTCATAGGAGTAAAGACAAATGACAACAGTGTCCATGTAGGAAACACAGTCACTCCAATTCAAAACTGCTGAAGCCAATACTAGGACTTAAGAGGTGGACGTAATGTGTTCCCATACACCCCAAGCCCCTTAGGCACATGCTTCCCCCTTCCAATGACCAGCTTTGCATGACCCTCTCCAGTCTCTGACATGCACCTGTATCCTCAGGTGGTCGATCCCCTCTTGCAGCAGTGGTGGGCAGTGCACATACCACTCGCTTCCAGGGCATTCAAGAATCTCTCCAACTCCTCTGGAATATTGCATTCCCGGGTTCTACCATCCGCTGTGATCAGCAACACTGGTGACTCCAGGAGACCATAGCATACGTCATGTTTGCAGAGATAAGGCCTCAAAGCAAAGAACATCCTCCTTGTATAGCTGGCTTCATGGGAGAAGTCAGCGGAGATGAAGATTGTATGATTTTCATAATTAAGGCCATGTTTTCATGCTGGGGAGATGATAGTGCCACAAGAGACAAGCCAAAGTAGGCCTGGCCCATTGCGAGAGGGAGGTGTCACAGGATCAGACCTCGTGCACCCTTTGTATCTCCATGAAGATAAGGTCAAAGAGCTTTTGTAAGATGGTACAGGGGAATGTCAACATATTCACTGCTTCTATTTTCTTTGGCACGCCGGTAATGCAGATATTGTCCAATCTGCTTCTATCCTCCAGGTCCATCATCTTCCACTTCAACACCCATTTTGCTGAATACCAGTTGGGCAAACCGTTTGTTAACACTTCCATATCCATCAGCCAGGTACTCTCCCCATTCAGTCATTGATAGAAGGAAGTTGCCATTTGTTAGACTGTCACATTCAATGAGCCACCTGAAGCCTTGGTCACTGAAATTTCCTGCACTAAGGTGTCTATAGAAGAGGATGCTATGTGTGACTGGTTCTGTGCCATTCTTTCCATGGAGGTAACTGTAGAAGCCCTGACGCTGGAAACAGCATCAGAAAAGAAAGGTTTATGTGTTTTGATTTTGCTCTGGACATGTGCAGATGCCAAGGATCAAAAAGGCTGAGTGTGAAGTGCCAGGGAATCCAAGACTCGTGTAGGGTCCCCTTACCGGATCCAGTTGGTGGGGAGGATGTGTTAGTGGCAGCCAGGTCAACCCAGGTGATCAGTCCATGGAGGGGAAGCAAAGCAGAGCCAATCATCTAGAACTCCACTAGAGGGTAGCCCACAGGATATACCAAGAGCAGCTCCCTAGTGGTAGCAGGTACTGCAGCAGTAGTTCACAGTCAAATAGTGAAAGGCTGCAGATATCCCCCTTGGGAGAAGTCCAGTATCAGACAAGAAAGGAAGCTGGGTGTCAGGATGCAGCAATTGTGATCAAGCTCCCCTCCTCAACCACACCAAGATACTAATGGCTTTTTGTGGGAGATCCAAACTGTCTTGATTCCCATGGGCAGACAACACTCTGGACAACACGTTGGAAAACATAGGCTGGGACATCCCTGATGCCATGGCCACTGTTGTCTGAAAAGACCCACTTCCAAGGAAATGGAGCACTGACAACACCTGCACGTTAGGGGGGATTCCTGTGGGATGGCGGATTGGTGACATCAGGTCTGGCTCCAACTGGGTAGACAGTTCCTGGATAGTGGCACTGTCAAACCTGTAGGTGATGATTAAATGTCGCTCCTCCATTGTCAACAGGTCCACCAGCGGTCGGTACACCAGAGGATTCCGCCATCTTCTCAAATGTCCCAGATGACGGTGCCTAGGAAGGACAACAGCGACCACAGAGTCAACAAATTCCCAGGTATGTACCCACAGATACACAGAACACGACACCAAACACAAAACTCTTCCTATATGTGTGTTGAGTGTAGGCCTAGGTATGTGTGACGCAGTAGTAAATGAAGCCATGTGGGCCCCTGAAATGGCGGCTGCCTGACCTCTAAACTGGGACAATGGGATGTGAGGTATCTGCGCTGGCGTTGTACACCGTCGCGGTAGGCGGTCGCAGACCGCAGCGCAATGCTGCATTGGTTAACATTGGACCCTATGGGTCCCAAGAGCCAATGATGAAGTGCGCCGGCGGTGATGATACGCACCTTCGCGGACGTCACCGCCACAGACGTGACCGCCATTTTCTATCTGTTGAATCACTCGATACCTGATCTTCGACAGGAGAGGACCTACACTGCAAGTGCTGCTGTGACCTCGGTCAGGAAGAGACAATGGCTGCTGCGTCTGGGGAAAGGGCCCCTGCCTTCACTGCTCAGGAGTTGGAGAAGCTCGTGGACGGGGTCCTCCCCCAGTACACGCTACTCTACAGTCCTCCAGACCAACAGGTAAGTACACAGGGAGCACGTTGTATGGGCTATGCCTGGGTGGAGAGGGCTGGATGTTAGTTGGAAGGGGGCAGAGTTCAGGGAACATGAAGGACTGTGAATGCATGTGCCACATGGCAAGGGTAGGGATGGGGGCCACTCACATCGACGGTGCAGTTGGTAATGACTTCTCTTCTTCCCCTGTACATGTCATGTAGGTCAGCGCCCACCAGAAGAAGGACATTTGGCGTGCCATCTCCAAGGACGTCCGGACCCTGGGGACCACCAGAGCCCCCACCAGAGACGGGGCACCCACTGCCGGAAAATATGGGAGGACATTCGACGCTGGAGCAAGAAGACGGCAGAGGCTCAGCTGGGGATGGCCTCCTAACGTGGGAGGGGTGCCCGTCGCACCATGGCCCCCCTGATGTTCCGGATCCTGGCGGTGGCCTACCCTGAGTTGGATGGGCGCTTGAGGGCATCACAGCAGACACAAGGGGGTGAGTACACTCTCATTCTGTAGACTTTGCGCGCAGTGGAGGGGTCTGGGTGGGGGAGGAGGGCTGTGGGTTTCCCTAGGCCAGGGCGAGTTCCGTAGGCTAGGCCCCTCTGTAATGCAGGCCATGTGGCACTCCACCCCACCTCAGTAGAGTGCCAAGTACAGGTATACATGCCCCTGTGTCATCTATGTGTGCAGATGTCCACCATAGCCATGTAGGCCAGATCCCAGGAATTGCATCAGTAGAAGCCAAGAGCACAGCGTAGTGCAGGGAGCTGCTGTGTCTGTATTGTCCGCCAACGGTAGCGGTAAGCCATGCACTCAACCTGTCTTTCTTCTGTCGTCCCCCCCTTTTTGTGCTCTCCCTGTTCTTTTGTGCATCAGCATCATCAGGCGGAGGTAGAGTGGCACCGGAGCATGAGGGAGCTGCATCCCACATGGCCATGGAGGGCCACACCACAGACTCTGAATACACCAGTGGGACGGAGGGTGAGGGGAGCTTCACGTCGGTCACCGAATCACCAAACAGTGACACGGACTCGTCCGCCGATGGGAGTTCCCTTGTGGTGGCGGCACCATCTGTGCCCCCCACTTCTACAGGTACAGCCGCCACCTCCCCTACCAGCAACACCCTCCCAGCAGCCCCTCAGCCTTCACCCCGTGCCCGCTCACCCAGGAGGGTGGGCATCACCTTCGCCCCAGGCACCTCAGGCCCTGCCCCATTCACCCCTGCTGCCCTCAGTGAGGAGGCCATTGACCTCCTCAGGTTACTCACTGTTTGGCAGTCTACCATTGTGAATTTCATCCAAGGTGTAGAAAGGGAGTTGAAACACAGTAATGCATTCCTGGAGGGCATTCATTCTGGTCAGGCTGCCCTTCATCAAACCCTGCAATCTCTGGCCTCAGCACTGATGGCAGCCATTGTCCCTGTGTCTAGCCTACTCCCTCCAACTTCCTCCACCCAGACCCAATCCCCTGTACCCCAGCCTATCCCAAGCACACCATCAGACAAGCATGCATACACCTCAACACACAAAAGTAGCTCAGGCAAACATAAGCACCACACAACCCACAGGCACTCAAACAAGCATCATCCACATGCAGACACAACAACATCCACTGCCTCCACTCTGTCCCCCTCCTCGTCGTTTCCCTCCTCCCTCCCAGTGTCGTCTACACTCTCACCTGCATGCACTACATCTACAGGCACTAGGACTAGCACCAGAACACCCAGCACCACACCCCGCTCACCTGCACTCACCACCCCCACTACCATTTACACGTCCCCTGTGTCCACTCCCAGTGTGTCTGTGATGCCCCCTCCCAAAGTACACAAACACGGGCACTCACAAACCCAACATCCATCCACCTCACGACAGCCTCCAGTACCTGCACCTGCACCCAAATCACCTAAAGTTACACCTCATACAACCACCTCCTCTTCCTGCACTCCCAGACCCCCTCCAGCTACCCATCCCAGTCTTCGTCAGCAACTCTTCCTCAGCAACGTTGACCTCTTTGCCCCCACCCCTCCAATTGATAGGTCCCGTAGTTGCACCTCAGCCAAAAAAAGTCCAGTACCAGTGGTGTGTGTTAAAGGTGTGTGGAGTGCACCGGCCACCAGGGCAGCCAGTGTGACACGGAGCCAAAGCACTGCCAGTCCACCCCCTGTAAAGCACCTTAAGTTGTAAAGTGGCCGACGGGACAGGGTGAAGACTCCTGGCGGCAAAACTGCTCACAAGGGTTCCAGGGGGAGTGCCGAGTCAGCTGACTCCTCCAAAGGTGGTGAAGGGCCAGAAGTCTGCACAGTCTGGGAAGAGCAGCACGGCGGAGAAGGACGCCATCCTCCCCGGCGGCCGGGACGCCACCGCCAGCACTGTTGTCACTGGTCCGGAGACCACTGCCAGAGTCAGTGCCTAGGAGGGCAGCACAATCGTCACTGGTCCGGAGACCACCGCCAGAGTCAGTGGCCAGGAATGCAGCACAATCGTCACTGGACCTGAGACCACTGCCAGAGTCAGTGCCAAGGAGGGCAGCACAATCGTCACTGGTCCGGGGACCACCGCCAGCGTCAGTGCCCTGGAGGGCCCCGGCAGCCACAGCCCCGCTAGGCAATGAGGGACCGTCATGCCACACACCAATGCACAGGCCAGATAGCAAAGGCAAGCACCACTGAACAGGTAAGAGACCGCCATGGCAAAGCACCGCTGAACAGGGCAAAGCACTGCTGAACAGGGCACAGACCGCCATGGTAAAGCACCGCTGAACAGGGCAAAGCACAGCTGAACAGGGAAAAGACCGCCATGGTGAAGACCGCTGAACAGGGCAAAGCACCGCTGAACAGGGCACAGACCGTCATGGCAAAGCACCGCTAAACAGGGCAAAGCACTGCTGAACAGGGAAAAGATCGCAATGGTGAAGACCGCTGAACAGGGCAAAGCACCGCTGAACAGGGCACAGACCGCCATGGCATAGCACCGCTGAACAGGGAAAAGACCGCCATGGTGAAGACCGCTGAACAGGGCAAAGCACCGCTGAACAGGGCAAAGACCGACATGGCAAAGCACCGCTGGACAGGGAAAAATCCGGCATGGTGAAGACCGCTGAACAGGGCAAAGCACCGCTGAACATGGCAAAGACCGACATGGCAAAGCACCGCTGGACAGGGAAAAAAACGCCAAATCAAGCATCGTTAGCCCATGTGCAGCTGGGACAGTGACGGAACAGGAACCGTCACGGGGAGCCTGATTCAGTCTGGGCACCAGTCCCCCTTCCAGAACCAGTGGAGACTGTTATCCACTTGAGGGACTGTGGCTTTGCACTCCCCAGGATGGTACAGTGGGCAAGCCACCCACTGTAGAGACTTGAGAGACTGTGGCTTTGCACTCCCCAGGATTGAAGAGTGGGCAACCCACCGACTGTAGAGACTTGAGAGACTGTGGCTTTGCACTCCCCAGGATTTAACAGCGGGCAACCCACCCACTGTAGAGACTTGAGAGACTGTGGCTTTGCACTCCCCAGGATTGAACAGCGGGCAACCCACCCACTGTAGAGACTTGAGAGACTGTGGCTTTGCACTCCCCAGGATGGTACAGTGGGCAACCCACCCACTGTAGAGACTTGAGAGACTGTGGCTTTGCACTCCCCAGGATACATCAATGGGCATGGAGCCCCGTCGTGGATCTGGCGTGGTGCTGTAATCCTGCTGAGGTGCCCCCCCTTTCACTTCCCCCTGAGGTGCTTGTTGTATTTCTATCTGATGCCCCTGTAGTGTTCTCTCCGTTTGTGGACAGGTATCTAGTGTGGGCCTCGCCCATGCATTGTGGGCCCAGTGGTGCACGGACATTGATATGTGCATACCTGCACTACTTATCGTAATGTATAAAATCTGGAATGTGTATATATATCTGTATATATTTGGTTACTGTATTTTGATACATTACAATGTTTGAACTGATTTGCTTTAGTCTTTGCATTCTTCCGGGGGGGGGGGGTTGTTACTGTGCTGTTTGGACATGCATTGGTGTGTGTTGTAGTGGGTGAGGGTCGGGTTGGGGGTGTGGGTGTTGCATGTGTGTCCCCCTGACTTTTGCCTCCCCTATGTCATAGGTGCAGTACTCACCATTGTCTTCGGCGCCTACGTATATGGTGATCGTAGAGGAGCAGAAAGACAAGCGCAGGGAGTATTTGTAGTTCGGGCTCCATGGTGTCCTCCTTCCTCGTGGGGTGTGTTAAGGTGAGCGTTTTCCCATTGAAAAAGCTGTTTCCGCCGTGTTTTTATCCACGGTGAATCTTCCCCGGAAAAGGTGGCGGATTGGCGGGTTGTGATACTGTGGGCGGTACATTGTCTTCCGCCTGTCTGTTGGCGGTGACCGCCGCGCTGCTTGTCTGTACCGCCGTGGCGGGCGGAGTGTTAAAGTGGCTGTCTATGTTGGCGGTTTCCGCCACGGTCATAATTCCCTTTTTTTGTCTGCCGGCCTGTTTGCGGTATTACCGCACCTTTAACACCGTCCGCCAGTGTTGTAATGACCACCTATATGTTCTGTAAGTGCCGCGGGGCTGCCAGTGAAGTTCCTAGGCAAATCAACGCCACCGCCTATGTAGGCACCGATAGCCGAGTGTCAACACTTACAACTGCACGTAGCAAAAAAAGGATCAACACCAAAACGAGCGACAAGGCAACAGTCAGCAAGAAAGTATCAGTAGAAGATTTCTTTGGGAAAAAAACTGTCTCTGCCCCAGTGGTCTGATCTACCCCTACTATGTGTGCTGCATGAATACCTTACACATTGTCTCTAAGTTTAGCCTGATTGTATTTTGTGTCAAGCTACCCAGGGTTAAGCACATGCTAATTTAGTGACTCTTTGTGGTTTACCCTGCATGGGATTGTGGTTGTTGCTTGACAAATAAGAAACCAATTTCTCACACTTATTCACTGATTGTGAGCTATACTATTTTTTTTTAAAAACACTAACTCGGAGAAACACCATGCTATATATATTTTTGTTACAACACTGCATGCAAGAGCTCCTATGAGAGGTTCTTGGATAATTTTACAGTAAGACAAAGAGAAACTGCTGTAAAAAGAGTTGGTACTGTGGGAAAATTGTTAGGATTAAGTGCAGAATTTCTCCAATCACTGACTAATGCATAGGATAAATATGGAACCTCAACTGCCACCGACTGGAAGACCCTCCGAAGAAGAAGCCCCTGCAGGAAGAAGATTCCTGACTTCTGGTAAAAGACTCAGCTAAGAATTCAAGGACTCTTGAATTACTGTGGCTCCTGAGTAATGGAACTGCTCTTCAAGGGTCAAGTGGTTGGCCTCCTGTTTATCTGCATCAGGGACACAAAACGCAGACGGACCCCAGACTACAAGAGGGTACAGTCAACTACAGAGGACAGGGTCCTGTAGAGAACCTGGCTGGAAAAACTTGGGCCCAGATCTATACTTTTTCACACAAAACTGCACTAACGCTGTATTGCGTCAAAAAGTATAGCGCCCAGCTTGCACCATTCCACAGCAGCAGCCGGGTGCCATATTTAAGGAATGGTGCAAGCCAGCGCTAAGGGTGGGCCAACGTCAAGGAAAATGACGTTAGCCTGGTGGGGGTGGCGGCATGGGGGAAGGGAGTTTTGCACTGAAAAATTATGTTAGGCTGGTTAGAGTAAAAAAAATGACTCTAGTCAGCCTAGCATCTAACATCATTTCTTGACGCAAAACTTACCATACCACATGACTCCTGTCTTAGAAAAGACAGGAGTCATGCCCACCTCCCCAATGGCCAGTACAGGAGATAAGGGTCCCCTGGGCATGTCCATTGCACCCAGTGCCATGTAGGGCCCCCAATAGCACTTAAAAAAAATACTTGACCTCTACTTACCTATTCTTAGCTGGGATAGGGTCCCCCATACTTTACTGTTCCTCTGGTGTGAGTAGGGGTGTCCCTGTAGCTTAGAAAGGGCACCTGTGGGCTCTTTCCACAGGTCCACTAACGTCTGCCATGACCCAGACATTGAATAATGGTGCTAAGCAGGTTTAGCGCCATTATTTATGCCCAACTCCCTCCCGTGCACCATTTGTGCACTGGAGGACAAATATGAATATGGAGTTAAGTTTGCACTGAATTAACGTTAAAAAAAGACACAGAGTATAAATCTTGGGCTTGCTGTCTTAAAGACTGCCCTGATGAGGTAGGGTATGCATGACTAACCAGAAGGACCTTTCTCAACAATTGGATGAATGTGGGGCTTCTTTATTTTTGTCACCATTGGAGGACCTGGAGAAGGTGTTGAGATTTGCCTAAGAAAGTCACATAGATGCCAGGCAAGGAAATCAAATCAGATTCCTCCCATCCGTGGCTTTTTGCTGTGATGAAAAAAGACTTGTGAGGACCACACAGTACATTTATTAAGGGGCATATTTGGCAAAGGTTTTGTGTCACCCTTGCAAGACATAAGGGATGCAGAGTAAAGCAAAACCTAGAATGAGATTTATCAAGCAACACAAGGCCACCTTGCATGGCTCTGACTGGCTTGGTGAATGTGTAGTAACACAAGGCAGCACAAGTAATTGCTTTGCCTTACTCTGCCTGATGCATCCATCGATGGATTTAAGTGCATTCGCAGAGAATGTGTCAAAATTCTGTGCCTTCCCAGAAGAAAAAGCCTCAGAGGATTGTTTTTGTGCAAGAAGATGACCCTTCCTGCACAAAAACAATCCTGCCTGCAATGCAGATACCCTGGCACCATGGTACAAGGGTGCTTGGGTTGGTGCTCGGCAGCACATACTGTTCCAGTACAACGAGAGGACAGGAATGTGCCATATAATGTTACATTTGGTACATTCTGACCATCTCCCTGTCACAAAATGCAGCACACCAAGGTGTCTTGCTATGCTGCATTGTGTGACATTTTTATAAATCTGTCTTTAAGTCTCTTGAAGCTCTGCCCAGCAATAGTTTCCAGTCTAGCCCCACTAGGGGATATTGGCTTCCAAAAACAAACCTCAGTCTAAAGCTCCAACCTCGGAATTAGGAAAGATTGCAAATCCCTTTAGCAACAAAATATCCTCAGCTGCAATACAATCCACTTTCTTCCCAACTTTTGGCACCAAAACAAATGGTTTCAGCAGGATCTAAATGGTTTCAGTAGGAAAGGTTTCAGCAGGAACAGACCTCCAGGGACCCTCATCTACTACAGCCTTGGTCATTGCCCTGCTAGAGGATGTCAGCTTAAATACATAATGGCTAATTCTGAATGTAACAACTTTCACTTGGATGGTATTCAACCTCCACTACAGTGAAGTTGACCTGAAATTGTGTCAAGTTCTCACTCAACCAGAAGCTGTTGTCTTAATGACACTTTACTTTTTCCAGGTGCTTTCTGACTTAGAATATAAAGAACATCACTTCTCCACTTCTTATTCTCATTGCTCAAAAATCTAAGGCCCTGATTTCTACTTTTTGGTGCAAAACTGCACTAACTCAGTTTTGCAACAAAAGGTTTAGCACCTGCTTGCACCATTTTTGTGCACCAGTCGGGCACCACATTTATGGAATGGTGCAAGCCAGTGCAAAGGGTAGGCTAGCGTTAAAAAAAAGGACGCTAGTCGGGTGGAGCTAGCAGTATGGAAGAGGGTTTTGCACCAAAAAACAATGCTAGGCTGGTTAAAGTAAAAAATAAAAGGACTCTAACCAGATTAGCGTCACTTTATGGCGCTAAACCTACAATGCCACGTGACTCCTGCCTTAGGAAAGGCAGGATTCATGCCCACCACCCCAATGGCCAGCACAGGGGACAAGGGTCCCCTGGGTATGGCCAGTGCACCCTGTGCCATTTATGGGGGCCCATTTCAGGCCCCCCTATGTCACTTTAAAAAATGAAATAAAATACTCACCTGTACTTACCTGGGATGGGGTACCCCATCCTCCGCTGTCCCTCTGGTGTGGGTGGGGGTGTCCCTGGGGCGTGGGTAGGGCACATGTGGGCTTATTCGATGGTGTTCTTCCATGGAAATAGGCCCACAGGTCCCCTAACGCCTGCTTTGCACCATTTTTGACCCCTCCCACCTCCCGTACACCATTTTTTGCACAGGAGTATAAATATGGCGTTAAGGCCTTAGAGTCATTTTTTGCACTGGAACGCCTACCTTACATCTCATTAAGGCAAGGTAGGTTTCCACATCAAAAAAATCACTTTAACTCCATAAATGTGGCGCTAGACGGGTCTAGCGCCAAAGTACAAATATGGAGTTAGTTTTGCACTGAATAAGAGAAAAAAAAATTATGCTAATTCGGTGCTAACAGAGTATAAATATGCCCCTAAGTGCCTTTCAGATCATTAAATGCTTCTCTATTTTTATAAAGTGGTTTGGCAATTTTACAACGTTGTTATCTTTATATCATCACCCACATACAGACACAGCAACATCCACTGCCTCCACGGTGTCCCTCTCCTCGTCATCTCCCTCCTCCCTCCCAGTGTCGTCTACACTCTCACCTGCATGCACTACCACTACAGCCACTAGGACTCGCACCAGAACACCCACCACCACACCCCGCTCACCTGCACTCACCACCCCCACTACCATTTACACGCCCCCTGTGTCCTCTCCCAGTGTGTCTGTGATGCCCCCTCCCAAAGTACACAAACGCGGGCACACACACACCCAACATCCATCCACCTCACGACAGCCTCCAGAACATGCACCTTCACCCAAATCATCAAAAGTCACACCTCCTACAACCACCTCCTCTTCCTCCACTCCCAGACCCCCTCCAGCTACCCATCCCAGTGTTTGTCAGAAACTTTTCCTGAGCAACGTTGACTTCTTTCCCACCAACCCCCCCTCCAATTCATAGGTCCCGTACTAGCACCTCAGCCAAAAAATCTCCGGTACCAGTGGTGCCTGTTAGAGGTATGTGGAGTGCACCGGCCACCAGGGCAGCCAGTGCGGCACGGAGCCAAAGCATAGCCAGGCCCCCCGTGAAGCACCAGAAGTTGGACAGTGCCCGACGGGAGAGGGGGAAGAGCAGCACGGCGGAGAAGGCCGCCATCATCCCCGCTGCCCAGGATGCCACCGCCAGCCCCATCATCACTGTTCAGGAGACCACCGCCAGAGTCAGTGCCCAGGAGGGCAGTCCCATCGTCACTGGTCAGGAGACCACCGCCAGAGTCAGTGCCCAGGAGGGCCCCAGCAGCCACAGCCCCGCTGGGCAATGAGGGACTGGCATGGCAAACTCCACTTCACAGGTCAGAGGCAGCAAAGTCAAGCACCGCTGAATAGGGCACAGACCGCTGAACAGGGCAAGCACCGCTGAACAGGGCAAAGACCGCCATGGCAAGCACCGCTGAACGGGGCAAGCACCGCTGAACAGGTCAGAGACAGCAAAGTCAAGCACCGCTGAACAGGGCAAAGACCGCTGAACAGGGCAAAGACCGCCATGGCAAGCACCGCTGAACATGTCAGAAACTGCTAAGTCAAGCACCGCTGAACAGGGCAAAGACCGCTGAACAGGGCAAGCACCGCTGAACAGGTCAGAGACAGCAAAGTCAAGCACCGCTGAACAGGGCAAAGACCACCTTGGCAAGCACTGCTGAACAGGGCAAAGACCGCCATGGCAAGCACCGCTGAACAGGGCAAGCACCGCTGAACAGGTCAGAAACTGCTAAGTCAAGCACCGCTGAACAGGGCAAAGACCGCTGAACAGGGCAAGCACCGCTGAACAGGGCAAAGACTGCCATGGCAAGCACCGCTGAACAGGGCAAAAACCACCATGGCAAGCACCGCTGAACAGGGCAAAGACCGCCATGGCAAGCACTGCTGAACAGGGCAAGCACCGCAACACCAAGCACCGGTAGCCCATATGCACCTGGGCCAGTGACGGAACTGGGACCGCCACGGGGAGAATGATGCACTCTGGGCACCAGTCCCCCTCCAGAACCTGTGGAGAACAGCATCCACTACCTCAGTCCTTACCAGGATGAAGCACTTTGGGTACCAGTCCCCCTCCAGAACCAGTGTAGACTGTTATCCACTTGTGAGACTGTGGCTTTGCACTCCCCAGGATGGTACAGTGGGAAAACCACCCACTGTAGAGACTTGAGAGACTGTGGCTTTGCACTCCCCAGGATTGAACAGTGGGCAAACCACCCACTGTAGAGACTTGAGAGACTGTGGCTTTGCACTCCCTAGAATATAGCAGTGGGCAAACCACCCACTGGAGAGACTTGAGAGACTGTAGCTTTGCACTCCCCAGGATTGAACAGTGGGCAAACCACCCACTGTAGAGACTTGAGAGACTGTGGCTTTGCACTCCCCAGGATATAGCAGTGGGCAAACCACCCACTGGAGAGACTTGAGAGACTGTGGCTTTGCACTCCCCAGGATTGAACAGTGGGCAAACCACCCACTGTAGGGACTTGAGAGACTGTGGCTTTGCACTCCCCAGGATACATCAATGGGCATGGAGCCCCGTCGTGGATCTGGCGTGGTGCTGTCATCCGGCTGCGGTGCCCACCCTTCCCTTCCCCCTGAGGTGCCTGTTGTATTTCGATCTGATGCCCCAGCAGTGTTCTCTCCGTTTCTGGACAGGTATCATGTGTGGGCCTCGCCCATGCATTTTGGGGCCAGTGGTCCACGGACATTGAATGGTGCATACCTGCACTACTAATCGTGATGTATACATTTTTGAATGAGGATATATATCTGTACATATTAGCTTACTGTACATACATTACAATGGTTGAATTCATTTCCTTTTGTCTTTGCATTCTTCCGGGGGGGTTGGGGGTTATTACTGTCATGTTTGGAAATGCATTGGTGTGTGTGTTGTAGTGTGCGAGGGTCGGGTGGGGGTGGGGGTGTTGCGTGTGTGTGTCCCTGACTTTTGCCTCCCCCTCCCCTATGTCGTAGGTGCAGTACTCACCGTTGTCTACGGCGGCGGAGTTGTTGATGTTCGTAGAGGAGCAGGAAGACTATCGCAGGGAGTATTTGGAGTTCCGGCTCCATGGTGCCCTCCTTCCTCGTGGAGTGTGTTGAGGTGAGCGTTTTCCCATTGTAATGGCTGTTTCCACCGTGTTTTTATCCACGGTGAATCCGCCCCGGAAAAGGTGGCGGATTGGCCTGTTGTAATACTGTGGGCGGTACTTTGTCTTCCGCCTGTCTGTTGGCGGTGTCCACCGCGCTGCTTGTCTGTACCGCCGTGGCGGTCGGAGTGTTAAAGTGGTTGTCTTTGTTGGCGGTTTCCGCCATGGTCATAATTCCTTTTTTTTTTTCGCCGGCCTGTTTGCTGTCTTACCACCGCTTTAACTCCGTCCGCCAGGTTTGTAATGACCCCCTAAGTCTCTGTTTATTTCCCAAATATGTCATCATGAAAAGATTCACTGTGCTAAAGTCACCATTTTCTTGGCTTTCAGGAACATGGAGAGCTGAATCAAAAAGTCTACTTTATACCACAGTTTTGGCATTTTTCAAAATAGTAAACTATTTCAATTTTTTGTGCTTGCAGCTATCTTCCAGTATGTGGCAAAAACTGCTGTGAAAGCCACGTGTGAGCCTGAAGAGGTACAGATTGCTGAAAAGTAGACAACATTCTGAATGCAGTAGGGGGTAATTTGCATATATGCTTCAAGGTTCTCCCAAAGAAACTAAGGGGCATATTTATGAAACGTGGTGCTGCAGCGCCACTTTTCTAGCACCCCTTAGCACGTCTTAACGCCAGCATGTGTGCACAATATTTAATATATGGCGCACCATGGCGGTAGTTAGGGAATTACCGTCAGAATATTTTACATGGTTCGACGTTTTGCAGGATTAACACCAAAAATATTGACACTTATCCTGCAAAGCACCCAGAGGAGCACTGTACCCAATGGTAGCCTCCTTTTGATGCCTGATCAGAGCAGACATTAAAAGCACTGAAAAGAAATGACACAAAGTTTTCTTGTCTCCATTTTTGCGGCCACCCTAGTGGGGGAACGCCCCCTTTGCATACATTATGCCTGACGCAGGCATAATGTAGCGCAAAGGATTACAAAATGGTGCAATGCATGAACTGCACCACTTTGAGAATATGGAGCAGCGTTTTTGGCCATGTAACGCCACATTCACAGCAAAACAAATGATGCTAATGTGTCGTTAGAATTGTGCTAGGCCCTCTTAAATTAAATCTGGGCCAAAATGTTTTAATTAAACAAATAAAAAATTTGTAGGAAACACATTTCATTTGTGACAGCATATTCATTTGTAACTTCTCATCACAATGGCCAACATACAAAAGCAATATACCATTACATCTGCTAGCCCCTCCTGGCTGCAGAGATATATAGGGATTTGTGGGTTTTCCAAGAACTGGAGTTACCAGTGCCAATAACTGAGCTGCACCTTGCAATGGTTTTCCATTGGGAACCAGGTATAGAGCAAATCACATGGTAAAATATAAAGTTTGAAACATAGGTATCTAGGAAATCTATTTATTTCCAAACTCAGCTCAAGAGATAGATTTTAAAGGTAGTGGTTATTTGCATATTTCTGAATTTTGGGTACCCATACTAGCTTGTGAATTAGACAGCATTTCTCAAAATGTTTTCTTTCTTACACTCTACCTTAGATTTGGAAGGCACAAATGCAGAGAAATACAATTGGTAATAACAATTGTTCTACTATTCTATGTTCCCCAAGGGGAACCACACTTGTGTGGGTAGGCCTAGGGCCAGATGTAAGAAGCGTTTTGCATGGCGCAAACTGCGAAAATCGCAGTTTGCGCCATGCAAAACGTGCATCGCGATGCACAATCCCGTTTTGCGAGTCGGTTCCGACTCACAAAATGGGAATGCGACTCGCAAATAGGAAGGGGTGTTCCCTTCCTATTTGCGACTCGCACCACGAAAGCGGCCGCAAAGCAATTCGCAGTTAGCACCCACGTGATGTGGGTGCTAACTCATTCGCAAAAGGGAAGGGGTCCCCAAGGGACCCCTTCACATTTGTCAATGTCGCAAAAAAAAAAAATCAGAGCAGGCAGTGGTCCAATTGACCACTGCCTACTCTGAAAAAATGAAACCAAATGGTTTCATTTTTTATTTTGTATTGCAACTCGTTTTCCTTTAAGGAAAACGGGCTGCAATACAACAACAAAAACAGCTTTATTGAAAAAGCAGTCACAGACATGGAGGTGTGCTGTCTCCAGCAGGCCACCATCCCTGTGAGTGCAGGGAATCGCAAGGGGGTCGCAAATTGCAACCCACCTGATTAATATTAATTAGGTGGGTCTTTGCGACCCCCTTTTGATTCTCAGAAGGTGTCTGAGACACCATTCTGCATATGATTTTGCGAATCGGAAATTGCGAGTCGCACCGACTCACAATTTCAGATTCGCAAAATTATTTCTTGCTACATCTGGCCCCTAGTGCCTGCAATAGGAAAGGGTCCAAAATGCACTATGGACACATCACATGTTTCCACTAAAAACTGACCCCTTGTTTGCAAGGTTGATAGCTGTAGATTTGGGGCCCTAGCTCAGCAGGTACCTAGGGAAAATGTGCAACCCAGCACATTGTTCAAAATTATGCACCCAGGAAAATTGAGGGTGGATTGACTTTCATGGCTCTCATCAGCTTTTCTTACTCAAAAGCCATGGGAAATAGCAAACTTTGACAAAATATATTTTCCTCACATGTCTGTGATGGAAAGTTCTGGAATCTCTAGGGAGCAACACATTTCTTACCACCACCCATTCTCTCAAGGGTCCTGATAGAAATGGCAGCACACTTGTGTGGGTAGGGCTAGTGGCTGTGATAGGAAAGCAGCCAAAACACAACATGGAAACATCACCTTTTTCCACTGAAAACAGGCCCTTTTTGCAATGTGGCTAGCTGTGGATTTTAGGTGCAAGCTCAGCCAACACACAAAGAAACCTATCAAACCTGCAATTTTTTTGAAAGATAAACACCAAGGAGAATCCAGCGTAGGATGATTTGCATGACTCTTACCAGGTTTCCTTACCCCGAAGCCTTTGGAACCCTAAAACTTTGAGTGAAGAAAAACAATTTTCTCACATTACCTTACATTTGGAAGGCACAAATGCAGAGAAATACAATTGGTAATACCAATTGTTCTCCTATTCTGTGTTCCCCTAAACCTCCTGATAAACAGATTATTAATTGACAGTCAGAACTACTTCAAACAGAACCAGAGTTCAAAGGTTTCTTCTGTGATAAACCTTTATTTCCACACAAACTAAGACAATTACCCTCATTATGACCAGTGCTGGAGGTCTTCTGATCACCATATTATGAGTACTGCAGGATTTCCACCACTTTTTGGGCATAAATCCTCCAGTAGTCGCGTTGGCAGTTGGAGGCACATCGGCGGTTCCACCACCGGCCTGCCCTACCAAAAGAACTCCATCAGACGTATTATGACCCTGTTATACAGGCTGGTGGTGTCCTGATGGTGGGGCGCTTCTGGTAGTGGAAGCGCCTGTTCTCTGCCGGATGACCTCCTTGTCGGACTAGGTAAGTCAGGCATCCGACAGGGGAGGGGGATGGGAGGGTGGTAGGGTGGGGGGTGTTGTGTGTGTGAGTGGGTGTTGTCTGCGTATGTGTCTGCTTATCTGAATGTGTTTATTAATGTTGAAGTGAATGTGTGTATTAATGTTTGTGAGTAAATGCGTGTATGTCAGTGTTGGCGAATAAGTATATGCAGGGTGCGTGAATGAGTGTATGCGGGGTGCGTCAATGAGTGTATCCGGGGTATGTGTGGGTGTCTGTGTGCATGTGCATGTATGTGGGGGCTGGGGTGTGCTGTACTAGAAGGTGGAGTGGAGTGGGGTGCTGTTCTGGTAGGGGGAGGGGGTTCTGGTATGGAGCGGAGATGGGGAACATTGGGCTTGCGGGGGGACATCTGCTGGTGACAGGACAGAAATTTCCTGTTACCTGTAGCCTTTGCGCCAGGGTTTTCATGGTGGTGTTACAGCTGCGGAAACCTTGGTGGAAAGCCAACTCCTAATACTGCCGGCGGTCTTCATTGGACCGCCGGGTCAGAGATGCTAATTTCCAGCCTGGTGGGCCAACTGCCCTGGCGGTACAAGCGGAGATGTGGGGGGTTGGCAGAGGTCATAATGAGGGCCAACATCTGAAAGCAATTCATCTACCAAACAGAAGCATGACGCATCGCACAAAGGCATGAAGAAATGTCATAGTTGCACACATTGTAGTAATATCATTGTGGGGAACACCATTTCTGACCCACAAATGGGCAAGTCGGTTCACGGAGCAGATAGCAACACCCAATTAGTGACTTATGCTATCAAGTGTCCTTGTGGCTTTTATAGGTGAGTAAACAAGAGAAGCATATTAAAATTAAGGTACAAATCATGGAGCACAAGAGTATGATCAGAAACAAGAACAGAAACTCATCTCCTGTAGCACATTGGACGGGTCACAAACATAATATTGCTCAATGATGATTCACAGTGCTGGAAACCATTTTGACAAACCCCAAGAGCAGCACACATAAGCCACAGTGTGCAACTTATTGGATCAAGAGGTTAAATAGCCTGATTCCCACAGGATTGAATAATAAATTGAAAATGGTGTGTTTTTTGTAAACTGTGGTCAATGGCACCTAACCAGTCCTATTTGTCATAATTTGCACCTTTATGAACCTGCACAGCAACCGTCACTACATATAACAAAGGTTTAGATATCTCCAACATGTCTATATCAATTCCATACACACTCCATAATACCTTGGGGCAATGGAGTCAATTAACATATTATTGGTTTCATATGGATTTTAAGATTCATGTTGTATTTCTGTTTTCAACATTTATGGTCTTTGTGATACACCAAGTATTATGTTTCTATTTTCTGTAGTAGCAACACTCCAACTAGCACAATGCAGAGTGAAATATTTGGACTTTTATATATATGAGCCATCGCTAATGACGTCTTGAATCTCATAGTGTTGACATTATTTTTCTAAGAGAGTCCATTATGTTCTTGTTGATCAGGTTTCATTGTCACTGTGTTAATAGGTGTTTAGCATGTATTTCAGTAGTCACACAGCACTTTTTTGTATCATTTTTCACGCATACTTGTTTCACTCTAGGTTGATTCACTTGTTTGCACATGTTTTTGTGTATTAGCACAAAAGCAGTAAGCATTTCATTTTACTAATCACATGTTTGTTTCACTCTAGGTCGTTTCACTCATTTGAACAAGTTCTTTGTGCATTGGAGCAAGAGCAATAAGCATTTCATTTTAATGAGGTCGAACATAACAGAGCGCAAGTGCTGCTTTTCCGATGTGTTGGTATGTGTCTGGGCTTTTAACAATGCCCACCTCACGCCCATCTCTACCACTTGTTAGTGGACTTGCCCTTCAAAAATCCTTTGATTACATTGGTAAATGAGTTATGTTTGTCGCTCCTTGTGGAAGTTTTGTTACTACCTTGCCCATCGCCCCTATTAAATGAGTAATTGCATTTTTGCCAATAAGTTTGACTACAAACTAACTTCTTTTCTTTTTGTGTCTCTCCTTCACGTTGATGCTTATGGTGGCCATCACGTTGTGAATCGGCTTGCTTCTGTGAAACTGCTTTACTTTTCATTTTCAATTTATGTGGCAAGAAAAGTCCAGTTAGGAGTTTACAATGCTAATTACTCTAATTCGAGTATTAGACTTGGTGTCCTTGATGTGGTCTCCCCTAACTTTTTGCCTCTGTTTCCCAGGTTGTTCATGTGTGCTGGACTCTGTTTGTTTCCTTTTTTTGTTACTCTGGGCACTTTACCACTGCTATCTAGTGCTGAAGTGCAAGTGCTCATATGTAAAATGTATGTGTAAATGGCCTTCCATGATTGGCATATTTGATTTATCTGTAAGTCCCTAGTACAGTGCACTAGAGGTCTGCAAATCAAATGCTACTAGTGGGCCTGTAGCACTCGTTTGCCACCCACATTAGCAGCCCTGTAAAATTAGCTCAGACCTGCCACTGCAGTGTCTGTGTGTGCAGTTTTAAACTGCCAATTCGACTTGGCAAGTGTCCCCACTTGCCAGGCCTAAACATTCCCTTTTCTTACATGCAAGGCACCCCTAAAGTTGGCCCTAGGTAGCCCCAGGGGCACGGTGCAGTGTATGTTTAAGGTAGGACATATACTAATGTGTTTTATATGTCCTGACAGTGAAATACTGCCAAATTCGGTTTTCACTGTGCAAGGCCTGTCTCTCTCATAGATTAACATGGGGGCTACCTTTAAATATTATTGAAGTGCATATTCCATTTGGGAGCAGATAGGACTATGGAGTTTTGGGTCTCTGAACTCACAATTTAAAAATACATCTTTTGGTAAAGGTTGTTTTTAGACTGTGTGTTTGAAAATGCCACTTTTAGAAAGTAGGCATTTTCTTGCTCAAAGCATTCTGTGACTCTGCCTGGTTGTGGATGCTCTGTCTGGGTCAGTTTGAGAGTTGGGCTGTTTGCACCTCTTCTCTAGACAGTGCCACAAAGGGAGCTGGGGTGTAGCCTGCATATCCTGATGAACCATCTGTGCTGGGAGGGAGAGGAGGAGTGGTCACTCACACCTGAAAGGGCTGTGCCTGCCCTCACACAATGCAGTCTCCAACCCTCTGGTGTGTGTCTGAGGCCTACTTCAAAGGCAGAAAGGGGTATAAGTAGTGGACCCAAAACCCCAGACTTTAGATTACTTCAAGATCACTTCTGGAATCAAGAAGAACCTCTACAAAGGAGAAGAGCTGAGGAGAAGTGCAGCCTCTTCCTGTGACTGTGCTTTGTTGGGCTATCCTGAAGTTGCTGCTTCTGCATGTGAAAGGGGACAAAGACTGGACTTGTTATGCATTCCTACTTGAGAAGAATCTCCAAGGGATTTGAACTGAGCTTGTGAAATACTTCCCCTGCCAGCACCTAGACTCTCTGCTGAGACTCCTGCCCTGCCAAGTGGTGCCCTATCCAGTCCCTTGTCCCTTTAAAGGTGAAGTTGGCAGACAAAGAGCTGAAAATCCACACTTAGAATGCTGTGTGGGGAAATATTTGAAGCACCTACTTTAACGCGGCTGATAAACGACGTGCCACAGATTATGTGGCTGAAAACGATGCTCCACCTGCATCGCTGCTGGGAGATCAATGCATCATAGCTGGAGAAATGACGCACAACACCTGCTTATGGAGGCTGATAATGACAATATCCCCACACAGCATGGTTTTCTGACACCGTGCAACCAGATTTTTCACGCATCGTCCCTGGACGTCCAAGTAAACCCGTTTTTGCACAGATCTGACATGCTCCATCTGGAAAACAAATCATTGCTCACTTGTGAGGGAGAAAAACAAAGCATCGCCGACCCGACCGGAGAAGGAAACGAAACATGGCTTAACTTGCGAGTAAGGAATCGACGAATCGCTACCCTTTTCTGACACACACTCACCTGTGCGGCTTTATTTTTGACGTACTTTGTGTAACAGCATTTTCACAGTTTTCTAATTATTAAGGGTCATATGTAACAACGCATTTTCCCATAGACACAGAATGGGTAAAACCCTTTGATACATCTGGGCCTAAGACTATTATTCTTTTGAAAATTCATATCTTGACTTGTGTATGTTGGAGTTTTGTTGTTTTGGTCTTGTTTGATTTTGATCAAGATTAACTATTTTTCTAAACTGGTGTGGTGTCCATTTTGCAGTGTTTCACTGTATTACTGTGAGTGCTGGTACAAATACTTAACACTTTGCTTCTGAAGTAAACCCTGCCTGCTCGTGCCAAGCTACCAAGAGGGTGAGCGGGGGTTAACTGAGTGTGATTCTCCTTTACACTGACTAGAGTGAGGATCCTTGCTTGGACAGGGGTAACCTGGCTGCCAACTAAAGTCCCCATTTCTAACATCGAGGAAATTAGAGACCCATTGCGTTGCAAATGCTTGTTTTACTAGTCGCTCTTTGAATACGTTGCCCACATTGTAATTGACAGGTTGCAGTTTTGAGGCAGTCTCTTGTCTATTTGTATGCATTTGGGTGTGACTTTGACGTTGGTTGCTCACAGCTTATAGTCCCAGCATTCCTCTTGGATTACACCTTTCCATTGATGGCGCTGTGTTTTACTCAGGGTTTGGCTTTTTTCCTGTTCCATTGGTAACAGGTGCTCTGCTGTTAGTTCACTGCATGTTTGCCTTTTTTCTTTTTGTTTTTAATGTTTTGTTATAATCCACAGAGCTTGTGTATTGTGTTAGGATTTTGATTCCCACTGTTCGCCGATTATCGGTCTGTTGCCTTAAGGTATTTTTTACATAGTATTCACGGTCACAGCGTTGGCATTATCTTTTGGCTTTTTGTGTTTGGCACTGACATGATTATTTTAGGGGATCTTGATCTCAAACAGCAAGTGCGGCATATTCATTAGTAGCAAGGCACCATTCTAGTGGCATGTTCATCTTATAGTTTGCTAGTTACGGTTCATTGCGGGTAGATACTGCATACATAGGGCAATTTGTTCATTCACCACATTCTAGTTCCATGCTTGGTTCACCTTAGCACTCTGTATGTTTATTTCTGTATGTTTATTTCTGCTCAGTGTGATGACGGACATGATATTTTTACAAGAATGGTTTTACAGTGATTGTTATGTGCTTTTCCATTATTGTGTTATCTGGGTATAGTTATTTGCAGTTCCTTTAAACTTTTCAATACAGCTTCTTGATTTTATGGGTGGGAGGGTATCCTACTAAGTTTGGGTGCCTGTGTTGCACTACAATATGTATGTTTTTGCTTGGAATATATTCAGGCTTGCTTGTTTCTGATGATATGGTTGTCATTTAATCTGTAATGCTATTCATATATTTATTTGCACTGTTTCAAATTGTGTTTCACAGATACTCTCATGAAGGGTGATTTCACCCGAAATGCGTTGGGTCTTGTTTTGCAATTCGAAAAAACTCTTTGAGTTCAGAATGTCAGCTCCATGTCGCTTATAAATTTGATGTATAACATGTACAACTCAACTGATCTACAAGTCATTAGATTCTCCTGAACAACCAAATGTCTTTCTTTAAAATTTCTCTGCACTGTTTATTTATTATTTGACACAGTTTTGATTGATTTTGTTCACTTTTAAGTCTTTTTGGCATCAGGGGCTTGTACTGAGCCCAGTACACTTTGTTGGTCTTGCCCATTTAAAAATCTTTCTCATACTGTCTTCTGGACCAGGTGAACCCGTTCCTCTGTGCAGCACCACCTCTTGATGCTAGTCCTTGTGTCATCTGAGCCTGCCTGGCTTTGGTGTTCAAGGCCCTCCTCCACCTGCAGACATTCGTTGTGCCTCATTCCTGGTGGTCCACTTGTGAGTCATGTTGCCTCCGGCCCCTCTGCTTTTACTGTCTGACTTTCTTTTCCTGCTCCTTTACTGTTTTAGTGCTTATACACCTTTTACTCAATTTTTTGCACTTTTTGCCCATTCACATCCTTTCGTGCTTTGCACCATTCTCCCTCCGCTGCTGCCCCTGCGGCCCGCTCCCCTCCCAGTGCCGCAATTTCCCGAACTCCTGCCTCCTAGCTGAGCAACCCCTCCCACATCTTCCCCTTCTTAATGGTGGCCGCTGCGTTGTAAGGAACAACTCATACTGTCTTCTGGACTGCAGGGGCACTGCTCCCCCATGCAGCACCACCTGTTGCTGCTGCTCCCTCTATCATCTGACCCTGCCTAGCTCTGGTGTTCAAGGCCCTGATCCGTGCGCAGACATTTGCCTTCACCTCATCCCTGGTGGTCCAGTTGTGAGTTCTATTGTTTTCTGCCCCTCTGCCTTTACCGTGTGTCCTTCTTTACTCCTCCTTTACTGTTTAGTGCCTATACTCCTTTTTTGCACTTCTTGCCCTTTCACACTTTGGACCCTTGTGCCTACTGCTGCTGCCCCTGTGGCCCTTCCCCCTCTCCCAGCACCACCATTTCCTACCCTCCGCCTCCCAGCTGAGTGACCCCTTCCACCATCACCCCTTCTTAATGGGCCCCGCTGAGTGCACGTGCTGGTGGCACACCAAAGGCAAACCCAGTCTGGGCCCATTCCCACCTGGACAATGCCCAGTGCCACCGACCCTGGTCCTCTGAACATTCATCGCTATGATGCACAAGACGCTTCGTGCACCGAACACCGGACACTCCTCCCTCAAAGACTCCCATGGACCTTACTACTGCATCAGCTGCTACCACTCCTTCACACTCTAACAATTGTTGTACCCCCCTGTTACAGGACCATCAAACAAACACCCCGACCGTCTTAAATGCATCTTTCCCAACATACAATCTCTCCAGAACTTTGGTACCTGCCCGGACATCACCTTTCTCACTGAAACATTTCTAGATCCACATCAACCCAAACTCCACCTTCCACAGCACCCTCATCTACAGACCACCCGGCTCCCACCCAGCCTTCAGCGACTCCATCACTGACATAATAGCACCCCATGCACTCACCTCCACCAACTACTTTATCCTCGGCAACCTCAACTATCACATCAACAACTGCAATGACCATAACATTGCCTCCCTGCTTGAGAACCTCACCACCATTGGTCACAAGCAATTGGTCACCTCACCTATACACATCGCCGAACACACACCTGACCCCATCTTCTCTGCCAGCAACAACATCACCTTCGGCAACACCTCCACACTACAATGGACCAACCACCACTGCATACCCTTCTTCATCACCACATCTACCATTCGCCTCCCCCATAGGAAATGGAACCAGATCACTGAGGAGAAACTCACCAGCACCTTCAGCAAGTCACCACCTTTCACCACCACAGATGCAAACACCTTAGCACAGAACTTCTATAAATCGGTCTCCAAAAGCACCAGTACCCTAGCGCATCAAAAATTACCTCAGGCAAACACAACCCCAAGAAGGCCAGCTGGTTTTCCCCCACACTCCAGGGATCCAGATGCACCTGCAGACATCTAGAAAAATGATTTAGGTATAGCAAGACCCTGGAGGACCTCACAGCCTTCAAATCTGCCATCAATACTCTCCACTACCTCATCAAATTCACTAGGAAATTCACCCTGCAGGACCATATCAACACCACCGGACACAATACCAAAGAGCTCTTCATCGTCAATGAATTCGCCAAAACCCAATCAGAAGCTGCAAACATCCCTTCATCAGGACCTCTGCGACAGACTAGCAAACTTCTATGGAAAAATCAAGGACATCAGCAATAGATTCAGACCTCAAAACCCTACAAACCCACCTGCAACCAACCAACCAGCCAGATCCCCTGAACCTCTGCAGATCCTATACCGCTGGAGCACCCTCACCACAGACGAGATCTGCTCCATTATGAGCAGCATCCACTTCAGAGCCTCCATAGATCCCTGCCCCACCATATTTTCAACAAAGCCAACACCTGCATCAC
Source organism: Pleurodeles waltl (assembly GCF_031143425.1). NCBI lineage: Eukaryota > Metazoa > Chordata > Amphibia > Caudata > Salamandridae > Pleurodeles > Pleurodeles waltl. Next base: position 590,223,261 of record NC_090436.1, on the reverse strand, counting down.
ACCTGAGCTCTGCCACTCTCTCAACTGCTCCATAGAGATGGCTACCTTCCCAGAGGAATGGAAGCATGCCAAAATCCGCCTGCTCCTGAAAAAAACAATGGCCGACCCTCTGGATCTCAAGAACTACAGCCCTCATTCATTGCTGCCGTTCCCAGCCAAGGTCATCGAAAAGGCCATCAACACACAGCTCTGCAAATACACCGAAAATAAAAACATCCTAAACATCTCCCAGTCAGGCTTCAGGAGCAACCACAGCACAGAGATCACCCTCCTCACTGCCACAGATGACATCCGCTTGCTCCTCGACCACAGCCAAACAGCAGCCCTCATCCTACTGGACCTCTTGGTCGCTTTCGACATGGTCTCCCACCACACCCACTGCTCCAGACTCCATGCAGATGGCATCCGTGGCAGGGCACAAAAGTGGATATGCTCCTTCCTGACCAGCAGAACACAGAGAGTCAGACTCCCTCCATACCTGTCAAAACCTACAGAGATCAGCTGCAGAGTGCTGAGCCCCACACTCTTCAACATCTACATGGCCCCACTCGCATCCATCATCAGAAGCCATGGACTGAAACATCATCTCCTATGCTGATGACACACAGCTGATCATCTCACTGACCAAAAACCCCACTACTGCCAAAAAGAACTTCCACAACGGGATGGAAGCTGTCACCGCCTAAATGAAGGAGAGCTGCCTCAATCTCAACTTACACAAGACTGAGATCATCATCCGGGGACCCCTCCACATCTGCCTGGGAAGACTCATGGTGGCCTGCAACACTCAGCGCCACCCCCACCCCAGCAAACCATGCACGGAACCTTGGCTTCATCCTGGGCTCAACCCTTGCAATGACCCGCCAGATCAACTCTGTTGCATCCTTCTGTTTCCACACACTCCGACTCCTCCGGAAAATATTCAAATGGATTCCAAAAGACTGCCGCAAGACCATAACCCATGCTCCAGGTCACCAGCAGGATCGATTATGGCAATGCCCTCTATTCCTGCTTCACCCAGAAGAATATGAAGAAACTGCAGCACATCCAGAATCCCTCCGCAAGACTCATCCTGAGCATCCCCCACTGCGAACACATCACCAAACACCTGAGAGACCTCCACTGGCTCCCCGTTGAGAAAAGGATCAACTTCAAACTCCTTGTCCATACATACAAGGCTCACTGCAACTTAGGACCTACCTACCTCAACCATCGCATTACCTTCTACTCCCCTGCCAGATCTCTCCACTCCTCTCAACTGGCAATGGCCACGGTACCCCGCATTTGAAAACCTCAGCTGGAGGAAGATCCTTCACCTACCTTGCAGCGAAAAGCTGAAACAATTTGGAATCTCAAGACCTGACTCTTAGATTGAATTACAAAGTACCCAACCTACCACAGCATCTGAGACCCTAAATGGTGAGTAATTGCACTTTACAAAAGTTGATTGATTGACTGATTGATTAATCTTTCAATCTAGCTACATCCTCCAACTCTAGGAACACTTACCTGCTCATCTGCAGCAAGGCTGCCTATTACAGACTGTTAAAACTGTATAAATACCATCATGGATTCTGGAGAATGATCTTTTAAAACAATGTAAGCATTGAAGGATACTAAATGAAATATATGAACATACAAATTATTGTACGAGATATAGGACTTTTGAGCAGCATTTTAAGGCTCCATCCTTTGATCTATTCTATCTACACCTCCCATGTGCTTGTGGTAGTCTAGAATGCACACTGGTTTGTGTACTTCTGCAACCTGATTCCAAACAGGCACAGTACTTTCATCATGAATAGTTGTCGACATGTGGCCATCTCTTCTGACTAACAATTTCACAGCAAGAAGCTCACTACTACGCAAAGCACTGCTCTGCCCCCTCTCATGTTTTTTACACACAAGGGGCCGTATTTATGAAGGAGTTGCATCGCACTTGCACCACGCAACATGGTATATACACAACGCACATCTAAAAATGCAATTTATGATGCCAGACAAGACCAAGGCAAGGCCATGCATGGCTTCATAAATCGGGATTAAAATTAAAGCAAAGCAGCACAAATCACTGCATTGCTTTACTCTGCCCTAAGGAGTCATTCCATGTGTGTTGCGTGGGTGTTCCATACAAATCAATGGATTTTAATGCATTCCCAGATTTACGAGAAGTGATAGATCTGTGAATGTGCCAAAATGCTACTCCTTCCCTGGTGAGGTGTAACGAGGAGAAATATCTTCACTTCTCCTTGTTTTTTCTCTGTCTATATGTGCTGTATGCAGCAGCACACATAGAAAGAGGAAAATGTATCATGGCATTGTTTTTGTGCAGGAAGGTGTTCCTTCTTGCACAAAAAAATCCTCCTTACAGCACTGTCAATGGGAAGCTTTCCAGCCCCAGGCTGCAGTCCAGCTTGATCTTGCTGCTCTACCAGCATATCACTCTGCTCCTGTAAAAGAGGCACTTCATCAGCACTAATAGTCAATTTATCATCATATAATTCCTTTCAAACAGAAGATTCACTGCCAGAGTCTTCAATTTGGTCTTCTGCCTCAGATGAAGAGTCAGTCTCAGAGCCATGTTCAGAGGCAGATTAAGAAAACAAACCTACAACCTGCTTGGTGGTCAACTTTTGGACAGCCATAACGCTTACTTAAGAAATAACACAATAAACAAGACAGCACTAAACAACACTGTTTCAAATTAGAGCTCAAAAAACTCAGTTGTATAAAGAGTAAATATAACTATAATGTATTATGATTCTAAAAACATTATCAGTACAATCCACACAATGAACTTGATACTGTAAAAATATCTCTCTCTCTTGCCATAGACAGCTAGGTTTAGGATCAACTCTATCTACTCTGCCTGGACACAGCAAGCACCACCAATATCTCGCTAGAAAGACAAAACAAAACAAATTAAACATGAGATAGCACAATACAGATCATGCACAAATCCAAATGTGAATTTGACAAAAACAATAAATCATAAGCTAAATATGCTACAAGTATTACAACCATTAAACAAACACTCAAGCATGGCAATGATTCTCATTTGAAATAAATATTACTAAATAGTTTCCTTACCAAACACATGCAGCTACACAACCTGCAGATCTGCCAGTGCTAAAACCTTAAGCAGGACTCATCACCAAAGAAATTAAAAGCTTTGCAATGGAACAAAAAGAAGAAATAAAACATTAAGGGCCAGATGCAGGAAACACTTTGCGAGTCGCAAACGGCAAAATCTCCGTTTGCGACTCGCAAATGCGTGTTTCCAATGCATTTCAGAATCGCAAATAGGAAGGGGTGTTCCCTTCCTATTTGCGATTCGTAGTGGTATGCAATACCATTTGCGACCGCATATGCGGTCGCAAATGGTGTCGCAGTTACCATCCACTTGAAGTGGATGGTAACCCACTCGCAAATTGGAAGGGGTCCCCATGGGACCCCTTCCCCTTTGTGAATGGACCCAAAACTATTTTTTCAGGGCAGGTTGTGGTCCAAGGGACCACTACCTGCCCTGAAAAAATACGAAACTAAAGGTTTCTTTTTTTTTTTTCAGTGCAGCTCGTTTTCCTTTAAGGAAAATGGGCTACACTTAAAAAAAAAAAAACTGCTTTATTTAAAAGCAGTCACGAACATGGAGGTCTGCTGACTACAGCAGGCCTCCATGTTTGCGAGTGCCTATAGTCAGTATGGGGCCGCAATTTGCGACCCACCTCATTAATATTAATGAGGTGGGTCTCTGCGACCCCATACCGACTTGCAGACGGTGTCTGAGACACCGTTCTGCATTGCAAATTGCGACTTTCAATTTGCGAGTCGGAAGGACTCGCAAATTGCAAGTCGCAATTTGCAATTTTCCTACATCTGGCCCTAAGTTCACAAATGCAAATAATGACAAGAAATAAAACAGTTAACATTATAAAACACAACGAAGTCTGCCTCTGGGGGCAGATCAGCATCTCGAAAGTCTGATCTTCCCCCAGGGGGGCCACAAAGCAAAGGCAAGAATATAGCACCATTGAGGGAATTGACCCTTACCTCAGCCAAACACTAATTCACACACATCACTATCCAAACACCAGTCATGCATATCGCCAGCCAGAAGCCAGTCCACACATACCACCAGCAAAATCTCCAGTTCAGACACACCATCAGCCAAAGGCATGCCAATCCATACACACTGAATGCAAACACCAGGATAGACACAGCCAGCCAAATGGCAGTACACACAGACTGCCAGCCAAATGCCAGTTCAGGCAGAGAGGCAGCCAAACTCCAGTTCACAGAAACACAGAAATGTATTTGCTGGTGACTAGTGTTTTTCTGACATAGTTGGGGGCAGATTGGCATAGAAAATGGCTGATCTGTTCCTGGGGAGCAGAAAACAGCAAATAGTAATGTATTTGGGGAGCAACCTTTGCTCAAAGGGCTGGTATAAACATGTTCCTATATTAATCCCATTGTCAGTATATCCACTTTGCAATATGGCCAATCTGCCCCTGGGGGGTCGCACTGGGAACATGGCGGTCAGCTAAGCTGCTGAGCCGCGAGTGCTCCGTACGGGGGTGGATTGATGCGATGCAGACGGAGGAGGAGGGGCCTGCCGGGCACGCCGAGTTAGCGCTAGGTCGGGTGCCGGCGGCTCCAACACGAACCCGGTTTGTTTTTGTTTTTAGAACCACGTTTCTCTTTTCTTTTCTTTAATTCTAACGCCAAGGCAAACCGGCTATCGGCCACCAGGTATTGGAGTTATTCTGCTGCAGGGATATTGAAGGAAATATATTTCCTGCAAATATTTTCAACTCTACCTGTGAAAGTGTCCCCATTTCATGTTTTGCTCAAGATTTAAGAGCATTGAGCAAGATTTTAGCCTCTTAGTTTGTGGCAACGCATTTTTGGAGTTCTGGCCCATACCTACGCTGGAGCCACTGCAGCGGCAGGTAGAAGTGCAATTGAAGGTACATTTGGAGAGAGACGTTGGAGGTGTCACTCAACCTCAGGAGTGTGGAGCGAGGCTGTAAGAGGTGTGCATCAGGGAAGCCACTACACCTCCAGGTACAGTCTTCGAGGTCCAAGAACATTTCCTGGGGCTGGCTTAACAGAAGCACAGAAGCAAGGAGAAGAGACATCTCAAACAGCATTAATGTCACCGGTTAAGCACTATTTGAAAGGTCCCCAGGTAGGCGCTATCAAGCTAGGGGCGACGCGAAAAGGGAAGCCCGGCTCTCCGGCACTGGAAAATATTATAACTGTGGACAATGTATGCTTAACCAAAAGGAGGGGCCAATCTCGAATAAAGGGGAGTCTGGGAGAGTTGGAGAACTATATGGGTGGTACTGGTGACCCTGGGGGAAAAAGTGCTACCCTAGGCTCAATGACTAAATACTTTCAGCAAGGGGTGGAGGAGGCAAGTGAGATTTCTCCTTCACCTATGGAAGCACAACTGGCCTTAGGGGGCTCGGAGGCATTGGAACAGGAGTCTCTGGAGAGGTGTGAGGCTCAGACATCCCAGATGCCTCAAATAAGGAGTGGCCTTTCAAGGGGCAGGAAGGATTCCTTGCTCTTACAGGCCCCCTCTTTTGAGTCCATTACCTCAGCCCCCGCAGAGCCCAGTAATGGTGTTGTTTACGGACTTTTGCTTTCCCTCACAAAAGAGATTCGGTAAAGTTTGAGATCTCTGAGAGTAATCAAGCTAAGATATAGGAAGCGTGTATGGTTTTGGAGACCAAGATTAATCAGTTGACAGATTGGGTTGGTAAGGTGGAGGAGGCCGTGGAACAGCAAAAAGGCTAGGTGTTGGTTAACACTCAAGATATCTTGCAGCTTAAATGTGAGGAGAGGAACCTACAGGATAAATTAGAATTTTTGGAGAACAATATGAGAAGAAACAATATTATGGTTCTAGGAGTCCCGGAGGGGACGGAAGGTGCGGATCTTAAGGGATACATGATCTCATTGATAAAAGACACAATGGCAGGTTTAGCACATTTAAAATTGGAGGACGATATTCAAAGAATACATCGAGATCTGTTCAAAAAGAATGCAGGTAGGAAATCCCCCAGAAGAATCCTAGTGAATTTTGCTACTTATTCAATAAAAGAGAAGATCCTGTCCAAGGCTTTGAAGGTGGGAAATTTTGTCAAAGGTGACTGGTCTTTTAGAATACGGTCAGATGTCTCTAGAGCGACCTTGGACAGACAGTGGGAGTTGGGGAAATTAATGCACGAGCTTCGTTCCTTGGGGGCAACAGTGCAGCTGAGATTTCCCACGGCCCTACGGATTATGTTGCAGAATAAAACTCATAACATAAGAGATCCAGAGGAGGTTAGGGTCTTAATAGAACAGATGAAGGCATCGCAATAATGTTGTAATGTTGGTATGATTGGATATAGCCCGGAGTGCTCTATGGGATAATTATGGTTATCCTATTGAAAGAAAGGAGGGTTCCCACGGGTGGGTGGGCCATGGGTATGAGGGGGGTTTGTGTGGTATGGGGAGTGTGATGTTTTGGGTATGAGAGCATGGGGGAAGAAAAGATAATAATATAAAAGTCCTCAGGAGGGTTTTGTTACAATTGTAGAAGGGAAGGATCCAATAAGTCTCTCTAGAAGATGGGTAAACAAAAGGGTTTACTCTTAAAAATAATTTCATGGAATATCAACGGGTTAAGGGTCGAGCGTAGAAGAAGAAAGATTCTGGAGTTTCTCAGACAGGCAGAAGAGGATGTGATTATTTTACAGGAGACGCATATCTCACAAGAAGAATAGGAAAATGTGCTTAAAAACCCACGGTGGATCTCCCGTGGGATAGTGACTAATCAATTGTGCCCGATTAAAGGTGCTGCAATTCTTTTTAAAGAGAAAAAAACTAAGGGGGTCATTCTGACCCTGGTGGTCGGCGGTGAAGCGCGGTAAGACCGCCAACAGGCTGGCGGTCTTTTTTCATGTATTCTGACCATGGCGGTTACCGCCATGGTCAGCCGCCGATTCACTGTTCCGACCGCCACGGCGGTAACGACCGCCGGGCTGGAGACCTGGGTCTCCAGCCCGGCGGTCATCACATACCGCCGGCGGTATTCCAACCCGCCTGACCCCGGCTTACCGCCATGGATTTCATGCGGTTGGGGACCGCCATTCAATCCATGGCGGTAAGCACTATCAGTGCCAGGGAATCCCTTCCCTGGCACTGATAGGGGTCTCCCCCACCCCCAACCCCCACCCCGACTCCCTCCCCTACCCCCCACCACCCCTGCCACCCCCAAAAGGTTGCAGGACCCCCGTCCCCCACCCCGATCCCCAACATATACACACACATACACACATACAGGCACGCATTCATGCACATACACACACGCCCCCGCATTCATGCACGCATTCATGCACATACACACACCCCCCGCATTCATGCACGCATTCATGCACATACACACACACCCCCGCATTCATGCATGCATTCATCATGCACATACACACCCCCCCCGCATTCATGCACGCATTCATCATGCACATACACACACCCCCCTGCATTCATGCACGCATTCACACGCCCCCTCAATATACACACACGCACACCCCCATGCACGCACACAACTCACAACACCCCCCTACCCCCCTTCCCTAGCGGACGATCACCTTACCTGTTCCGGGTGATCCTCCGGGAGGGAACGGGCAGCTCCGCCGACACCGCGAAACCAACAGAACACCGCCACAGCGAATCACAGGTCGTGATTCCCTGGGCGGTGTTCTGTTGGCGTGGCGGTGGAGGTGGAGCTACCTCCACTTCCCCGCCTGCCGCCAGTATGGCTGTTGGCAGCTCTTCGTCCGGAAACGGGCGGAGCGCTTCCAACAGTCAGAATGGCCCATGCGGAAGACCGCCATCACTGGCGGTATTCCGTACGGCGGTCCCTCGGCGGTCTATTGAAAAGACCGCCGAGGTCGGAATGACCCCCTAAGGGTTTACGCATAGGCAGGTAGGTTCAAAGGGTAGATGGGTGGTGGTTGAGGTTTGTTTTTTTGGGCTATGGCTTACAATTGCAGGCTATTATGGCTATTATGGCCCCAATACGGATGATTTTACCCCGTTTACAGAACTGTATAACCTTCTCTTGAAAGCTTAGTATCTGGTTGTGGTAGGAGGGGACTTTCATATATTGTTGAATTTGGATTTGGACAAATCCACCACCCGGGTGACGGTTAACTCCCCTAGAAGTAGGTCAATGGTTAAACAGGCGATGATTGATTTGGGGCTTGCGGATGTGTGGCAGGTTAAGGGGGGGGTAGGGCCCAGATTCACCTTTTATAATAAGAAATATGGGCATAAGTCCAGAATAGATTTCTTTTTATTGCAAAATAGCCTGCTTGGGAACATTTCTTATGTAGCTCATGCCCCCGCACAACTTTCAGATCATGCTGCTGTGAAGTTGTATCTTTCCTTTACAATGCAAGTTCCTAGGGCTTGGTGTAAAATAAGCCGTTCATTATTATTGGATGACTTGATAATTGAGATATTAAGAAAAGACACAAGAGTATTTTTTTAGTTGAATCAGGGTTCAGCTAGCTTGCAAATAATATGGGATGCATACAAAGCCTGTATAGGTTTTTAAAAAAAGTCAGACTTAAGATTCCACGGCAGGCCTGCAAGTTCTGGCTACAGATTCGTAACCTACTAGGGATAGTCTATTATTCTGGATTAGCCCCAATTTGGGATTCACCAGGTACCCCAGTATGTCTTCTTGATAAGCTATCAATCCCGCTGAAAGTGAGTGGGGTACTATGGTGGGGACAGATCATAGAGGATGTGAAGTTGATTCCATGGACTACATTTTTGGAGAGACCGGGGGGGTCCGTTTCTAAATTAAAATATTATCAGCTGGCTAGTTGGATTAAATCGTTACAAGTAGGAGAAATTGGTAGATCTAGTTGGGAGGAGAAATTAACTCAGAGACCTCTACTTAAGGAAATCGCGTTTTGGTATCAAGCCTTGTTGGAGGCAACTGAGGAGGATCCCCCCCTCCCACTCCAGAAGTGGGGAGAGGTCTTTCCAACCATTGATATAATATCATTGTGGCAAAGGTCATGTTAAAATCTTTGGTCCTCTGTCAAATCAGCGGCAATGAGGAGGAACCATTTGTTTACTTTGCATTGTGTGTACTGGACTCCAGCAAGGCTGTCCCGCATTGGCAAAATTCAGAAAAACTGTCCACGATGTGATGACCCAAATGCGGATGATATTCATATGTTTTGGAATTTTTCCAGACTGGCTAATTTTTGGGAAGCTGTGCAGAAGGTCCTAAACAATGAATAACATTGAACCCTGTTTTAGTTTTATTTGGGGTTTGTGATTTGAAAGCCCAAACACAGCAATGTCTTTTGTTTGTTTTGATGCTTATTGTCCAGCGGCAAATCTGTTATAAATGGGTATGCTCATCACCTCCCACAGTGCAGGAGTGGCAGAACTCGGTAGATCAATTATATAAGTTGGACAGAGCCGGGCCTATTAGCAAAAGAGATATTTTTTGGCTGGGATGGGAAAATGTTTGTCAAAACCTTACTTGATTGGAGGTGCTCAGTTTGGTTATGAAGTCCGATGATTATACCTGATCCCCCCTTCCGTGTGTCTAGGCGTATTGTCTAGTTATGGTACCAGACAGATAGTTGGGAAGGATTTGCCAAGGACACAGGGGGATCCACGGAAGAGAGTGGCAGGTAGAGTGGCCCGTTTATATTGTGGGGTTATACACCTGGGGGTCAATGAGTAGCGGATACTTCCTTTACTGGCATGGATTAGTGAGATGAGGACAAAAAATAAAAAAATAAAAAAATAAAAATCTGCCCCTGGGGGGAGGTAAATGGCCAAAACATGTGGCAAATAGTGCGGAGTGACCCTTGCTCAAGGGGACGCTCCCCGGCATGTACCTTTTTCACTCCCTGGAGTCTACAGGTTTTCTGCTCCCTCTCTTGTGGGTCAATTAGCCTAAAAATATGGCCATCTGCCCACAGGGGGACGAAAATAGCCAAAACATGTTGCAATTGATGTGCTGCAACCCTTGCCCCACAAAAACAAAAATATTGTTGGTGTCTTTATGGGTGCATTCCTCCTGTGAGATCGCGGTCCCACCCCTGATCCAGCAGCAGGAATACACTGCAGAGAGACACTAGGGGGAAGGAAAAACTCTTCCCTATCCCCTGTTGTCTCTCTGTCCTCCTGATCCCTCCTGGGAAGAAAAAACATACCTTCCTCCTGGACATGCTGGAAACAAATGGCTTCCACAGTGCCCCCAGTGTGTTTTGATGATGTTGGCATCCTGTGTGCATGCTGATGTCATCAGATCACCAGGGGAGGGATTAGGGGTGGCTGCAGAAGCTCTTCCTTTGCTATCCCCGGTGAGGGCACGAGGTGGGGAGATCTAGGGTGAGAGAGACAGTGCTTCCCCTTTGGGGAGGTGCTAGGACGTGCTGGACACGTCCTAAGCACTTGAGCACCAGCATCCAAGGGGTTAAATTTCATATTTAGCCAGTCACATTTGCTACATTTCTAAGAGAGGGGTCAAATGTCATGCTATGTCTTCTGAGAGATTGCAACTTACTTCTTTTTAGAGTGGGGATTGGCGTTTACGAACTCTCAATTTGCAGTTAGAGAAAGAAAAGTGAAGTGAAGTGAAGAATGTGACATTCTTGCTGGGCTACAAGCAGTGTGAAAGGAAATGCTGTAGAATACAATATTTGTAACACACAATTAAATGTACATCCCTGTAAACGAACTCTACACATTTTGCAGTTAGGAAAGCAAAAATGAAACACTTATGTTTTGTAATGCTGAAGTGCTCTACCACGCGATGCTTTAGTTAGATTAAAAATGTCGCCCATATCATCGTCTTTAAAGTGTAACACAAACATACGATGGATTCTCATCTCACTGACAGACCATGAGGGAGGGCAAGCAGGTCTGCCAACAACTCTCACAGTATAAAGCTCTAGTTAACAAGCGCCGGTCCTGTGAATGCTTATGACAGGCGTTAATAGAGATGGGAACCGCTAAAGTGTCTGAACGCACTTCAGAAAGGCATGCGAGCCATTCTGAGTTTAAAGTTGGCCTATACTCACTGGTTCTTCACTACATTACCCACTGATGAAAGCGGTCGATTCTACGGATATTCTACCCACTCAACTTCAGCTAACAGGAGTCTTGTTGTCATTTGGAAGTTGGTGATTTACATATTTACAAATAAGCAACACATACCTATATTTCATACTTTTGTCACGGTCCTTTCAGGGGAAGTTATTAGACTGCTTAGCCTAAAGCGCTTTATGAGCAACATGTAATCCACAGAATGCCCTTTTCATATCCTGTTTACAAAAAGCGGTACCACAGATAATGGTCCCCGCTAACTAATTGATATGTTTATTTAAAACACTGTAAGTAAAAAAGAAGAAATTGCTCATGCTATTTAAAGATCAAGTAACTAAACATTCATTTTATCGAGGCACTTACGATTAGAGTGATTAATGACCAGGAACACATATCTGTGACCGCTTGCATTAAGTCATTACAAACATAAATTATGGGTATTTTAATCGAGTTGGCGTGATTTCTTTGGTTTGTCACAAGGAAGGTATGTAATGCAGATTTTATACTGATACCATCGTCCCTCAGTCAGAAAATAGACTGACTGCTACGTGCTGTAATACATTGAAATACACTAAATATTACTAGAGGAATATGATCTCGTGTCTGGTTGTTAATACCATCTGCATAACTCTGCAGAGGTCCCTTTTACACCTGTGTTGTTTCTTTGCAGCAGAGTTACACCCTACAAATAGACCAATGCATATATGCAGCAATGACTCCTGAAATGACATAATTGCATCAAACTAAATAGACCAAACCTTACTAAGGGAAAAGTTTATGTGTAGGCGATGACGATATGAATTAATGTTTGACGTTGGGATCTGCGAAATATAATTTAAATACCAAAACTGTTTGCAATATATTCAACTCGACATCGAAAATAGAGCGTCTCGTGAATCACTCCTCCCTAGAACATTTGTCAGCTCTTTAATACCGTGGCTGAGGTTCACAGCTCTTCAGATAACATATATCACAATTGATGTTAAAGGAAGATGATTGATCAGGCTGAAACCCTAGATCCTGAGCAGTGACAACTGAGAATCACTTCAAAAGTACCCTTCAGAAAGATAGGTTACACCGCTGATTAAAGATCATTCTGTTGAACAACCTACCCTTAGGATGGAAAACAAGAAAACACGTGCCAAGCATATAAAACTCCACAGAAAAAGTACAGGATGTGTTGGATTTATACAACAACAATGGTACTTTAATCTGATTCGCTTTTGCTAGGTAAAGTGTACAATACATTATCGCATGTTTCCTCGGTATGACTCGCAATTTGCAACTCGGAAAGGTTTCTGTTCCCACATCTGGGCCTTAATTACTACACTCGGCCCATCAAGATAGAATATGACAAACCAACACAGTGAAAATAGTCCTCAAAGACTCTTGGGGCCAGATGTAGGTAAGTATGGTTTTGCGAGTTGCAATTTGCGAGTCATAGAGACTCGCAAATTGCAACTCGCAAAACCACATGCAGAAAGGTGTCTCAGACACCTTCTGCGAGTCGGTATGGGGTCGCAATGACCCACCTCATTAATATTAATGAGGTGGGTCGCAAATTGCGGCCCCATACCGACTATGGGCACTCGCAAACATGGAGGCCTGCTGTCGTCAGCAGACCTCCATGTTTGCGACTGCTTTTCAATAAAGCAGGTTTTTTTTTTCAAAGTGCAACCCGTTTTCCTTAAAGGAAAACGAGCTGCACTTTGAAAAATAAACCGAAACCTTTTGTTTCGGTATTTTTCAGGGCAGGTAGTGGTCCATTAGACCACTGCCTGCTCTGAAAAATTATTTTTGTGATCATTCACAAAGGGGAAGGGGTCCCATGGGGACCCCTTCCCGTTTGCGAATGAGTTACCATCCACTTCAAGTGGATGGTAACTGCGAGTTGATTTGTGACCGCTTTTGCGGTCACAAATCAACTTACATCGCGGTGCGAGTTGCAAATAGGAAGGGAACACCCCTTCCTATTTGCAAGTCGGAAACACATTTTGCGAGTCGGTTCCGACTCGCAAAATGTGTTTCTGCATCGCGCACAGGCATTAGCGCCTCGCAAACGGCGTTTTTTGCCGTTTGCGAGGCGCTAATGCCTTGCTACATCTGGCCCCTAGGCTCCTTATCAATATCACAACAGCATACCATAAGGATAATTGCCAACATTTATAAAAAGAAAATTACTGTTAAAGCCTCCTGTGTTTGCATATACAACTATCCTGGCATCTGTAAACATGTGAATTTATTCACAGTATGCCATATCGCTCTCCTCCTACTACATTGGTTGCATTTAAAAGAAACAGAAGCATCCCACCACCTATTCAATACATTTAGTGAAACAAATATGAAAATCTGGTTTTTAATTTTAGTTCAAAAGAAGAATTTTTGTGTATTACAGTTCCATAAAACAAAAATCTAGTCCAAGAGTATCAGAGATCACATATCACTGTTTTTCTTTGGATACAAGGAGATTAAGTGATTTGGAAAAATCACAGAATATTGATCTGACACTAGCACATGGACTTAGTTCCTCAGATTCAAAGTCGGCAGTGTTTTCTGTTAGGCGCCATCTGAACTTTAAGTGCCTTTCTACACAATCAGTGTAGGTTCCTCCCTTGACGTGTAATAAATGAAGATCTGAGCTCCCATTTTACCAGCAGGGTTATGTTTTTGCCCTGTTGATATCTCTGCAATAAATCACCTTCAGAACATATATCTTTCTATTATGTTATCTTTAGCCCTGTTTCCTGATCAGAAATAAGCCCAATACTTTGGAAAGTGAATGCACGCTTTGGATCCATTCCCAAGTGGAGAAGAGGGGCATGAGATGTTTAATGGAACTGCTAATTCTACAAGCATTTGGTGGGGTACTTATCAACTCAGGAAAACACCCCGCATTTCAGAAACAGTGATTAACATGTGAATTCAGTGAACACCGCATTTAATTCTGCATGTCTTATTAATTTCTAGGCATTTATCCTCTGGTGAAATTTGACAGCTTTAAACTGACCTGGGAACAATTGTAGGGGCGTTAAATTTCTCATGCCCAAAATTACGTGGAATTTCAGACAATGTGCAAAACGGGGTTGTACATGTATCAGAAGCCCTGGTGATGTAGTGATCTGCTTTTCAAAATGTCTGTGCAGAGCCTCCAATCCACCCGCCAAAATGCCATGCAGATAAACCTCACATGTTCCCATTTGATTGTTTTAGGGGCATCCAAAATGCTAGTTGTAAAAGGCTCTTTTCATCCCGTTTGAAGTATTATTAAATATTTTTGACCCCTAGAAGTTTCTAAGATATTCACTCTTAACTTAATGTGTTTCTTTGTATCTGCAGAATACATGTTTTGTCTTGAGAGCTGTTTTAAATTGTCTATCATGTTTCTTATTCTCTTCTTCACTGCTTTCAGAGTTAAGCCTGTGTGGACCCCTGAGTACACAGTGAGCTTTGAGTTTGGCATGCTGTCAATGCCAAGACCACATTCGAGACACCATGATTCTTTTCTGCCTGTGGATGTCCAGTCCAAATATTCTACCAGTTCAGGTATAGACCGGTAGACTTTTTTTTCCTCATTCACCCAGAAACATGACCTTCTCACACTGGATAATTTGATTGCTCTCTCTGTAAGGGTTGTACTACATTGCATATTTGTGAGTCCGTTGTCCAGAGGGATCATGGCTCTATATGTATGTTTTCTAAAAATGTATTTATATAGTGTTTGGACCATGTATAATGTCACGTTATAGAATACTCCACTACATCCAGAATATCTTTGATAAAAGGATCCGTACCAGTAGTAACTTCAATGCAAGTTTTGGCATCTAAGGGCCCAGATTATATCTTGCCAATTGTGCTCTCCATCTGCCAAGATGGAGGTTTAAACCTGTCTGATGGACTGGCACAGCAACTCCTTTCCAATGCAGATATAACAGGGAAAGTGCTGCCTGCCTTGGCCTTGGCAGAGGTAGCTTTGTCCTACTAGCAGTTCTACCAAGAAGCTGATGATTAATCCTCTGCCTTCAGAGAACACCCCATTGGCGTTGGTATAGTGGGATTCTGGGGTGTTTATGTGGGTACCACATAAAGTTAAATTGCCCTGGACCCTCTGTATATTGCGAACTTCGGGACTTGTTCGTGTGCTGAATGTGGTTGTCAGGAGAGGAATTTCTCCTTACGGACTAAGTGGTCTCACACACTACGTAGTGTCAGGCTTCATCATTTGACCACCTAGCCCAATCCAGGTAGGATTGTACCGCCTGGATGGACTCAACCTCGCTGTTAAAAGAACTTGGAGGGAGTGCAGAGAAAAAGATTAACTGGATAATTGTAGGATCCAGTTGTGCTACAGAAAAAATAAAATCACCTTATCAGTCACCTGTGTTATATTGCACCTTTATTCGCAGTGACTGTTGGTGAGATTAAAAAATGGTGGGAAGCTTCTAGAGGGTAATGCTCGAAAGGTCACCCACTGTTCGCTGGCCAACATGTTTCTGCCCACTAACTAGAGCCAAAGGAGGTCTGGGGGCATTCGTCAAGGCCTAGGATCCCTAGATTCATGCACTAATGAGTCGTATGCAGAAAGAAGGAAAAAGGGCCTAACTGAGTAGGAGGTGGCAAATTAGGGTAATACGAAGGGCCTACCTGTGGATCACTTAACCACTAGGGCCTGCAGATGGAAAAGAACGGATGTTCATATAAGACATACAGACTACATGTGCTACACAGCAAACCACTGCACATGAAAAAGTGAAAGAGCATGCTCAAAAAAGCAAACAATCATGCAATACAATTACAATCAGTCACACTGGATGAGGGACTTAGGGCCATATGTAGGAAGCCTTTTGCGCCTCGCAAACGGTGAAAAACACAGTTTGCGAGGCGCAAAAGGCCTTACGCGATGCAGAGTCACATTTTGCGAGTCGGTACCAACTCGCAAAATGTGATTCCGACTCGCAAATAGGAAGGGGTGTTCCCTTCCTATTTGCGACCGCATCGCGATGTTGAGTTGCTTTGTGACCGCAAAAGCGGTCGCAAACCAACTCGCAGTTACCATCCACTTGAAGTGGATGGTAACTCATTCGCAAAGGGGAAGGGGTCCCCATGGGACCCCTTCCCCTTTGTGAATGCCACAAAAAAGTATTTTTCAGAGCAGGCAGTGGTCCTATGGACCACTGCCTACTCTGAAAAAACCGAAACTAAATGGTTTCGGTATGTTTCCTTTTTGCAGCTCGTTTTCCTTTAAGGAAAACAGGCTACAAAAAGAAAAAAAAAAATGCTTTATTTAAAAGCAGTCACAGACATGGTGGTCTGCTGTCTCCAGCAGGCCACCATCCCTTTGAGTGCCTAGACTCGCTATGGGGTCGCAAACTGCGACCCATCTCATTAATATTCATGAGGTGGGTCTTTGCGACCCCATAGCGAGTCGCAGAAGGTGTCTGAGACACCTTTCTGCATTTCATTTTGCGAGTTGCAAATTGCGAGTCGCTAGTACTCACAATTTGCAACTCGCAAAATGAAACCTACCTACATCTGGCCCTTAGTTCCACAGATTAGGGGAGGGAAATGAAAAAGTTGTCTCTTACCCGGTCAATAAAAGACAAATCACCCCTGGTCTAGGGGAGGGGGTGTGTCCCCTTGTAGTCACACACTGTATATGGGAGAGGGTAGACAGGAATGGTGGTGAACACAGAACTAGGAGGCAGAAAAAATCATGATTCGCAAATGAACGAAGCGCTGCAAGTGTGCCCGGAGGAAGGTTAAGAAATGCCAGTGCGCCCGCAAAGTAAGGAGAATTTTTGTGCAGCCCCCTCTTGATAGGGCCTCCCAGTGCCCAATGTAACTAGTGAACAGGTAAGTGCCAGACAGATCTGGGCTATACCGACATGAAACACTGAGAATGACCAAAATGCAGTGAAAGTCAGAAGATAAGATCATTACCTGAGGTGGGTGTCAATTAAATCCGAACTATGCAGACAATACGTAAGACAAAGAGAACGAAAGGAATAGCTGACTTCAGAAGATAAGGTCTTATCAGTCTGAGGAGGCCACCTGAGGTCGCTGTAGAAGGTAGGGCACAGGGTGCGGTGAAAGATCCGTGTTGACTCACTGCTTCAAATGGTGACTCTCTTTTGCTCACCTAGTCCAACTCCCTCCCCGGCCGTCAATGAAACTCGGTCGGGGAGGCTTGGAATGTAAATAACCTGCCTTTGGGCGGCTGTGCCGACGTGCAGGAGAACACAGGGTGTGGAAACGTCCAGCCCAACGGGGGCATGGGAACTGCAGTTCCATGCCTTCCAACGTTATCGAAGGACTCCGTAAAGGGCAGAAAACACTGTGTAGAGGGGGGAGGGAGGACGGTTCGGGGGAAAAAAGAGGGGGATAAAAAGGGAAAAGGAGAAAGAAAGGAAGGAAGAAGAGAAGGGGAAAGAAGAAGAACGGAAGGAGAGGGGAGTTTAAGGGGTGTTTTTAAAGAAGATGAGAGGGGAAAAATGGAGGGTAGGGGAAGAAATAATGATGTGGTGGGGTTGGGACGGGTAAGGAAGGACACCGGTTGGGGCGGGGGGAGGGAAGTGGGGAAAAAAAAGGGAAAGATCGTGCAGGGGTTTTTTGGTAGGGGAGAAGTGGACCAAAAGAGGGAAGTGGAAATGGGGAAGAGAAAGAGAGGAGTAAGAGGGATGTTAAAGAAAGAAGGAGAAGAAGAGAATGGGAAGAGTGGGACAAAGGAAAAGGCACCAGGAAAGAGACATGGGTCAATATTAGAAGAAGAGAGAATAGAGAGTGTCATAGAGCCCTCTCATTTATTTAATGAGGACCATGGAACTTCTTCATTAAGTCCTGTGGTATCTGTGTCTAGTCTCCAAACCCATCTCTGTTTTTAGTATAGATGCTTTTGGTTCATGTTGTTTGTCATAGGATTAAGTTTGTCTAGTACTATCCATTCTAATTCATCCTGGGAGTGGTTGTTCCTGACGAAGTGGCTGATATGTTTTGTAGCATCCCGTTTGCAGCAGATGGTGCTTCTGTGTTCGCATATGCAGTTTCCCACTCTCCTCGTTGTCATCCCAATGTATTTTAGTTGACAGGGACATTAGATCATGTAAACCATGTCTCGTATGCTGGTTGCTCTCTTGTAGGCATGTAGAGGTTGGTCAAAGGGGAGTTCACCTGACGTAAGAATCTTCCAGTCTTCCCTTATAATTTTCTGGATTTTATTTGATGGGGGTTGAAAGTGGTGATGCAGATAACCTGCTCCGTCTTTTGCCTCACTCGTGACGATTCCAAAAGTTGGTCTCTGTTGTTATTGCATGCCTTCTTGTCGGCTCTCCTGATGAGATGTGCCAGGTACTTTCTCTCAAGGAGTTTCTTTGACAATCTTTCGGCATGTTTGGTGTAATTCATTATATCCGAGCAATTACGTCTAAGGTGCAGGAACTATCCCACTGGTAGGTTTTCCCATAGGGACCTGGGGTGGAAACTCTGAAATTGGAGAAAATTGTTACAGTCTGTTGGTTTGTAATAGACCTCAGTGGCTAGTGTTCCAGTCTTCTCGTAAATAAGCAGATCAAGAAAAGGTAGCTCATTGCTAGCTATCGTCATAGTGAATTTAAGGTAAAGGTTCAATGGATTCAGCCAATTTGCAAAAGTTAGGGCGTCATTTGCGGTACCTGTCAAGATCAATAGGATGTCATCAATGTAGCGTTTACATAGTTTGATCTGCCCAAGAAAGGGGTTATCTTCTTGGAACATCAATTGTCTTTCGAAGTGATCTACACAAAGGGAGGCTAGACTGGGAGCAAAGGTACAACCCATTGATGTCCCATGTATTTGTAGAAAAAAAGCCTTCTCAAATTCAAAATAGTTCCATGTCAAAGCCAGATGGGCTAAGTCCAGTATAAATTCCGGGGGTGTTTTTGATTCACCTCTGGTCCCCTCCAGATGTTCCCCGATGACCTCAAGGGTTGGCTTCTGGGGTATGTTGATGTAGAGTGATTCCACACCCAGTGTAATTAAAAGCTCAGTATTTGTTTCAAATGGCATTGCATTTAATGAGCTTAAGACATCTGTTGCGTCTTTCAAGTATGTTGGGATCTTCTTGACCTGGGCTTGTAAAAAGAAGTCACAGAATTGTGAGAGGGGTTCCAGGACTAATCCAATCCCGGATACGATAGGTCTGCCCGGAGGTGGATTCGTCTTCTTGTGCATTTTCTGAAGAATATAGAAATATGGCACTTTTGGGTTCATTTGGACCAAGAAAGCTGCTTCCTGCTTTGTCAGCCAATCATTATCGGATCCTCTAGATACCAGGAAGGCAATCTCCTCCTGGATTTCTGATGTGGGATCCTTAGATAACCATTCGTAGTGCTGTGTATTCCCCAATAAACGCAAGCGTTCATCTTTATACATCTGCTGTGGTATCATAACAGTGGCTCTGCCCTTATCTGCTGGTTTTAGCACTATTGTGGGGTCTGATGTCAGGCATTTGAGAGTTGTTAATTCTTGAGAACTTGTGTTATGAAAAGTATTGTTAGATAACTGCTGTAAATTGTCAATCTTCTGGGTTACCGATTTTTCAAATGCCGGTACCTCTGGTGGAATTTGACTCATAGAGGGGCAGAAGGTGGATTTAGGTCATAAGCCTGTGTTCTTATCTGTTTCTTGGTCTGGGGTAGGATTTTCCCAGAAGAAGGTCTTATGGCGAACTTTGTGCAAGAACTCCGCAAGTTCGGGTCTCACTTCGAAAAGGTCTATTTTTGGAGTAGGGACAAAACCTAGTCCCTTGGTTAGAGCTCCTGACTCAACTGCGTCAATGGCTCTGTGGCTAAGATTAATGATAGTGTCATAGTTTGGACTCTTGCTCTGAGCAAGACTGCTGGTCCCAGGATGACAGCACTTTCGTTTGTAGGTGACTAAGGGGGTCATTACAACATTGGCGGTATAAGGTGCTTACCGCCGTGCAGAAGACCGCCAATACACCGCCGCGGCCGCGATAGACCGCCACAGCTATTATGACACACATCACGGAACCCGCCGAAATTCAGACACCCACACAATACCGCCACACCAAAGGTCAGTGATAAACATGCGGAAACAAATCCTCCACCTCCACGCCAACAGAAACACGCCCATGCTATTATGACCCACAAATCCACGCGGAGGTCTTTCAACCGCGGTATTCCATTGGCGGTACACACCGCCGCGCTCAAAATACACACACATCTCCAAAACACCGCCACATTGGACAATTCAAAATACACACACCTGATACACATACAAACGACACTCCCACACACCCAACACAATATAACACACACACCTACATCAACCACAAACCCCTACGACCACAATTTTGAGTTGAAGGCGACAGAGAGAGCACAGCAATAGACAACCCCACTACACAGAGGCACACCACACCATCACCCACACAACATCCACGCACAAAACACCACATACCACTACACTCACCACACTCATCAACACATACACCACCCCACACATCACACACACCACCCCATGTTACGCCAAAGACACCCCCGCTTCTCCGAGGAGGAGCTCAGGGTCATGGTGGAGGAAATCATCCGGGTAGAGCCACAGCTATTTGGCTCACAGGTATAGCACACATCAATAGCCAGGAAGATGGAGCTATGGTAAAAAATAGTGGACAGTGTCAACGCTGTGGGACACCACCCAAGAAATAGGGAGGACATCAGGAAGAGGTGGAACGACCTATGGGGGAAGGTGCGTTCAACGGTATCCAGGCACCACATCGCGGTGCAGCGGACTGGCGGCGGACCACCACCTCCTCCCCCTCAACTAACAACATGGGAGGAGCAAGTCTTGTCCATCTTGCATCCTGAGGGCCTCAGAGGAGTCGGTGGAGGAACGGACACTGGTAAGACAAATCTTAACTATCATAACCTCCACCCTACCTGCATGATATCACACCCCCCCACCATCACACCCTCCCCTATCACTCCAAATCCTCACCTATCTGCCCATTACACCAACCACCCATCCCAAACCCAAGCCCTGCATGACATAACTAAGCATCGACCCCCATCACCAAAGCATGCCCACTGCACAGATCCAGAACACCCCCCAACCATCAGCACACAAGCCCCCCCCACAGGAATGCCTGCACTGGGGTTCACGCACACCCAACCATTGCACACCATGAAACACACACATGCAATAATCATGTACTTATACCCCCGCAGGAACCGGAAGGAACGTCACCACACCAGAGGGTCCAGACAACACCACTCCACACCCAGAAGAGGCCCACAGTTACGATAGCAGCCCTGCCCCACTGGATCTTGATGACCAGCCCGGACCATCGTGGGCCTCGGGACAGTCGGTTCCCCTTGCCCAGCCACAGCCCAACACCGAGCTGCCACCCTCTGATAACACCAGCACAGCACCCACCCAGCGGGCCCAAACCTCCCTACCCAGGACAGGTCAATCAGCTGTGTGTCCACCACTACAGGGCACCCAGGGGAACCCACCACCCCAACAACAACAGGGACCTGGGGGCAGTGGTAGTGGGCACACGGTCCAGGGGACGGAGGCACAGGAACATAGGGGAACTGGGAGGGCTGCTGTGCGACAGAGGGAGGACAGGCCAAGGGAACCCACTCTCAACGAGGCCCTCTCCTCCATCATGGGAGCATACCACCACTCCCAGGAGATGATGGCCACGGTCCTGGACAAGTTGCAGGAGACCCTGCGTCTGCAGGAGGAACAATATTTGGGGTTCAGGGAGGAGCTCAGGACCATCGGCTCTGCCCTGGGGACCATCGTAGGGGTGCTGACGGACATTCAAAAGACCTTGAGGGACACCGTGGCACTCCAAGGGGCCCCTAACACTAGGCAGGACTACGAACTGCCCACCTCCTCCGCCGGCGCTAGTGGACAGGACGTCCCGCCACAGGACCACCACACCAGCACACCACCCCCTGCAGACGGACAACCTCCACGCAAGCGGGCACTGAGATCCAGGAACAGGAGAGAGCAAGATGGCAAGACCCCCGCCAGGAAATAAGACCACCCTGATAGTCACCCCACAGTCCCACTTTGTTACCCTGCCCAAATCGGAACTGGCCCAGCTCCACTTCCAATGCCCAGATGTGCAATGTACGTGTGAGACTAATAGACTGGACTCTGCCATGGACATTCCTCCACCATCACCCATCACCATTTTACAACCCCCCTTCATTTTTGTACACTTAAATAAACACCCTTCAAACACCAAAAAAAACGGAGTCAGTCAATGATTTGTAAATCTGTATAATCAATTACATTTGCATAATGGGTTACCCATTGGAAGGCTAACATACCTATGTCACACATCACAAGCCCTTCAAGGATGCAAACAGTTGACACGTAGGTTACCACATTTGTGGAACTGAAATGTAAGGGGACAACTTAGTTAACAAATAGTGAGTGAAATTGAGGTACAGGATATAGGTAGATGTGTGAAAGTGAATGTAAAGGTAAAATAGAAAATGTGCTCACCTGTGTCTCACTGAAAAATATTGCTGTATGACTGACTCCCTGTTGTCGTTTTCGTCTTCCTCAGCTTCATCCTCATCACTGTCCACAGGCTCCACAGGCTCCACAGCTGCTACAACACCGTCATCTGGATCATCCTCCTGCAGAAAAGGCACCTGGCGTCGCAAATCCAAGTTATGGAGCATGGAGCAGGCGATGATGATGTCGCACACCTTCTTCGGTGAGTAGAATAGGGATCCACCTGTCATATGGAGGCACCTGAACCTGGCCTTTAGAAGGCCGAAGGTGCGCTCGATAACCCTCCTAGTCCGCCCATGGGCCTCATTGTACCGTTCCTCTGCCCTGGTCCTGGGATTCCTCACTGGGGTCAATAGCCACGAAAGGTTGGGGTAACCAGAGTCCCCCAATAGCCATACACGGTGCCTCTGGAGTTCACCCATCATATCAGGGATGCTGCTATTGCGCAGGATGTAGGCGTCATGCACTGAGCCAGGGAACATAGCATTTACCTGCGAGATGTACTGGTCTGCCAAACACACCATCTGGACATTCATAGAATGATAACTCTTCCTGTTCCTGTACACCTGTTCACTCCTGCGGGGGGGACCAGAGCTACATGGGTCCCATCAATGGCACCTATGACGTTGGGGATATGTCCAAGGGCATAGAAGTCACCTTTCACTGTAGGCAAATCCTCCACCTGAGGGAAAATGATGTATCTCCTTACGTGTTTCAGCAGGGCAGACAACACTCTGGACAAGATGTTGGAAAACATAGGCTGGGACATCCCTGATGCCATGGCCACTGTTGTTTGAAATGACCCACTTGCAAGGAAATGGAGCACTGACAGCACCTGCACGTCAGGGGGATTCCAGTCGGATGGCGGATTGGTGACATCAGCTCTGGCTCTAACTGGGTACACAGTTCCTGGATTGTGGCACGGTCAAACCTGTAGGTCACGATTAAATGTCGCTCCTCCATTGTCAACAGGTCCACCAGCGGTCGGTACACTGGCGGATTCCGCCATCTTCTCATATGTCCCAGCTGACGGTGCCTACGAAGGACAACAGCGAAGAAACAGTCACTATTCTTCCAGGTATGTACCCACAGTCACACACAAGACTACCCCAGAGAATAAACCCTCCCTGTATGTGTGTTGAGTGTAGGCCTCAGTATGTGTGACGCATTTGAAAATGAATCCATGTGGGCCCCTGAAATGGCGGCTGCCTGACCTCTAAACTGGGACAATGGGATTGTGGGGTAACAGTGCTGGCGTTGCACACCGTCGCGGTAGGCGGTTGTAGAGCGTGGCGCAATGCTGCATTGGTTAACAATGGACCCTATGGGTCCCAGGAGCCAATGAACAGGTGCGCCGGCGGTGATGATGCGCCCCGCCGCGGACATCACCGCTGTGGTCGTCACGGCCATTTTCTATCTCTTCAATCACTAGATACCTGACCTTCGACAGGAGAGGACCTACACTGCTAGTGCTGCTGTGACCTCGGTCTGGAAGCGACGATGGCTGCTGCGTCTGGGGAAAGGGCCCCTGCCTTCACATCGGAGGAGTTGGAGAAACTTGTGGATGGGGTCCTCCCCCAGTACACGCTACTCTACGGTCCTCCAGACCAACAGGTTAGTACCCAGGGAGCACGTTGTAGGGGCTAGGCCTGGGTGGAGAGGGCTGGGTGGAAGAGGGAAGGGGGTAGAAGTCATACTACAGTAGAGCATGGGAATAAATGGGCCACATGGTCAGAGTATGGAGGGGGCCACACACATTGATGGTGCAATTGGTAATGACTGTTCCTCTTCCCTTGTGCATGTCATGTAGGTCAGCGCCCACCAGAAGAGGGACATTTGGCATGCCATTGCCAAGGACGTCCGGACCCTGGGGGCCCACCAGAGACGGGGAACCCACTGCCGGAAGAGATGGGAGGACATTTGCCGCTGCAGCAAGAAGACGGCTGAGGCTCAGCTGGGGATGGCCTCCCAACGTGGGAGGGGTGCCCGTCGTAACATGACCCCCCTGATGTTCTGGATCCTGGCGGTGGCCTACCCGGAGTTGGATGGGCGCTTAAGGTCATTGCAGCAGACACAAGGGGGTGAGTACAAACTCATTCTGCGGACTTTGCGTGCAGTGACGGTGTGTGGGTGGGGGAGGTGGGCTGTGGGTGTCCATAGGCCAGGGCGAGTTAGTTAGGCAAGGCCCCTCCATAATGTAGGCCATGTGGCACTCTACCCCACCTCAGAAAACTAGCAAGTTGAGCTATAGTTGCCCCTGTGGCATCCATGTGCGCAGATTTCCAGCATTGCCATGTAGCCCATATCCATGAAATTGCATGTGCAGAGGGCAGGAGCGTGGCGTTGTGCATGGGATTGCTGCGTCTGTCTTGTCCGTCAACGGTAGCGGTATGCCATGTACTAAAACTATCTTTCTTCTGTCTCCCCCCCTTTTCCTGCTCTCCCTGTCCGTTTGTACATCAGCATCAACAGGCAGAGGTACAGTCGCACCGGAGCACGAGGGAGCTGCATCCCACATGGCCATGGAGGGCCACACCACAGACTCTGAATACACCAGTGGGACGGAGGGCGAGGGGAGCTTCACGTCGGCCACTGGATCACCAACCAGCAACACAGACTCGTCCGCCGATGTGAGGTCCCCTGTGGTGGCGGCACCATCTGTGCGCCACACTTCTACAGGTACAGCCGCCACCCCCCTACCAGCACCGCCCTCCCAGCAGCCCCTCATTGTTCGCCCCGTGCCCGCTCACCCAGGAGGGTAGGCATCACCTTCACCTCTGGCACCTCAGGCCCTGCCCCAGTCACCCCTGCTGCCCTCAGTGAGGAGGCCATTGACCTCCTCAGGTCACTCACTGTTGGGCAGTCTACCATTGTGAATGCCATCCAGGGTGTAGAACGAGAGTTGCAACACGGTAATGCATTCCTGGAGGGCATTCATTCTGGTCAGGCTGTCCTTCAGCAAACCCTGCAATCTTTGGCCTCAGCACTGATGGCAGCAATTGTCCCTGTGTCTAGCCTCCCCCCTCCAACTTCCTCCACCCAGATCCAATCTCCTTTACCCCAGCCCATCCCAAGCACACCTACAGACCAGCATGCACACAAATCAACACACCCAAGTAGCTCAAGCAAACATAGGCACCACACACACCACAAGCACTCACGCAAGCCTCACCCACATATAAACACAACAACATCCACTGCCTCCACTGTGTCCCCCTCCTCCTCTTCTCCCTCCCAGTGTTGTCTACACTCTCACCTGCATGCACTACATCTACAGCCACTAGGACTCGCACCAGTACACCCAGCACTACACCCCGCTCACCTGCACTCACCACCTCCGCTGCCATTTACACGTCCCCTGTGTCCTCTCCCAGTGTGTCTGTGACGCCCCCTCCCAAAGTTCACAAACGCCGGCAATAACACACCCAACATCCATCCACCTCACGACAGCCTCCATTGCTTGCAACTGCACCCAAAGCACCTAAAGTGACACCTCCGACAACCACGTCCTCTTCCTCCACTCCTAGACCCCCTCCAGCTACCCATCCCAGTGTTCGTCAGAAACTGTCCCTCTGTAAAGTTGACCTTTTTGCCCCCACCCCACCCCCTCCAATTCATCAGTCCCATCGTAGCGCCTCAGCCAAAAAGCCTCCAATACCAGTGGTGCCTGTTCAAGGTTTTTGCAGTGCACCGGCCACCAGGGCAGGCAGTAGGACCCGGAGCCAAGGCACTGGCAGCCCACCCCCTGTAAAGGCAATAAAATTGGAGAGTGGACGACAGGACCGTGTTAAGACTCCAGGTGGGAAAACAACTGACATTGGTTCCAAGGGGATTGGAGAGTCAGCTGTGACTCCACCAAAGGTGGGGAAGGGCCAGAGGAAGTCTGCCCAGCCTGTTGTGAGTGTCACAGCGGAAAAGTGAGCCATCATTTCCGGCGGTCGAGACACAACCGCCAGCACCGTCGTTACTGGTCCAGAGTCCACCGCCATAGTCACAGCGCAGGAGGGCCCGAGTATCGTCACTGGTCAGGAGACCACCGCCACCGCCGGAGTCACAGCCCAGGAGGGCCCGAGTATCATCACTGGTCCAGAGACCACCGCCAATGTCACAGCCCAAGAGGGCCCCACTATCTTCACTGGTCAGGAGACCACCATCAGAGTCAGTGCCCAGGAGGGCCCCACTATCGTCACTGGTCAGGAGACCACCGCCAGAGTCACAGCCCAGGAGGGCCCAAGTGTCGTCACTGGTCAGGAGACCACCGCCAGAGTAACAGCCCAGGAGGGCCCAAGTATCGTCACTGGTCAGGAGGCCACCGCCGGAGTCAGTGCCCAGGAGAGCCCCACTATCGTCACTGGTCAGGAGACCGCCGCCACCACCGGAGTCAGTGTCCCGGAGGGCTCCGGCTGCCACAGCCCCGCTGGGCAATGATGAAACGTCATGCCACACACCAATGTCCTTATCAGAACCGCCATGGCAAAGCACCGCTGAACTGTCCTGAACCGCCATGTCAAAGCACCGCTGAACAGGGCAGAGACCGCCATGTCAATGCACCACTGAACAGGGCACAGACTGCCGTGGCAAAGCACCGCTGAACTGTCCTGAACTGCCATGGCAAAGCACCGCTGAACTGTCCTGAACCGCCATGGCAAAGCACCGCTGAACAGGGCAAAGACCGCCATGTCAATGCACCGCTGAACAGGGCACAGACCTCCATGGCAAAGCACCGCTGAACAGGGCAAAGACCACCATGTCAATGCACCGCTGAACAGGGCACAGACCGCCATGGCAAAGCACCGCTGAACTGTCCTGAACCGCCATGGCAAAACACCGCTGAACTGTCCTGAACCGCCATGGCAAAGCACCGCTGAACAGGGCACAGACCGCCATGGCAAAGCACCGCTGAACTGTCCTGAACCGCCATGTCAAAGCACAGCTGAACAGGGCAAAGATCGCCATGTCAATGCACCGCTGAACAGGGCAAAGACCGCCATGGCTAAGCACCGCTGAACAGGGCAAAGACCGCCATGGCAAAGCACCGCTGAACAGGGCAATGCACCGGGTAGGAATGAATGGCCCGCCACATCAGGCATCCTTATCCCATGTGCAGCTGGGACAGTGACAGGACACGACCTTTCACGGGGAGACTCATCCAGTCTGAGCACCAGTTCCCCCCAGTACCAGTAGAGACCTGCATCAACTTGAGAGACTGTGGCTTTGCACTCCCCAGGATGGCACAGTGGGCAAACCACCCACTGTATAGACTTGAGAGACTGTGGCTTTGCACTCCCCAGGATGGCACAGTGGGCAACCCACCCACTGTAGAGACTTGAGAGACTGTGGCTTTGCACTCCCCAGGATGGCACAGTGGGCACACCACCCACTGTAGAGACTTGAGAGACTGTGGCTTTGCACTCCCCAGGATGGCACAGTGGGCAAACCACCCACTGTAGAGACTTGAGAGACTGTGGCTTTGCACTCCCCAGGAGGGCATGAATGGGCATGGATCCCCGTCGTGGATCTGGCTTTGCAGTCATCCGGCTGAGGTGCCCCCCCTTCCCTTCCCCCTGAGGTGCCTGTAGAATTTCTATCTGATGCCCGGCAGTGTTCTCTCCGATTGTCGTCAGGTATCATTTGTGGGCCTCGCCCATGTATTTTTGGACTGATGGTGCACGGACATTGTTATGTACATATCTGCACTACTTTTCGTCTTGTATATAATTCTGACTGATTTTCAAATATATATCTGTATATTATTGTATGACATGTATATTGGCACATTACATTGTTTGACCGATTTTCGCTTTGTGTATTCATTCTTCCACGGGGATTGTGGGTTGTTACTCTGATTTTTGTGAATGCATTGGTGTGTATGTTGTAATATGCGAGGGTGGGGGTGTTTGGTGTGTGTCCCCCTAACTTTTGCCTCCTCCCTCCCCCATGTCATAGGTGCAGTACTCATCATTGTCTGCGGCGCCTACGTAGCTGTTGGTCGTAGAAGAGCAGAAACACAAGGGCAGGGAGTATTTGGAGTTCCGGCTCCATGGATTCCTCGTTCCTCGTGGGATATGTTAAGGTGAGCGTTTTCCCATAGCAAAAGCTGTTTCCGCCGTGTTTTTATCCACGGTGAATCCGCCCCGGAAAAGGTGGCGGATTGGCGGGTTGTAATAGTGTGGGCGGTACATTGTCTTCCGCCTGTCCTTTGGCGGTGACCGCCGCGCTGCTTGTCTGTACCGCTGTGGCGGGCGAAGTGTTAAAGTGGATGTCTTTGTTGGCGGTTTCCGCCAGGGTCATAATTCCCTTTTTTTGTCCTCCGGACTGTTTGCGGTATTTCCGCTGCTTTAACACCGTCCGCCAGGGTTGTAATGACCACCTAAGTCTCTTCTTACAACTAGTTGTAACTGTTGTCCAAACCTTACCGTCTTACTAGCAGTACCTCACCAGAAACACAATAGTAAAAGGTGATTTGTAGCAGTCGATTACGCTTGGACTCAAAGTAAGATATCTCAGGGTTGTCGTGGTTAAACGGAAATTACCCTTTTCTAACAGATGTATTATGTCTCATACAAACATAGGCGATAACACAGATGCAGTGAAGTTATAATAGTTTTTATTTAACATAACTGCCATTTGCGATAAGTTGCATGAACTGCAATGATTAGGATAATGAATATACCAAGCAACAGTATTGTGAAAAAGAGAGTCATGGTTATAAAGATCCCTACCATTTTTGCAATATGTGAAAGAAATATATATATATGTATGAGATGGAATATGCCCTAATACCATAATGAAAATAGGCCTAACCTCCTACCTAAAGGAGAGCTGGGTTTGATAAACCTAATCTGCCAAACCCATGTCCATGAGAGGAGCCCCCAACCCTCGTTACCTTGGAATGAGATCTCTATCTCAGACTCCGTAGGGACACGAAGACTGGATCAGTGTCAAGACGACTGCAGCATCAGTATCAGCGATGGTGGCGATGCCCTCCGGTCGGAATCCCTCTGATTATCTGTCTGAAGTGTGATGTATTTATACAGATCTACAAGGTCCCCTGACGTAGGTGTATTTCAAAGCAATAGATAACAGGCATGCTTGGGACGGCAATTAATATCAACAATCCCTCGAAAGTATAGAGAGGGAAAATCCCTAAGTGTGAACACATACTGTTTGTTTGTCTTTTGTGCTTGATCTTGACGCCTTGGCGCAGTGACACTGATAATAAAACTCATAACAAGTGGCCTAACTATAAACAAGGCAGCCATCTTAGAGGAAATAAATATTTAAATGAGCTAATACAGAGCAAGCTAAGTAGGTTAAAAGTCACTAGGTGACGGGGGCACGAGTTTACAAGCCTACGGCTAAGCTAACTCCTGTTATCCCATTAAAACAAACTAGGATTCACTACAATAGTGCTGTCTCTAGTTGTCACATCTCTAGCTGTCATGTCTTGCTTTTGCTGGGGGCATTATTGCGCAGAAACTCGGTCTCTGGGAGTTCTTCTCTTGGTCTCCAGCTGACCCCCTTCTTTCTCCCCTTTCCCCTCCCCTGGCCTCTGTCTGAAAAAGGGGGGTTGGGGAAAGACCATGGTGCAGGATGCAGTGGATACATGGGAGCCTGAAACTGGGGGAGGGGTCCATTGTGTGCAGGCCAACCTCATTGGTTATTGATTGGGGGAAATGGAGACATCACAGGTTGATGATTTCATCTGCCCCGGTGGGGGCCTCGATGTCCTCGACGTTGTCGAGTTGTCAGGTAGGAATCATTATTAGAGTCTGTGCTGGTGTTCCTGCCTGATGATGCATCGGAGGAGTTGTTGGATTTGGGAACATATTGGGCTTTCGTATAAGGGTCAATTTTCTCATGTGATAATTTTGTTCAGATCCTTTTGGAATTTGGAGATTTTCTGGTGGGTCAGATACTCCTTGTACTCATTAATATTTGTATTAGCTTCCTCTAGCTTCTCTTTAAATGACAGTGTGGTTGGACCTGTCTTAAGGATGTTCTCACTGGTCTTAATCTGCACTACTAAGGCTTCTAATAATCTGGTGGCTGCTTTTATTATGAGGATCAGCAAGTCTTGGGTGCATTTCCATGCAATCAGAGTCCAGTCTTTTCTAAATTTGAGGCCCTCAAGAAAAATGCGTGGTTCATTGTTTACAATGAGACCACTGGGTGCTGCATTGTTCCGCAAATATTCTGTCAAAACTGCTCCATGAAGGATAGTTTTGACATTTGTCCATTTTTGTTCTACCAATGTGTCCCAGTCCTCTAGTTGGGATAGAGTTTTGGACAGTGCGGTGTCTCCTAGCAATGAGGGCACTGATAAGAATCCACCACCTTCTCATTGTCAAATGTGAGGTCTTCTGCCATGGTTATCTTTTTGACTGCTAGTTACTGGTGCTGGTTCCTAAATTATCGGGGATCCCAGGTTGCGCCAGAAAAAATACTCTCACAGCAATTTGCTGTTCAAATCATCTTAATACAACAGGAGAGGAAGGGAGAAAGAGGATATGGACCCCATACTGTCTCCCCAAAGTACACAACCAACTACACAAGGAGTGTGGGGTGTTTATGTGGGCATCGAGTAAAGGTAAATTGCCCTGGACCCTTTGTGTATCCAGAACTTCCGGACTTGTTCATGTGCTGAATGTGGTTGTTAGGAGGGGAATTTCTCCTTACGGGATAGGTGGTCTCACACACTATGTAGTGTCATGCTTCATCATTTGACCACTTAGTTCAATCCAGGTAGAATAGTACCAAATGGACGGACTCAACCTCGCTGTTAAAAGAACTTGGAAGGAGTGCAGAGATAAAGATTATCTGGATAACAGTGAGATCCAGTTGCACTACAGAAAATATCATTCATGTGATAGGGGCCATAGATTGTACCTATACAGCTTTGGTCCCTCCCAATGCCAATGAACAGGTTTATGGGAACAGGAAAAACTACCACTCAATCAATGTTCAGGTGGTGCGTGTGTGTGGCAGACCAATACATCACCAAAGCGACAGCCAAGCTTCCAGGATCTGTGCATGACTCCTACATTCTGAGGAACAGCAACGTCCCCCATATGATGGCATGACTACTGGCAGAGAAGGCTTGGCTCATGGGTATGTGTGCATTTGGATGTGTGTCTCTGTTATTGCACCTGTCATCACATTCTTCCCTGTGTCTGTACCTGTATTGTAACAGGTCCTACTTCTGTGCAAACAGGTGACTCTGGCTATTCTTATCTTCCCTGGCTGTTAACTCCTGTGAGGTACCCTGCCACTGAAGGGGAACTCCATTTCAATGAGGCCCACGGCAGGACGAGGTGCATAATTGAAAGCACATTTGGCCTCCTGAAGGCCAGATTCAGGTGCCTGCACATCTCTGGACCAAAAGGTATGTCAGATCATAGTTGCCGGCTGTATGCTCTACAATCTTGCCCTGAGATATCAGATACTCTTACTAGCTTAAGATAAGGAGGCAGCTGGACCAGTGGCTGGTAATACAGAAGTGGAAAGTGATGAGGAGGCAGATGAGGAAGGTGCAGCTGACTCCAGAGCAGAGCTCATCAATCAGTGCTTCCAGTAACATACAGGTATGCTGTGTGTGTATTTGCATGTGTACTATTTCAACATAGCTTGCTGTCAATGGTCCTCCTGATTTGGATTATCAGTGTTGGTGTAATGTGTACCTATCCCTATGTGTATGTTGTGGGAGGTGACTGAATGCATGTAAGGAGCTGTTTGAAAATGTATCATCTCCACCATATGTACTCTCTCTAGGTTGCAAGACTCACATCTCCTGTGGACAGGCCCGTATTGTGCTATGTGTCCTACATTCTCCTGTTCTCATGTCATATATGTTGTACCCTGTTTAGATGGCTATCTACACTGTACATGACAACTAAGAACTGCATATGTGCTTTGTGTGGTACCATGCCTACAATCCTGATGGTCGTCTCTGTCATGTTCTTTTTGCAGATTGGATAATTGGATATACTCTGGTGTATGGCTGTACTAGTGACTCCCTTACATCTACCCTGGGACATATGCGTTGTACTGTGCCTCCTACAGAGGCTGCCTCTCTCTGCAGCCCATTACACTGCATGTTGGATTAGTTGGCCATACCTACATAAGATTTTGCAGACCAAACTTTTGTAAGTGTGCAAATAAAGACACAAAAGCAGTAGCTGTGATATATAGTATCTATTGTGCATTCAGTGGCAAACAGGTGATGAGTGGGGTCATGTTAGATGGAATCCTCAGAGTAGGTGGCACAGCTGCAGGTAGCAAAGGTCCAGTGTCCATGGGCCACTGAGAAATGGAGTATTGTAATTGAGAAGTAAACAGGGTGTCTCAGTGGCACACAACGGAGAGTAATCAGGAGAGGGTCACTTCCTGGCAATGTGTTTGGTCTTGGCATCTGCTCCAGCCGGATGTCGGGATAGATGTCCACCTTTGTGGGGGGTTCACCAGCTACAGAGGGAGCGGTGCCAGAGGCCTGTGGTTTCCAATTGATTGAACAGTCTTTGTGGCACCGGTTTGGGGATGACGGGTTGGCTGAGATGGTGGTGCCACAGGGTGGCCGGGGTTTGATGTGGGCAGGGTGAGGCAAGGAGTAGTAGACTGACCAGGGGTCCCAGATGGACCAGGTAGGTTGGCACTGTCCAGACATCCAGCGGCGTTGTCCTCACTGGGGCCTTCATAGTGAGGAGGGCTGGCTGTCTCTGGCGTCCTCTCCATGGTGGCAGTGGCAGGGGTACCTGTGGATTGAGCGAGACAAGGTTAAACGTTGGAGGTGTGATTGATTGTCTGTTTGTCTGAATCATACAGTGGCTTGACTTTTTTCCCAGCAATGGCAATGAAAGGTGCTTCAGTGCTAATACAGTTTATGGATAGTGGATTGTGAAATGAGTACCATGCTCCATAGGGCTTGTTTGGCATTGTTATGTGCCATAGCATCACTGTCATTGCCATGTAGTGGTCCTCAGTTGAAGCATCTAATTGGTATAGCTAGTGCAATAGTCATACATGCAAGAGATGTGATGTGAAGTGTGCATCGCTCATTTTGATGTAGATGGGCTGGTGCATTGTGGGAATGGGAGGGATAATAATTGGCTGGGCTATCCGTGCACTTGGCAGAGAGTGTATGGGCATTGGGTCAGGGTGGTGGTGTGGCATGCAGGAGAGGGGCATTAGGTAATTAGATGGGAGGTGTAGAGGGAGATGGGGTGTGGTAGGGAGTGTTTGGGAGCTGAGGAAGCATGCTGGACAGGTGGAATTAGTGCCAGGGGAGTGGTAGTTACTTACCAGAGTCCATTCCTCCAGGTATTCCAACCAGGTCCTCAGGATGCAGGATGTCGAAAACCTTCTCCTCTCACGATGTGAGCTCTGGGGGAAGAGGTAGGGGTCCACCGCCAGTCTTGTGCATGGCTATCTGGTGTCGTGAAGCCATGGAAAGCAACTTCCCCCGCAGGTCATTCTACCTCTTCCTGATGTCCTTCCTTTTGCGTGGATAGTTGCCCATTGAGTTGACCTTCTCGACTATTCTCTGCCATAACTCTATTTTCCTGGGTATGGAGGTTTGCTGTACCTATGCTCCTAAGAGTCGTGGCTCTACCCTGATGATTTCACCGACCATGACCCTCAACTCATTGTCACTGAAGCGTTGGTGCTTTTGACGTGACATGGTGGTTGTGTTGTGGGTGGGTGATGTGTATGTAGGATGCAGTGTAGGATGCTTGGTGGAGTAGGGGTATTTGGTTGTAAGTGGTGGTAGTTTGTGGTGTTTGCGTGTAGTTGTGTGTATAGTGTTGTTCGTGCAGTTGTGTGGTGAGTATGAAGTGTAAATGTGCCTCTGATGTATGAGTGTTCAGTAATGAGATTTTGGCTTCTCCGTGTATGTGGTGGTCATTTCCGTTGCAAAGGATTTTGAGTTGTGTGTCGGTGTGTTATATAGTGCAGTGAGTAGGTGTGCCTGGTGTGTGGATGTGCATCAGGTGTGGGGTATTCAAACCGTCCAATGTGCTGTTCTGACAGGAGCGAGTTCTCTGACCAGTGGTTCAGACCACCAATGGTTTTCGGCCATGGAAGAACTGCTGTGTTGATTTGCAGGTCATACTCTGGTGGGTGGACAGTTGTCAGCGTGGCGGTGCTGGTGGTGGAGCCACCTGAGTCCCGCCCTCCTGAGCACTGACGGTGTTGGATTTGTGGCAGTTTTTTGGAGGTCTTCATAGTGTGATTACCGCCAACATGACAGTTTTTTGGCGCCTGCCACCGCAGTAGTATTGCAAAAAGACCACCAAAGTCTTAATGAGTTCCAGTATGTGTAATCTTTGTATTTCATGTGCACCATGGGGCTTATTGTGTATTTAACAATCTGAAGCATATGCAAGGGGTTGATTCCCTGTACTAGTTATGTGTATGTCATATAAATATCAAATTAAAATAATGTTGTTTTCAAATATAAAATCACAGTGCCACTATCTGATTGAGAAAGGGACCTCAACATGATAAAGGCCTGGATATCACTGTGGTCAGATGACTTAATAGTGTGATAGGATAGAAATATTGACCATATGAGCTCATCATACTTAGGAAAACTATGTAATTCTATGTCTGAATGAAGAAGTGTAATTTGATGTTATAATCAAAGGTGTGTTCAACTCTTCTCCCTTAACTTCCAAAAAATGGGAACGTTTAGCAATGTTGTATTTAACTTTCAGAATTTTTATATATGCATTATCATTTAAAATGTCTGAGATTTCACATTGCATATATACTATTATACACAGATGTACGAACAATTATCATGTCATTTTATATTGTAGGACCAGCTCCCACAACAGAATATCCCAAAACCACACCTCCAATGCCAAGCACCATTCAGACTCTTGCAGAAGTGTTTTGCTAGTCTTGATGAGGAGTAGCTTTGGTTGCCAAGCGTGCCGGGGCAGGCTGGCATGGTGAGCTTCACTCTATGTACTGCCACCTTTAACACTCTTGTTGTGTCTCGTGTTACTACCTCTGCCAAGGCCACATGGCAATGTGGGTCGGGGAACCACCGAAGTCAATAGGTCATAGGACTAGCCTCCCGGCATGTAGAGCAGATGCACCAGGTTGTAGATCTACTCAGAAACCACCAAGAGCTCATGGGTGATATTCAGCAGTCGCAGAGGGAGCAGAATTACCTTATTGAGAGGCAATTATCTGTCTTGAGCCCCTTGTGTGGGTCCTTGTCCAAAGTACAACTATTACAGAGAAAAGGAAAATGTGTAAGAGAACTGCCTCAAGAGTGAATGCTGTATCTAACAGCAGGTATCCACAGAAAGAAATCATGAAGTGCTGGAAGGATCTGCGGTGGAGAATAAGCTTCCTGGATTCCAAAGCCCACATAGCAGGCCAGCAGACTGGTGGTGGTTCTCCCAAGCCTATGAAGCCAAGTCCCAACATGGCTTCCAACACTTTCTTGTTGAACTGCTGGCAGCCAATCAGATCTCAGCCCGAGATCGGGAGGGTTGGTGGAGCCTTCGCGTCCCTACGTATGCAAATTTGGATTTTCTTTATTATCTCAAAAACTACTAAACGTATTTACACCAACTAACAAAAAGACCTCTTTTTGGACCAAGAGCTACCTTTCTGCCAAGTCTGATTAATTCCGTCCAGTGGTTCAGGCACTATCATTTTTCAAAATCCTTATGGAAAAATGAATGGGGAAAAGGAATTTCAAGACCCCTCTTTTTCATGGACCCCGCTTAACAGATCACCCAAAACCTTTCCAGACAGCAGTTGGAGTGAGCATC
This sequence comes from Pleurodeles waltl, assembly GCF_031143425.1. Taxonomy (NCBI): domain Eukaryota; kingdom Metazoa; phylum Chordata; class Amphibia; order Caudata; family Salamandridae; genus Pleurodeles; species Pleurodeles waltl. The sequence continues at coordinate 590,186,806 of NC_090436.1, read as the reverse complement.
ATTTTTTTATTTTTATTTTTGGAAGATTCATCAAATGGCGCCAAATTTATTGGCAAGACAAAAAACACTTCTCAAACAGAAACTAATATATATGTATATTTCTATTGTAAAGAAGGAAATAATTGCTGCGCACTCCGTACAGCCACAAGACGCTTTAAAGATTTATTTGGTGCAGGAAAAACAACGCATTTCGACTTTACAGTCTTCTTCTTGGTTACACAGTCCTTCCTCTTTTACCTCTATTTATAGAGCTCTATATCCAAAGCCATTGCAATGCATTTTGATCTAAATAGTTCTTTGTATGAAATATAAAATTTACAATATGCATGCAAAATTAAAAAACATTCTCAAAATCAAATTAATACAATTCTAAGTGCATTGAAAATTATAACTCAAATACCTAAACAAAACATATTAGAGGAGGTCATTATAAATCATAACTGATAAATTAGCAACAATCAGCCTTTTCATTTGGATAATGATGATAATAATGATTAATTGTCAAAATTCCCCACATTTGTGTAACACAACAACGATCTATTTATGGAAAAAATTGTCTTGTGGCTGAACGTAGTGCGCAGCAATTATTTCCTTGTTTACAGTAGATTACCGAGGGTTTGGCCAGCCCCCCTGCCTCGCACCAGTTGCTGTGCGCGTTGTTTTTCTTTGGTGTGCTTTGTTTTGGAATATGTATGTGTCTGTATATATATATATATATACATATATATATATATATGCAGAAACCAAATAGTACACTGTTCCAAATCAGAGGAGCAGGGAGACCTAACTCTCAGGAGCAAGAGCCCTCACACATCCAAGTGGGTGTCATGCTTCATCATTTGGGTTGCTCCTCGTCAGATTGACACTGCAATGTCTGACGGGCTCACTGAAAGGGGGCTCTTTGCCAGAGTTCTTTAAGTGGCTGCCGTAATTAACTCTAAGGAGGACATTGCCCATCGGGAGACACTAACAGGAGAGAGAAAAAACACTAAAATTGACTCAGCACCTACAATAACAACACAAATTTAATCGGCTAGTGTAAGGTATAGGCCAAAGTAAAAACAAAACAAAAGTGAAAATTGAGTAGTCATGCTCACTCACTTTCACAAAGTAACACATGAGAGGTCCTAAGTAATCAATGACATTGTTTGCAATTCCCAATGGAGTCGCAAATGTCCTACCTTATAAACATTCATGAGGTGTGTTGCAATTTGCGACCCCATTGGGTATGGTCACCCTGCTGTTCAATCCTGGGGAGTGCAAAGCCACAGTTTCTCAAGTCTCTAAAGAGGGTGGGTTGCCCACAGTTACATCCTGGGGAGTGCAAAGCCACAGTCTCACAAGTCTCTACAGTGGGTGGGTTGCCCACTGTTCAATCCTGGGGAGTGCAAAGCCACAGTCTCACAAGTCTCCACAGTGGGTGGGTTGCCCACTGTTCAATCCTGGGGAGTGCAAGGCCACAGTCTCACAAGTCTCTACAGTGGGTGGGTTGCCCACTGTTCAACCCTGGGGAGTGCAAAGCCACAGTCTCTCAAGTGGGTAACAGTCTCCACTGGTTCTGGATGGGGCCTTGTGCCCAGAATGCTTCATCCTGCCAAGGACTGAGGGAGTGGATGTTTTTTCTCCACTGGTTCTGGAGGGGGCCTTGTGCCCAGAGTGCTTCATCCTGCTTGTGACGGACTCAGTGGCATCAGTGCCCTTCGCGCTCATGGGCCAACGGTGCTTGTTGCGGCGGTGTCCTTGGCAGTGGTGCTTGTGGCGGCAGTGTCCTGTTCAGCGGTGCTTGTGGCGGTGGGGTCCTTGGCAGTGACTCAGCTGCTGGTGGTCCTTCCCCACCTTGGAAGATGTTGCAGCTGACTCCACACTCCCACCTGTACACCTGGGAGCGGCTTTGGTGGCTAAAGTCTTCCCCCTCTCCCGCCGGGCACTAGCCAACTTTTGATGCTTGACAGGTGGGGGACTGTCCGTGCTGTGGCTCCGTGCCACACTGGCTGCCCTGCTGCCCGGTGCACTCCAGATTCCGGTGACTACAGGCACCACAGGTCCCGGAGATGTTGTGCCTGAGGTGCTAGGTTGGGACCTGGAGAGTCGGGCCCTAGGAGACTGACGGGGTGGGGGAAGTGAGGGAAAGAGGTTAACGGTGGACAGAAAAAGTTTCTTGGGAACACTGGGACGGGTAGCTGGAGGGGGTTTGGGAGTGGAGGAAGAGGTTATGGTTGCAGGAGGTGTTCGTTTGGTGACTTTGGGTGAAGGTGCATGCGCTGTAGGCTGTCGTGAGGTGGATGGCTGTTGAGTGGGTGTGTGGCTGCGTTTGTGTATCTTGGGAGGTGGGCTCACAGACATACTGGGAGAGGACACAGGGGACGTGTGAAGGGTAGTGGGGGTGGTGACTGCACGTGAGCGGGGTGTGGTGGTGGGTGTGCTGGTGATGGAAGTGGTGGCTGTAGATGTAGTGCATGCAGGTATGAGTGGAGACGAGACTGGGAGGGAGGAGGGAGACGAGGAAGAGGGGGACACAGTGGAGGCAGTGGATGTTGATGTGTCTGCATGTGTGTGATGCTTGCGTGAGTGCCTGTGGGATGTGAGGTGCTTATGTTTGCCAGAGCTTCCCATGTGTGTTGACGTGTGTGCATGCTGGTCTGAAGGTGTGCTTGGGATAGGCTGAGGTAGAGGGGATTGGGTCTGGGTGGAGGAAGTTGGAGGGGGAGGCTAGAGACAGGGACAATAGCTGCCATCAGTGCTGAGGCCAGAGTCTGAAAAGCTCACTGAAGGGCCGCCTGACCAGAATGAATGCCCTCCAGGAATGCATTTGTTTGTTGCAACTGCCTTTCTACACCCTGGATGGCATTCAAAATGGTAGACCGCCCAACAGTGAGGGACCTGAGGAGGTCAATGGCCTCCTTACTGAGGGCAGCAGGGGTGACTGGGGCAGGGCCTCAGGCCTCCTGGGTGAGTGGGCACGGGGCAAAGGCTGAGGGGCTGCTGGGAGGGTAATGCCGGTGGGGGAGTGGCGGCTGTACCTGTGGATGCGAGGGGCAGAGATGTGGCCACTACCACAAGGGAGCTCCCATTAGAGGATGAGTTCGTATCACTGGTGTCAGCTCCCGTCCCCGCCGTGGAGCTCCCCTCACCCTCCGTCCCACTGGTGAATTCCGAGTCCGCAGTCTCACCCTCCAGGGCCATGTGGGATGCAGCTCCCTCCTGCTCCGGTGCCACTGCTCTTCCGCCTGATGATGCTAATGCACACAAGAACAGGGAGACCATAAAAAGGGGGGGAAGACAGAAGAAAGACATGTTGAGTGCATGCATTACCGCTACCGTTGGTGGACATGACGACACAGAAGCCCCCTGCACTACGCCGTGCACTTGGGGTCCACTGTTCAATCCCTGGGACATGGCCTACAAGGCTATGGCCGACATCTGCACACATGGATGTCACAGGAGCCTGACTAGGTGTACTTAGCACTGTACACAGGTGGGGTGGGGTGCCACAGGGTCTGCCAGAACAAGGGGACCTAACTAGCACACTCGCCCTGGCCTAGGGAAACCCACAGCCCACCTCACCCACCCAGACACCTCCACTGCGCGCTAAATCAGCAGAATGAGAGTGTACTCACCCCCTTGTGGCTGCTGTGATGCCCTCAAGCGCCCATCCACCTCCGGGTACGTCAGGATCCTGAACATCAGGGGGGTCATGGTGCGATGGGTACCCCTCCCACGTTGGGAGGCCATCCCTAGCTGGGCCTCCGCCGTCTTCTTGCTCCAGCGGCGAATGTCCTCCCATCTTTTCCGGCAGTGGGTGCTCTGTCTGTGGTGGACCCCCTGGGTCCGGACTTCCTTGTCGATGGCACGCCAAATATCCTTCTTCTGGTGGGCGCTGACCTACAGGAATAGTACAGGGGAAAAGGAGAAGATATAACCGTCCGGAACTTCACAGTCATTGGCCCCCTTCCCTACCCTTGCCATGTGGAACATGCACTCACCGTCGTTTTATGCACGCCTCAATCTCCTCCCCCATCTTTCATCCACCCCACTCCACACAGGCATAGCCCATACAGCATGCTCACAGTGTACTTACCTGTTTGTCTGGAGGACCGTAGAGTAGCGTGCACTGGGGGAGGATCCCATCCACGAGTTTCTCCAACTCCTCCGATGTGAAGGCAGGGGCCCTTTCCCCAGATGCACAAGCCATTGTTTCGCCCAGATCGAGGTCACAGCAGCACTTGCAGTGTAGGTCCTCTCCTGTTGAAGATCAGGCACCAAGTGATTGAACAGATAGAAAATTGCGGTCACGTCCACAGCGGTGTGTACCGTCACCACCGGCGTACATCGTTATTGGCTCCTGGGACCCATAGGGTCCAATGTTAACCAATGCAGAATTGTGCCGCGGTCTTCGACCGCCTACCGCGACGGTGTACAACGCCAGCACAGTTACCTCACATCCCATTGTCCCACTTTACAGGTCAGGCAGCCGCCATTTCAGGGGCCCACATGGCTTAATTTTTCACTGCGTCACACATACCTAGGCCTTGCCTCAACACTCATACAGGCCAAATTTCGGATTGTGATTTGTGTTCTGTGTAAGCTGTGTGTACGTACCTCTGAGTTGGTTGACTTTGTGCTCGCTGTTGTCCTTCATAGGTACCGTCCGCTGGGGCATGTGAGGAGATGGTGGCATCCTCCGGTGTACAGACCACTGGTGGAGCTGTCAACAATGGAGGAAAGACATGTGATCATCACCTACAGGCTTGATCGTGCCACAATCCTGGAACTGTGTGCCCAGCTGGAGCCAGACCTGATGTCAGCTATCCGCCATCCCACAGGAATCCCCCCTCTAGTGCAGGTGCTGTCAGTACTCCATTTCCTTGCAAGTGGGTCATTTCAAACAACAGTGGCCATAGCATCAGGGATGTCCCAGCCTATGTTTCCCAACGTGTTGTCCAGAGTGTTGTCTGCCCTGCTGAAACACATGCGGAGCTACATCGTTTTCCCTCAGGTGGAGGATTTGGCTACAGGGAAAGGTGACTTCTATGCCATGGGACATATCCCCAACATCATAGGTGCCATTTATGGGACACAGGTGGCTTTGGTACCCCCCAGCAGGAGTGAACAGGTGTACAGAAACCGGAAGAGTTATAATTCCATGAATGTGCAGATGGTGTGTTTGGCCGACCAGTACATCTCCCATGTGAATGCCAAATTCCCTGGCTCAGTGCATGACGCTTACATCCTGCGGAATATCAGCATCCCTTATGTGATGGGTCAACTCCAGAGCCATTGTGTGTGGCTATTAGGTGAGCACCTGGAAGCAAGTCAGTGGGAATGGTTGTCTGGGTCTGGGGATATCCTTACAGGTTAGTGTGTGTCTAACAGTTGCCCTCGCCATTTGCAGGTGACTCTGGTTACCCCAACCTGTCATGGCTACAGACCAAAGTGAGGAATCCCAGGACAAGGGCAGAGGAACGCTACAATGAGGCCCATAGGCGAACTCGGCGGATTATAGAGTGGACCTTCGTCCCCCTGAAGGCCAGGTTCAGGTGTCTCCATATGAGGTGGAGGTTTTGTTTTCGCCAGTTTATCACTGACCTTTGGTGTGGCGGACTTGTGTGGGTGTCTGAGTTTTGGTGGATTCCGAGCAGTGGGTCATAATGACCGTGGTGGAATTCCGCTGCTGCGGCGGTGTGTTGGCGGTCTTCTGCACAGCGGTAAGCGGCTTTTACCGCCAATGTTGTAATGACCCCCTATATGTATCTTTACTCATGTCACTTACAATGTTTGTACTGCATGTAGTAGCAAGACAGCCTTACCATTTTTGCACCATGGTAATGTCTAGATCTAATGCTGTCGTTATGACTAGAACACGGTATCATGATACGTTTGTGCTATGAGCAGATGCTCAATGGTTGATGTTAAGAAATTGTTTAAGAAAATGAGTTGTGTTATGAACATCAGGTACATGTAGGATCATGCTTTTTTTAAATGATTATCAGTATCCTTCAAAACAAGGAAGGGAGATGTTGGTCTTGACGGTGGGAGAAGATGTCCGCTTGAAGTTTGAAGGTGGTGCCTTCAAAACTAAAGGACCCAGGGTGGTGATAGGGCTGGAGAAGCGGATTCAACCTCATCAGACTCAGAGCTCCCCACAGAAATCCAACAAGTGTTAGTGGGCCCAACACCATCTCATGGACTTACAACATCATCCACCACCATCAAGAAGATTAACACCCTTCCCACTATTACCCCTAGTGTTGGCTAAGATTCAGCCCTGGAAAGGTTTGTGGTCTCCTCCCCTTGTTTATTCAGCAGTGAGGTCTGAGGAAGTTCTGGATGTGCCATCTACCATATCTGTTGGCCAGACTGTACTGTTGTGTCTCATTCAGGAGGTCAGTTAACAGTTAACCTGGTTACTGCTCTGCCACAATGGCATACACTGTGCAGTGTGTGCTATACAAAGAGGCATGGCATGTCTAATGCACCCCTCAGACATCACTTGCTTTCATCGATCAACACCTGATCCTTCCTCTCAGGCCCTTCCTCTTTCCTAACCAATCCTCCCATCACCATAACCCCACCAACCACCTCTGTCCCAACCTCAGACATTAACTTCTTATTCACACCCACACATTCAAGCAACCACACAGAGACTCTTGGTAAAAAAAAAAAAAAATATATATATATATATAAATAGAAAGAAAATATATAAATAAATAAATGTAAATGCATATAAATAAGTTTATAAAAATAAATACAAATAACAATAAATTTTCTCCCACATTGCAGCACAAACCCAAACACCCACCACTAGCACCAAGCCCTGAACCACCTCCATATCCTATATCACCCCCACACCCTGAGTCATCTTCACACCCTCAGTCATCACCACACCCACCACCACCACAGCCTCAATCACCATTGCAACCTCAAACACAACCACACCAGCAACCACCAGCCCAATTTCAACCATCACCAAACCTACAACCACAAACTCACAACAACAATCCACACCACAGAAACACAAACCTTCAGATAAGCACACTTCATCACCCAAATAAACACCACAGACACACTCCCTCACAAAAACAACATCAAACAAACAAACACTATAGAAACACACACCCTACACACACAAACACCAACTCCCAAACACCACAGAAACACGTGCCCTCACACAAATAGCAACTCCAACTAAGCAACACAAAAACGTACACCAAAAGCTACTACATCCACAAACACAACTAATTAATCCAAATCTAAAGTTTCTTCCACATTACATCACTCATCCAAACACACACCCACAAGTGCAACCACACACCCAAAGTGTAACAATAATACTATCAATATACACTCAATGCCTCAAAACTAGACACACCTACACCCATCACTACTGCAATGTGTCCTACCCCTCTACATCCTACACACTTTCTACCCAAAACCCATCTACTGTGTGTTAATGGAGTGACATATGCCACTTTGTGAGGAGATCCTTTGGATTCCATTGCCTTTGGAGGCAAAATTACAATCTGTGAGATTTTGAGAAATGTTGTTTTATTTCTTGTTCTTTTATTTCATTATTTTGTTGTCTAATGATTCCAATGATTTATATAAATTGAGTGAAGTATCTTAACATCTATTAAAATGTATTTTTCTTTACTTGTTTGTTTGTTCTTCTGGGGTACCAGGACACCTTGCTCAGGATGTATTTTTTTACAAACATTTAAATGTGGAGTATGGATTTCATATAATTAGAAGTCTGAGTTGACCTTTGATGTTCTACTCTTAATAATAGATTCCTATGAGGTGCTGCTAATTTTCCTTCGCTTTGGGGTCATGTCAGTTTAGTTATGAGTTGTGTAGTAGTTGAAGGCATTATTAAAGTACTGTATAACATACAATATCCTTGTCAGGCTAAAGATAGATATTAGTGTATCATTGGGTTATTGTTAAAATGATATGAAATATGTACATGACATATTTCAAAATTTGATTCCATGTAGCCTGTAATGGTATGCAAAAATCATTTTATTAACCAGTACTTCACCAGTTCACACAAATAATACAGTAATGACACAAATGGCATCAGATGCACAGGACTTGCCTACTTTGATTTTCACTTGTAATTGCCAAGATATAGGGAACATAAGTGTTGTCAATTATTTCATAATATGATTGCATAGGTAAGGGAACCATATATCTAAAATATGACAGGTACATTGAGAGAACAGGAGAGGTGAGGGAAATACGTTTGTGCTCACCTTTCAGAGATGGCAAAGGGAAAAAAAAACATTTAAACATTTTGTGACATCATTTTAAGTTTTAGCTTCTTGTCACGATGGCCAATACACAAATGCAATATACAGTTATGCCAGATAGACCCTCATGGGTTTGGGGATCTTTAGGGTTTGTAGGTGTTCCAAGAACCTGAGGTACCCTGGAGCCAGTAACTGACCTACACCTTACAATGGTTTTTCATTGTGTGCCAGTTGTAGAGCAATTTATATGGTAAAATTTTGAGAATGAAAAATGGCTATCAAGAAAACCTATGTATTTCTATAGAATAGGCATAGGATATGGACTTTAGGAGCAGTGGTTATTTGGATATCTCTTAATTTTTGTGTCCTATACTAGTGTGTGATTCGGAGTGCATTTCTCCTAATGTCTTTTTTCTTACACACTAGAATACATTTGGAAGGCAAAAATGCAGCAAAATACAATTGGTAAGAACACATGGGGGGTCATTCTGACCTTGGCGGTCTTTTCGCAAGACCGCCGAGTTACCGCCGCGGTGAAGACCGCCGACCGCGGCGGTATGCCGCTGTGCGCATTCTGACCGCTGGGAGCGTTCCGCCGGAAAACCGCCAGCAGCCACACTGGAGACTGGTCAACCTCCACCGCCACGCCAGCAGAACACCGCCCACAGAATTACGACCCACATTTCTGTGTGGCGGTCTTCTGTTGGCGGTCTTCTGTTGGCGGTCACCTCCCCATGGCTCCTGTCACCTCCCGGAGGACCAACGCACAAGGTAAGTTGATCGTCCGTGAGGGGAGGGGGTGGGGGGGGTGTTGTGTGATGTGTGCATGCATGGGGGTGTGCGTGTGAGTGTGTAGAGGGGGTGTGTGAGTGCGTGCATGCGGGCGGGGAGTGCTGCTGTGCCTATGGGCAATGTGTGTAGTTCGGCGGGTGCGCATGTCGGCATGTATGTGTGCGGGTATGTGTCCTCGTTGTGTATGTGTGTGTGTAGGGGGTGTGTATATGTGCATGTTGGGGGTGTGTGCATGTTGGGGTGCGTGTATGTGCATGTCGGGGTGGGGGTGGGGAGGGGGTTCGTACCACCTCTGGGGGGTGGAGGGTGTGGGGGGAGGACTCGGGGGGGAGTGGGGGGTGGGGGAGACCCCTATCAGTGCCAGGGAAGGAATTCCCTGGCCCCGATAGTGCCTACCGCCATGGTTCGCATGGCGGTTCCCGACCGCCAGAAACCGCGGCGGTAAGCAGGGTCATGATACCGTTGGCGGTCTTGGGTCGACCGTCGGACCGGAGTGCGCAGACTCCAGCCCGTCGGTCATGACCGCCGTGGCTGTCGGAGTGGGGAAGTGGCGGTCGGTCGCGGCGGTGACCGCCGCGGTCAGAATGCCATTTTTTATACCGCCGGTCTGTTCGCGGTCCGACCGCCGCCTCTCCGCCGACCGCCAAGGTCAGAATGAGGGCCATGGTCTTCTATTCTGTGTTCCCCCATGAATCCTGATAAAAATGGTGTCATACTTGTATGGATTGGCCTAGTGCCTACAACAAGAAAGGGCTAAAAAATGCAGCATGGAAACATCACATTTTTCCACTGAAAACTGGCCCTTTTCTGCAATGCGACCCTTGACCCAAGGGTAGGTTGCTCCCCCTGCCGCTGCAGCTCCTCCGGCTCCTCCAGGTTCCTGAGTTCCTGAGACGCACCTCAGAGTAAGTACCCCCCACCTCCCAGCCCCTCGCCCTGCCCGCGCTACTCACCCTCTCTCCTGCTCCTGCTTCTTTTCTTCTTTTCTTCTTCTCTGTTCTTCCTCCTCGCTCCTCGCCTGTAATCTTCTTCTGTACTCTTCTTCTCCCCGTCTTCTCTCTTCTTCTGTGTGCTTCTCTGCCTCTCCCGTCGCCTCTCTTCTTCTTCATCTTCTTCTGAGGTCTTCTGCCCGTCTTCTGCCTTCTGTTCTTCGTATCTTCATCTGTGATCTTCTGCTCTTCTGTGAACTTCTGCTCTTCTGAGTTCTTCTGGACTCCTGTTCTTCTGTTCTCCTGTTCTTCTGTTCTTTTGTTCTTCCGGTCTTCTGTTCTTCTGTTCTTCCGGTCTTCTGTTCTTCTGTTCTTCTGTCTTCTGTTCTTCTGTCTTCTATCTTCTGTCTTCGGCTCCTCTGCCCCCTCCGTCTTCTTCTCCCCGCGCCTGCCCTCCTGCTCCTGCCTCATCCCCCTCCCTCACTCGCCTCCCCCTCTCTATCACCCCTATCTAACCCATTCGCTATCTACCTCCCTCTCTCCTCCTATTCACCTATCTCTCTATCTCTCTATCTCACTATCTAACTCCCTCACTCTCCACCTCCTCCTATCTACCTATCTCTCTATCTATCTATTTCTCTATCTATCAATTTCTCTATCTATCCATTTTCTCTATCTATTTCTCTATCTCTCCCCCCCTTCCCGCCACCCCCTCTATTACCTATTCTTCCTATCCTCTCACTCTATCTCTCACCCTCACCCACCTCTACAACTCCCCTCCCCTATCTTCACAACCCTACTCCTATCTCTCTTCCTAATCTCCCAAACCTCCTAACACTCTCCCCCTTCACCCTTAAACCCCCCTCCCCCAGCTCTTCTCACTCTACCTGTCCCCCCTCTCCCTCGCGCTTTCCCGCCGCGACCTCCTGCACGCCCCCGCCCCCCCCAGCTCCCATTCGCCCCCAGCTGACCCCTCCCCCCCCTCCTACCTCATATGGCGGCCGCTGCGCGACAGTGGTAGCGACCCTTGACCCAAGGGTAGGTCGCTCCCCCTGCCGCTGCAGCTCCTCCAGCTCCTCCAGGTTCCTGAGTTCCTGAGACCCACCTCACAGTAAGTACCCCCCACCTCCCAGCCCCTCGCCCTGCCCCGCGCTACTCACCCTCTCTCCTGCTCCTGCTTCTTTTCTTCTTTTCTTCTTCTCTGTTCTTCCTCCTCGCTCCTCGCCTGTAATCTTCTTCTGTACTCTTCTTCTCCCCGTCTTCTCTATTCTTCTGTGTGCTTCTCTGCCTCTCCCGTCGCCTCTCTTTTTCTTCATCTTCTTCTGAGGTCTTCTGCCTGTCTTCTGCCTTCTGTTCTTCGTATCTTCATCTGTGATCTTCTGCTCTTCTGTGAACTTCAGCTCTTCTGAGTTCTTCTGGACTCCTGTTCTTCTGTTCTCCTGTTCTTCTGTTCTTCTGTTCTTCTGGTCTTCTGTTCTTCTGTTCTTCCGGTCTTCTGTTCTTCTGTCTTCTGTTCTTCTGTCTTCTATCTTCTGTCTTCGGCTCCTCTGCCCCCTCCGTCTTCTTCTCCCCACGCCTGCCCTCCTGCTCCTGCCTCATCCCCCTCCCTCACTCGCCTCCCCCTCTCTATCACCCCTATCTAACCCATTCGCTATCTACCTCCCTCTCTCCTCCTATCCACCTATCTCTCTATCTCTCTATCTCACTATCTAACTCCCTCACTCTCCACCTCCTCCTATCTACCTATCTCTCTATCTACCTATCTCTCTATCTATCTATTTCTCTATCTATCGATTTCTCTATCTATCCATTTTCTCTATCTATTTCTCTATCTCTCCCCCCCTTCCCGCCACCCCCTCTATTCCCTATTCTTCCTATCCTCTCACTCTACCTCTCACCCTCACCCACCTCTACAACCCCCCCTCCCCTATCTTCACAACCCTACTCCTATCTCTCTTCCTAATCTCCCAAACCTCCTAACACTCTCCCCCCTCCACCCTTAAACCCCCCTCCCCCAGCTCTTCTCACTCTACCTGTCCCCCCCTCCCTCGCGCTTTCCCGCCGCGACCTCCTGCACGCCCCCGCCCCCCCCAGCTCCCATTCGCCCCCAGCTGACCCCTCCTACCTCATATGGCGGCCGCTGCGCGACAGTGGTAGCGACCCTTGACCCAAGGGTAGGTCGCTCCCCCTGCCGCTGCAGCTCCTCCAGCTCCTCCAGGTTCCTGAGTTCCTGAGACCCACCTCACAGTAAGTACCCCCCACCTCCCAGCCCCTCGCCCTGCCCCACGCTACTCACCCTCTCTCCTGCTCCTGCTTCTTTTCTTCTTTTCTTCTTCTCTGTTCTTCCTCCTCGCTCCTCGCCTGTAATCTTCTTATGTACTCTTCTTCTCCCCGTCTTCTCTCTTCTTCTGTGTGCTTCTCTGCCTCTCCTGTCGCCTCTCTTCTTCTTCATCTTCTTCTGAGGTCTTCTGCCTGTCTTCTGCCTTCTGTTCTTCGTATCTTCATCTGTGATCTTCTGCTCTTCTGTGAACTTCTGCTCTTCTGAGTTCTTCTGGACTCCTGTTCTTCTGTTCTCCTGTTCTTCTGTTCTTCTGTTCTTCCGGACTTCTGTTCTTCTGTTCTTCCGGTCTTCTGTTCTTCTGTCTTCTGCTCTTCTGTCTTCTGTTCTTCTGTCTTCTATCTTCTGTCTTCGGCTCCTCTGCCCCCTACGTCTTCTTCTCCCCGCGCCTGCCCTCCTGCCTCATCCCCCTCCCTCACTCGCCTCCCCCTCTCTATCACCCCTATCTAACCCATTCGCTATCTACCTCCCTCTCTCCTCCTATCCACCTATCTCTCTATCTCTCTATCTCACTATCTAACTCCCTCACTCTCCACCTCCTCCTATCTACCTATCTCTCTATCTATCTATTTCTCTATCTAACGATTTCTCTATCTATCCATTTTCTCTATCTATTTCTCTATCTCTCCCCCCCTTCCCACCACCCCCTCTATTACCTATTCTTCCTATCCTCTCATTCTACCTCTCACCCTCACCCACCTCTACAACCCCCCTCCCCTATCTTCACAACCCTACTCGTATCTCTCTTCCTAATCTCCCAAACCTCCTAACACTCTCCCCCCTCCACCCTTAAACCCCCCTCCCCCAGCTCTTCTCACTCTACCTGTCCCCCCCTCCCTCGCGCTTTCCCGCCGCAACCTCCTGCACGCCCCATCCCCCAGCTCCCATTCGCCCCCAGCTGACCCCTCCCCCCTCCTACCTCATATGGCGGCCGCTGCGCGACAGTGGTAGCGACCCTTGACCCAAGGGTAGGTCGCTCCCCCTGCCGCTGCAGCTCCTCCAGCTCCTCCAGGTTCCTGAGTTCCTGAGACCCACCTAACAGTAAGTACCCCCCACCTCCCAGCCCCTCGCCCTGCCCCACGCTACTCACCCTCTCTCCTGCTCCTGCTTCTTTTCTTCTTTTCTTCTTCTCTGTTCTTCCTCCTCTCTCCTCGCCTGTAATCTTCATCTGTTCTCTTCTTCTCCCCGTCTTCTCTCTTCTTCTGTGTGCTTCTCTGCCTCTCCCGTCGCCTCTCTTCTTCTTCATCTTCTTCTGAGGTCTTCTGCCTGTTTTCTGCCTTCGGTTCTTCGTATCTTCATCTGTGATCTTCTGCTCTTCTGTGAACTTCTGCTCTTCTGAGTTCTTCTGGACTCCTGTTCTTCTGTTCTCCTGTTCTTCTGTTCTTCTGTTCTTCCGGTCTTCTGTTCTTCTGTTCTTCTGGTCTTCTGTTCTTCTGTCTTCTGTTCTTCTGTCTTCTGTTCTTCTGTCTTCTATCTTCAGTCTTCGGCTCCTCTGCCCCCTCCGTCTTCTTCTCCCCGCGCCTGCCCTCATGCTCCTGCCTCATCCCCCTCCCTCACTCGCCTTCCCCTATCTATCACCCCTATCTAACCCATTTGCTATCTACCTCCCTCTCTCCTCCTATCCACCTATCTCTCTGTCTCTCTATCTCACTATCTAACTCCCTCACTCTCCACCTCCTCCTATCTACCTATCTCTCTATCTATCTATTTCTCTATCTATCCATTTTCCCTATCTATTTCTCAATCTCTCCCCCTTCCCGCCACCCCCTCTATTACCTATTCTTCCTATCCTCTCACTCTACCTCTCACCCTTACCCACCTCTACAACCCCCCTCCCCTATCTTCACAACCCTACTCCTATCTCTCTTCCTAATCTCCCAAACCTCCTAACACTCTCCCCCCTCCACCCTTAAACCCCTCTCCCCCGGCTCTTCTCACTCTACCTGTCCCCCCCTCCCTCGCGCTTTCCCGCCGCGACCTCCTGCACGCCCCGCCCCCCCAGCTCCCATTCGCCCCCAGCTGACCCCACCCCCCCTCCTACCTCATATGGCGCCCGCTGCGCGACAGTGGTAGCGACCCTTGACCCAAGGGTAGGTCGCTCCCCCTGCCGCTGCAGCTCCTCCGGCTCCTCCAGGTTCCTGAGACCCACCTCACAGTAAGTACCCCCCACCTCCCAGCCCCTCGCCCTGCCCCGCGCTACTCACCCTCTCTCCTGCTCCTGCTTCTTTTCTTCTTTTCTTCTTCTCTGTTCTTCCTCCTCGCTCCTCGCCTGTAATCTTCTTGTGTACTCTTCTTCTCCCCGTCTTCTCTCTTCTTCTGTGTGCTTCTCTGCCTCTCCCGTCGCCTCTCTTCTTCTTCATCTTCTTCTGAGGTCTTCTGCCTGTCTTCTGCCTTCTGTTCTTCGTATCTTCATCTGTGATCTTCTGCTCTTCTGTGAACTTCTGCTCTTCTGAGTTCTTCTGGACTCCTTTTCTTCTGTTCTCCGGTTCTTCTGTTCTTCTGTTCTTCCGGTCTTCTGTTCTTCTGTCTTCTGTTCTTCTGTCTTCTATCTTCTGTCTTCGGCTCCTCTGCCCCCTCCGTCTTCTTCTCCCCGCGCCTGCCCTCCTGCCTCATCCCCCTCCCTCTCTCGCCTCCCCCTCTCTATCACCCCTATCTAACCCATTCGCTATCTACCTCCCTCTCTCCTCCTATCCACCTATCTCTCTATCTCTCTATCTCACTATCTAACTCCCTCACTCGCCACCGCCTCCTATCTACCTATCTCTCTATCTATCTATTTCTCTATCTATCCATTTTCTCTATCTATTTCTCTATCCCTCCCCCCCTTCCCGCCACCCCCTCTATTACCTATTCTTCCTATCCTCTCACTCTACCTCTCACACTCACCCACCTCTATAACCCTCCTCCCCTATCTTCACAACCCTACTCCTATCTCTCTTCCTAATCTCCCAAACCTCCTAACACTCTCCCCCCTACACCCTTAAATCCCCCTCCCCAGCTCTTCTCACTCTACCTGTCCCCCCCCTCCCTCGCGCTTTCCTGCCGCGACCTCCTGCACACCCCCGCCCCCCCAGCTCCCATTCGCCCCCAGCTGACCCCTCCCCCCCTCCTACCTCATATGGCGGCCGCTGCCCATCCGCGCCTGGCCCGCGCCCAGCGCCACGACCCCTGGTCCCCAGCTCTCCCAAACCCCGCTGATCCGCTACGACCCCACCACCCTCCTCGCCCTCAACCCAGGACGCTCCAACACCTGCTTCCAAGCTCACCCCAAACACACCCATGGACCCTTCGCCTGCAACTCCTGCAAACGCATCTTCTACCACGCAACTACCACGACCACAACCCCACGCGCCATCAACAACCTCAAGTGCATCCTGGTCAACGCTCGATCCGTCCACAAGCACGCCGTTGAACTCTGGGACCTCCTGGACTCCACAGCACCGGACGTCGCCTTCATCACGGAGACCTGGATGAACATCTCCTCTGCTCCAGACATCGCCACCGCCATCACCGAAGGCTACAAGATCTCCAGAAAAGACCGCACCAACCAAGTAGGAGGAGGTATCGCCATCGTCTTCAAAGACTCCATCAGCGTCACCACCTCCACCGAAGACACCCCTCTCGCCGCTGAACACCTGCATTTTCAGATTCGCACCGACCCGAGGACCACCCTCAGAGGATTCTTCGTCTACCGTCCTCCCGGACTGCACGCCCTCTTCAGCGACGCCATAGCCGACTTCATCTCCCCGCACGCCCTCGCCTCACCGGACTACATTCTCCTAGGCGACCTCAACTTCCATCTGGAACAAAACAACGACCCCAACACCACCACCCTGCTCGACAACCTCGCCAACCTCGGCCTCAAACAACTGGTGAACACCGCCACCCACATCGCTGGACACACGCTTGACCTTATCTTCTCCACCAGCAAACACGTCTTCTTCAGGCACACCTCCGCTCTACACTGGACCGACCATAGCTGTGTCCACTTCACATTCCGACGCGAGACCCGCCACCTCCGCACTCAACCCATCCCTCGTCGACAGTGGAACAAGATCCCCGAAGAGCAACTCTTCTCAGCACTCGCCGCCAACCAACCCACCCTCACCACCGACCCCAATGACGCAGCCCTCAGCCTCACAAACTGGATCTCCAACTGCGCAGACAACCTTGCTCCCCTCAAACGCACGCATCGACAGACCAACACCAAAAAACCTCTCTGGTTCTCTGACACCCTCAAAGAATCAAAGAAAACTTGTCGCACCCTCGAGAAGGCCTGGCGCAAGGACCACACCGCTGACAACATGACCGCCCTCAAGAACGCTACCCGCGAACACCACCGCCTGATCCGCGCTGCTAAAAAGAATTTTTTCACCGACAGACTGGACAAAAACAGCCACAACAGCAGAGAACTCTTCAGCATCGTCAAGGAGATCTCCAACCCCAACGCCAACGCCAACGCCGTCACGCCCTCACAGGATTTGTGCGAATCCCTCGCCACTTTCTTCCATCGCAAGATCAGCGACCTCCACGACAGCTTTGGACACCAGACCCAACATAACACCACCGAACCCGCACCCCCGGCCATTACCCTCAACAACTGGACCCACATCAACACTGAAGAAACCAAATCCATCATGAACTCTATCCACTCCGGCGCCCCTTCGGAACCCTGCCCTCACTTCATCTTTAACAAAGCCGACGATATCATTGCCCGCACCTCCAGACTGTCATCAACTCTTCTTTTTCTTCTGCTACCTTCCCCGAATGCTGGAAACACGCCGAAGTCAACGCCCTACTAAAGAAACCTATGGCTGACCCGAGCGACCTGAAAAACATCCGCCCCATCTCTCTTCTGCCTTTCCCAGCCAAGGTAATAGAGAAGACCGTCAACAAACAGCTGACCACCTTCCTGGAAAACAACAACCTGCTCGACCCTTCACAAACCGGATTCCGAACCAACCACAGCACGGAAACCGCCCTCATCTCAGTCACTGATGACATCAGAACCCTGATGGACAACGGTGAAACAGTCGCCCTCATTCTCCTCGACCTCTCGGCTGCCTTCGACACCGTCTGTCACCACACCCTAATCACCCGCCTCCGCTCCACCGGGATCCAAGGCCAGTCCCTGGACTGGATCGCCTCCTTCCTCTCAAACCGTTCCCAAAGAGTTTACCTCCCTCCGTTTCGCTCAGAACCCACTGAGATCATCTGCGCCGTACCTCAAGGCTCATCGCTCAG
This sequence comes from Pleurodeles waltl, assembly GCF_031143425.1. Lineage (NCBI taxonomy): Eukaryota > Metazoa > Chordata > Amphibia > Caudata > Salamandridae > Pleurodeles > Pleurodeles waltl. The sequence continues at coordinate 590,169,254 of NC_090436.1, read as the reverse complement.
CCCGACACTCTTCAATGTCTACATGAGCCCCCTCGCCAACATCGTTCGCAAGCACAACATCATCATCACCTCCTACGCCGACGACACCCAACTTATACTCTCCCTCACCAAGGACCCCGCCAGCGCCAAGACCAACCTACAAGAGGGTATGAAGGACGTCGCAGATAGGATGAGGCTCAGCCGCCTAAAGCTGAACTCTGAAAAAATGGAAGTCCTCATCCTCGCCTGGGACGACTCCTGGTGGCCCACGGCCCTCGGCACCGCACCGACCCCCACAGACCACGCCCGCAACCTCGGCTTCATCTTGGACCCTCTTCTCACCATGACCAAGCAAGTCAACGCCGTGTCCTCCGCCTGCTTCCTCACCCTCCGCATGCTCCGCAAGATCTTCCGCTGGATCCCCGCCGACACTAGAAAAACCGTGACCCACGCCCTCGTCACGAGCCGCCTGGACTACGGCAACACCCTCTACGCCGGGACCACAACCAAACTCCAAAATCGCCTGCAACGCATTCAAAACGCATCAGCACGCCTCATCCTCGACGTACCCAGCAACAGCCACATCTCCGCACACCTGAGACACCTGCATTGGCTCCCAGTCAGCAAAAGGATCACCTTTCGACTTCTCACCCACGCACACAAAGCCCTCCACAACAAGGGACCGGAATACCTCAACCGATGCCTCAGCTTCTACGTCCCCACCCGCCTCCTCCGTTCCTCTGGTCTCGCACTCGCTGCCTTACATCGCATCCGCCGCTCCACGGCGAGTGGGAGATCTTTTTCCTTCCTGGCGGCCAAGACCTGGAACTCCCTCCCCACCAGCCTCAGGACCACCCAGGACCACCCCGCTTTCCGGAGACTCCTAAAAACCTGGCTATTCGAGCAGCAGTAACCCCCCCTTTCCCCTAGCGCCTTGAGACCCGCACCGGTGAGTAGCGCGCTTTATAAATGTTAATGATTTGATTTGATTTGAATGCGGATAGCAGTGGATTTTGGGTCATAGCTCAGCTGGCACCTCGGGAAACCTAGACAACCTGTATATTTTTTAAAACTAGACTACAGAGGGAATTCAGGGTAGGTTGACTTCTGTGGCTCACGCTAGGTTTTCTTAGCCATAAGCCCTTGCAATCCTCAGGCTTTGAGTAAAAATACTTATTTTTCTCACATTTCTGTGATATAAAGTTTTGGAATCTGAGGAGAGTCACAATTTTCCTACCACCTATCATTCACCAAAGTCTCTCTATACAAATGGTACCTCTCCTGTGTTGATATGCCTAGTACCCACAACAGGAAAGACCTCAAAGCCCAACATTGACTCATCACATTTTTCTACTGAAAACTGTCACCTTTCTCCAAATGTGGGTAGCTGTGGATTTTTGGACCCTAGCTTAGCCGGCAACTATGGAAACCTAGCAAACATGCATTTAAAACATTTTAAAAACTAGACATCTGGGGACTTCAGGGTGTGGACAACTCTGAGGCAGGATAAGAGACTGAGACAGCAGATACGGAGGCAGCATCTGAGGGAGAGGACAATGGAGCAGAAACTGTGAGGGATTTTTCAGTTGACTGAGTCCTATCCGGCGACACCTCTTCCAGTTATTCTGAGAGAAACGATGAGGACATCTGTCCCTTCGCAAGCACAGTCTGTGCAGTGGGACAGCAGCGGGTTAGGCCAAACCAGAGAGCAGGTTCGTTCAGTGGCAAGCACAGAGTATGCTGTCTTGTCAGCCTCCCAATTTAGTTTAGCCCCAAATTCCACCTTTTACTGATGACGCTGGATGTAAAGTAGATACAGCCATCTTTTTGCCAATTGAGTATGTCCATCTCTTTGTGGATGTTGATTTTCTTCAGCAAATTGTACAGCAAACAAATTTGTGTTCTGAACAACTTCTGAGGGAGCATGGAGGCACTCTAGGGCCCCGTTCCAGGGCAAGTCAGTGGACTTCCACTTCACTGGTAGAGTTGAAGGTAGTTTTGGGCCTTATGCTAAAAATGGGGTTAGGGCAGAAACCCACCTTGCAGTCCTGCTGGATGACTTTCACGATTTGGGTAACCCCTGTCATCGCCCAGGGCCGCGACAGGGAAGACTGAAATTGTTTTGTGGAGACATCAAAATGACCTATCACAGACAACCTGGTTTTGTAAGGCAGGCACCTACGTTTTGGGTCCTGGACTCAGCAGGAATTTAGGGAAACCTACCAATTCCAGACATTTCTGAAAACTAGACACCCAGGGGAGTCCACAGAGGTGTGGCTTGTGTGGATTCCCCAAAGTTTTCTTACCCAGAGTACTCAACAAATCTGAAACATTCAATAAAAACTCTATTTTTCCTTGCATTTCTGTCACGCAAACTATAGGAATTTGCAGGGATGCACAAAATTCCATCCACCCAGCATTTTCCCACTTGTCTTGATAAAAATGCTACCCCACTTGTGTGCTGTGCATAGTGCAAGTGTCAGGAGTGGATCACCTCAGGGCCAGCAGTAGCCCTCTTGAAGGACTGCCATTGGCGTTGTGTGATCCACTCCTGTCACGGGCAATAAGCCCAGGCACACCAGTGGGGTAGTGTTTTTATTTGGACAAGTTGGGGAACGCTGGGTGGTAAGCAGCTTGTGGATCTCTGAATATTCCTGTAATTTACATCACAGAAATCCAGGGAAAATAGGGAAAATTGTGTTTTACTCAATGGTTTACCACTGCAGGGCATTCTGGGGAAAAACAACTTTGGGAAATCCTCACATGTGATACCTCCCTGGACTTCACTTTATATCTACTTTACAGAAATATCTGGATTTGATAGGTTTTCCTAAATCGTTCCTGATCCCAGGTCTAATTAGTACATTCACATTAGTTATCATTATTGCCACAGTACTTTTTGGGACCTTCCCTGTTGCGGGTACGTGGCCTAACCACACAAGTGAGGTAACATTTTAATTGGGGGGATCTGGGGGAATGCTGGGTTGAAGGAAGTTTCTGGCTCCCCTCAGATTCCAGAACTTTCCATCATTGAAATGTGCACAAAAGTGTATTTGAGCCACATTTTAAGGTTTTCAAAGGATTCTGGGTGACAGAACTTATTGAAAGCCACACAAGTCATCCTATTCTGGATTCCCCTAGCTGTCTAGTTTTCGAAAAATAATTAGGTTTTCTAGGTTTCCCTAGGTGCCGGTTGGGCTAGAGGCCAAAATCTACAGCTAGTCACTTTGCAAAAAACATGTTTGTTTTCTTTGGGAAAATGTAAGGTGTCCACATTGTGTTTTGGGGCATTTCCTTTAGCGGGCACTAGGCCTAACCAAATAAGTGAGGTACCGTTTTTATTGGGAGACTTGGGAGAATGCTCGGTAGAAGGAAGTATGTGGCTCTGCTCAGATTCCAGAACTTTGCCGCACCGTAATGTGAGGGAAACGGTTTTTGAGCCTAATTTTGAGGTTTGCAAAGGAGTCTGGGTGACAGAACCCAGTGAGAGCCCCACATGTCAACCATCCTGGATCCCCCTAGGTGTCTACTTTCCAGAAAGGTATGGGTTTGGTAGGTTTAACTAGGTGTTAGCTGAGTTAGAGGCCAAAATCCACTGCTAGGCAGTTTGCAAAAAACACATGCCTTTTTTGGGGGAAAATGTGATGCGTCCATGTTGTTTTTTGGGCATTTCCTGTTGTGGGCCCTAGGCCTACCTATACAAGTGAGGTACTATTTTTACTGGGAGACGTGGGGAAATGCTGGGTGGAAGGAAGTTTGTGGCTCCCCTCAGATTCCAAAACTTTGCAGCACCGAAATGTGAGGAAAGGGTATTTTTTATTAGCCCAATTTTTATGTTTGCAAAGGAGTCTGAGTGACAGAACCAAGTGAGAACCCCTCATGTCTCCCCATCGTGGATTCCCCTAGGTGTCTACTTTCCGAAAATATATCGGTTTGGTAGGTTTCTTTAGCTGCCAGCTGAGCTACAACCCAAAATCCACAGCCAGGCACTTTCCAAAAAACACGTCAGTTTTCAATGGAAAAATTTGTTATGCGTCCATGTTGTGTTTTGGGGCATTTTCTTTTGCGGGCACTAGGCTTCCCCACACAAGTGAGGTACCATTTTTATCAGGAGACTTGGGGGAATAGAGATTAGAGAATAGAAGAACAAGTGTTTTTGCTGATTGTCTTTCTCTACAAATCTTTTCTCTGCCTTCCAAATGTAAGACTGTGTAAGAAAGAAGTCATTTTGCGAAATGCCCTATAATTCACACCAAATTCACAGTTCTGTAAATAACTACTGTTTCAAAACTCCATGTTTTGTGCTCTTTTTGGAAATACATAGGTCTCCTTGAAACCTATTTTTCATTCTTTATATTTTGCCATATAAATTGCTGTATACTTGGTATGCAATGAAAACCCAATGCAAGGTGCAGTTCATTTATAGGCTCTAGCTACCTTGGGTTCTTGATGAACCTACAAGCCCTATATATCCCCACAACAAGAAGTGTTCAGCAGATGTAACAGTATGTTGATTTAAAAAATCTGCCATAGTTGGAAAAATTTACAGAAGAAAGCGTGGACAGAAATGACTGTTTTTTTCAACTCAATTTCAATATTTTTTATTTCAACTGTTACTTTCGATAGGAAATCATTGAAGGATCTAAACAATTGATCCCTTGTTGAATTTCAGAATCTTGTCTACTTTTCAGAAATGTTTAGTTGTCCAGGATCCATCATTGGTTTCATACCCATTTCTCTCACTAACTGGAAGGAGTCTGAAAGCACACAAAAATTGTAAAAATGGGATGTGTCCTAGTAAAATGCCAAAACTCTGTTGAAAAATTGGTTTTCTGATTCAAATCTGTCCGTTCCTGAAAGCTGGGAAGATGGTGAATTTATAACCATAAACCCCTTGTTGATCCCATTTGCTGGGAAGAAACCAGATGCTTTCTTCTGCAGCACTTTTTTCCCATTTTTCCTCCCAAAACCAATTTTTTTATGTATTTTGGCTAATTTCTTGGTCTCCTCCAGGGCAACCCACAAACTCTGGGTACCTTTAGAATTTCTAGAATGTTGGAAAAAAGCACACAAATTTGGTGTGGGTAGCTCATGTGAACAAAAAGTTATGTGGCCCTAAGCACGAACTACCCAAAATAGCCAAAAAAGGGCTCAGCACTGGGGTTGGGGTGGGGGAAGGACCAGCAGCTAAGGGATTAATATATAGGACACCGAGGCAGGTTTTTGTTGTTTCACATTACTTTCAAGGCACTTAGGACCCGATTACGAGTGTGGTGATCTCTAGATCGCCACACTCATGGTGGTGATCTGGACTACCACCAATGCTGCGGTCCAACCACCACATTACAACCCTGGCGGTTGGGCTGCCAGGGTACCACCAGCTCTGCCAGTATCTCAGATCCTGGTGGTCTGGAGGTTGGTGGTCATCCTAATCCACCAAGGCAGTGCTGCATGCAGTGCTGCCCTAGGGATTACGACCCCCTTCTCCGTCAGACTTTTCATGGTGGTAGCACTGCCATGAACAGGCTGGCGGAGAACAGGTGCAGGGAGTCCAATTTGAGCCCCTGCAATGCCATGCACTTGGCATGGGCAGTGCATGGGCCCCCTGGTCAACACCATTGCAATGCAACAGTGATCAGTGTGAGGGGAGCTATAGATAATGTTGTAGCCTGTTTCCCACTAGGCCTTTGTTTCCATCTGCCGACCTAGCAGGACACTCTTAATAACAGTGACAGGGAGGTCGCTGAGTAGGCGGCGGCCACACTGTTGGGAGTTTGACGGACAGGCTTTGCTATCCACCAAACTCATAATAGGGCCCTCAATAACGTTTTTACTATGCTAATACTTGTTTTAATCAGATACAGTGCTTACTCCTTCAGAACAGAGTGCCTAAGTCATGAGAAGAAGAACCACGGCACATTGCAGATATGTGAGAATTCCAATTTATTCCTCTGTGTTAATCTCAGGAAACACATCGCCAGAACCAGTAATACACAGTGGGCATGGTGTCAAAGGCCAATATCATTCTCATGTTCAAAGAAGACAAACAGCCGACATGCGTTTCGTCAGAATTTACTTTTCAAGGCTCCAACTTGTGGAAGTATCAAGTTGTACTGTTAAGTTCCAAAGGTCAATGATGATTGGAAAATTACATAGCATGTACTACAGAGAATAGCCAACGACCACGATCAGCCTGTGAACACAAATTGGGTAGAGTATTATCACTTTAAGGACGGACATTTAATCAGGTCATTGGGGTAACCTCTATTCAGAAATCCATGTTCTAAGGATTCTAACTGTCTGGAAAATTCTTGATCTTCTTGGCAGTTCCGTCTTATTCTGACAGCTTCACCAAAGGGGATGGCTTTTATTTGTGTGAATGAGTGTGCGCTGCTGGCATGCAGAATCGAATTAGAGGCCGTAGACTTCCTGAAAAGTTTGGAGCAAATGTGGTTCCCTTTAGTGTAGAGTGTCAGGTCTAGAAAGTCTACGCTGGTCGTACTAGAATGGCCGGTGAAGTGTAAATTGTAACAATTAGTATTGAGATATTTTATGAACAGATCTAACGGGTTATTACAACTTTGGAGGAGGTGTTAATCCGTCCCAAAAGTGACGGTAAAGTGACGGATATACCACCAGCCGTATTACGAGTCCATTATATCCTATGGAACTTGTAATACGGCTGGTGGCATATCCGTCACTTTACTGTCACTTTTGGGATGGATTAACACCTCCTCCAAAGTTGTAATAACCCCCCTAGTGTGGTCAAGTCACCTAACCAAAAAGGAGAACATCGTCAATGTATCAGCCCCAATATAAGATGTGTTATGTGAGCTATGGGGGGACGATGGTCCACATATGATAATGTTCGTAGTGTCCCATGTACAGATTGGCAAAGGAAGGTGAAAATTTGGCACCCAAGGCTACCCCTTGTCTGTACCAATCCCCCTCATGTAGAAAGACATTGTTATCCATAACAAGATTAATCAAATCCACTAGCATATTTGAATATTGTAGAAATTTCACTTCTCTTTTATCCAAAAAATGCTGGATGGCCACTATACCCTCTTCTTTGGGTATGCAGGTATAGAGAGAAGTAACATCAAGTGTTGCTAGAATGTGTCCTTCAGTCCATTCATAATGAGTAATGAGACTGAGGAGATGTGTAGTGTCTTTAATGTATGAAGGTAGGTTACAAACAAAACGTTGTAGATGGAGATCAATGAATTCCGAAAGTTTTTCAGTGGGGGAGTTAATGCCAGAAATGATGGGTCTGCCAGGTGGAAAGGCTGCTGGTTTGTGTACTTTGGGGAGAGTGTAGATACATGGAAGGCTAGGCATAGGGTTGAAAATATATCTATATTCCAGATCTGTTAAGAGGATTGTACGACGGAACATCGACTTTAAAAACAACTACTGCCTTAACAACGAGGTCGGAACACCAACCTCGTTCTTACTACTAATGATTTTACCACGAATGCCTTAACAACAATATTTCGCTGTAAAGGCATTCCTGATAAAAGCATTAGTAATAGGCACCATTCACCCTACATCCCTCACCCCACCCCCCAACCCCACCCCAAAACCTGCGTCGTCCTCCTTCGCCAACTCCCTTCTTTGTACCTTAACCACGCATGTTCGTTGTTCAGAACATACGTAGTTAAGGCACAAAATAACGGAGTCGTGGTTAAAAAAAAGCGTTGTTGCGCTTTCGTTAACCACGACTTTCGTAAAAAGAAAGTCGTAAAAAAGGATGTTTCCCGTTAAGAGGCCTCTGTCTCTCCAAAAGCCCAGTTTGGTCTCTATGGCTTTAGTGATTCCACCTATAGGGTTACTATAGAGCTTACAGTAGGCTTTTTGGTCTTGAAGTTGTCTGTCAATTTCTCCAATGTAGTCTTTTCGATTCATAATGACAATGTTTCCCCCTTTGTCTGCTTCTTTTATTGCTAAGGGGGTCATTACAACATTGGCGGTAAAAGCCGCTTACCACCGTGCAGAAGACCGCCAACACACCGCCGCAGCCGCGGAAATCCGCCACAGCTATTACGACCCACAGCTCGAAATCCAACAAAATCCAGACACCCACACAAGTCCGCCACACCAAAGGTCAGTGATAAACTGGTAAAAAAAAAACCTCCACCGTCACGCCAACAGAAATACGACCATGCTATCACGACCCACGAATCCATGCAGCGGTCTTTCAACCGCGGTATTCCATTGGCGGTACACACTGCTGCGCTCAAAATACACACACATCTCCAAACCACCACCACATTGGACAATATGAAATACACACACCTGATACACATACACACACCACTCCCACACACCCAATACAATATAAAACACACACCCACATCACCCACAAACCCCTACAACCAATATTACAGAGAGAAGGCCAGAGAGAGACACCACCATCCACAAACTAGCATCCACAGGCACACAACACCATCACCTACATAATATCCACGCACCTCACACAACACACCACTAAATATCACCCCACACAGCACAACACACACGAACCCACATATCACCCACACCACCCCATGGCACGGCAAAGACAGCCCAGGTTCTCGGAGGAGGAGCTTAGGGTCAAGGTGGAGAAAATCGTACGGGTAGAGCCACAGCTATTTGGAGCACAGGTGCAGCCCACCTCCATAGCTAGGAAGATGGAGCTATGGCGAAGAATAGTCGACAGGGTCAACACAGTGGGACAGCACCCAAGAAATCGTGACGACATCAGGAAGAGGTGGAACGACCTACGGGGGAAGGTGCGTTCTGTGGTCTCCAGACACCACCTGGCGGTACAGCGGACTGGCGGCGGACCCCCACCTCCTCCTCCACAACTAACAACATGGGAGGAGCAGGTCTTGGCGATTCTGCATCCTGAGGGCCTCGCAGGAGTCGGTGGAGGAATGGACTCTGGTAAGTCAAATCTTAACTATCATATCCCCCACCCTACCTGCATGCTATCACATACCCCCACCCTCACCCCCAGCACCCCAACTCCTCACAAATGTCCCAACATCACAAACCACACATCCCAACACCAAGCCCTGCATAACACAACAAAGCATGGACACCCATCACTAAAGCATGCTCAAGCACATACCCATAACACCCCCCTCAACCATCATCACACAAGCCCCCACACAGGAATGCTAGCACTGGGGTACACGGTCACCCACCCATTGCACACCATGACACACACAGATGCAATAATCATGCTTTTACACCCCTACAGGACCACTACCCAACGTCACCAAACAGGAGGGTCCAGACATCTCCACCCCACCCACAGAAGAGGCCCACAGTGATGACAGCAACTCTGTCCAACTGGATCCAGATGACCAGCCCGGACCATCGTGGGCCTCGGGACAGTTGTTTCCCCTCACAGAGGCACAGCCCACCACAGACCTTCCACCCTCTGGTAACACCAGCACTGCACCCACCCAGCGGGCCCATACCTCCGTCCCCAGGACACGTCACTCAGCTGTGTGTCCACCACTACAGGGAACCCAGGATAACCCACCACCCCAACAACAACAGGGACCTGGGGGCAGTGGCAGTGGGCACACAGTCCAGGGGACGGGGGCCCAGGAACACAGGGGAACTGGGAGGGCTGCTGTGCGACAGGGGGCGGACAGGCCAAGGGAACCCACCCTCCACGAGGCCCTCTCCTCCATCATGGGAGCATACCACCACTCCCAGGAGACAATGGCAACGGTCCTGGCCAAGTTTCAGGAGACCCAGCGCATGCAGGAGGAACAGTATTTGGAGTTCAGGGAGGAACTCAGAACCATCAGCTCCGCCCTGGGCGCCATCATAGGGGTGCTGAAGGAAATACTTAACACCAGGAGGGACATTGTGGCACTCCAAGGGGCCCCTGACACTAGCATGGACGATGAACTGCCCACATCCTCCTCTGGCGATAGTGGACAGGAGGCACCGCCACAGGACCACCACAACAGCACCCCACCCCCTGCAGACGGAGAACCACCCCGCAAGCGGTCCCTGAGATCCAGGAACAAGACAGAGCACGATGCCAAGACCCCCGCCAAGAAATGAGACTACCCTGATTGTCCTCCCACTGTCCCACTTTGTTACCCTGTCCATATTGGAACTGCCCCAGCTCCACTTCCTATGCCCAAATGGGCAATGCACCTGTGAGACTAATAGACTGGACTCTGCTATGGACATTCCTCCACCCTCACCCCTCACCATTTTACAACCCCCCTCCAATATTGAGCGCTTCAATAAACACCCTTGAAGAACAAAACAATCTGGAGTCAGTCTGTGCTTTCGAAAATGTGTATTAGCAGTGACAGTGACAACATGCGTTTTCAAGTGTAATGTCAACATACCTATATCACACATCTCAATTCATGAGGAATCTAAGCAGATGACACACGTTGGAAACCACACTTGTGAAACCGTAAGGGAAATGTACAACTCAGTGACCATATACTGGTTGAAATCGACAGACAGGATAGAGGTAGAAGTGTTACAGTACTTGTAGTAGGCAGGAATGTATTCTCACCTGTGTGTCACTGGAAATATTGCTGGATAACTGAATCCCTGTTGTCAATGTCTTCTTCCACTGCTTCCTCCTCATCACTGTCCACAGGCTCCACAGCTGCCACAACACCATCATCTGGACCATCCTCCTGCAGAAAAGGCACCTGTCGTCGCAAAGCCAAGTTGTGAAGCATATAGCAGGCCACGATGATCTGGCACACCTTCTTTGGTGAGTAGAATAGGGAACCACCTGTCATATGGAGGCACCTGAACCTGGCCTTCAGGAGGCCGAAGGTGCATTCGATCACCCTCCTTGTCCGCCCATGGGCCTCATTGTAGCGTTCCTCTGCCCTGGTCCTGGGATTCCTCACTGGGGTCAGTAGCCATGACAGGTTGGGGTAACCAGAGTCCCCTAATAGCCACACACAGTGCCTCTGGAGTTGACCCATCACATAAGGGATGCTGCTATTCAGCAGGATGTAGGCGTCATGCACAGAGCCAGGGAACATAGCATTTACCTGGGAGATGTACTGGTCTGCCAAACATACCATCTGTACATTCATCGAATGATAACTCTTCCGGTTCCTGTACACCTGTTCACTCCTGTGGGGGGGGACCATAGCTACATGGGTCCCATCAATGGCACCTATGATGTTGGGGATATGTCCAAGGGCATAGAAGTCACCTTTCACTGTAGGCAAATCCTCCACCTGAGGGAAAACGATGTAGCTCCGCATGTGTTTCAGCAGGGCAGACAACACTCTGGACAACACATTAGAAAACATAGGCTGGGACATCCCTGATGCCATGGCCACTGTTGTTTGAAATGACCCACTTGCCAGGAAATGGAGCACTGATAGCACCTGCACTTGAGGGGGGATTCCTGTGGGATGGCGGATTGCTGACATCAGGTCTGGCTTCAACTGGGCACACAGTTCCTGGATTGTGGCACGGTCAAACCTGTAGGTGACGATCAAACTTCTTTCCTCCATTGTCGACAGGTCCACCAGCGGTCGGTACACCGGAGGATTCCGCCATCTCCTCACATGTCCCAGCGGACGGTGCCTAGGAAGGACAACAGCGACCACAGAGTGAAACAACTCAGAGGTAAGTACCCACAGTCTACACAGAACACCATTCATACACAAAATGTGGCCTGTATTTGTGTTGTGAGACAAGGCCTAGGTATGTGTGACGCTGTTGGTAATTAGGCCATGTGGGCTCCTGAAATGGTGGCTGCCTGACCTCTAAACTGGGACAATGGGATGTGAGGTAACTGCGCTGGCATTGTACACCGTCGCGGTAGGCTGTCGAAGACCGCGGCACAATGCTGCATTGGTTAACATTGGACCCTATGGGTCCCAGGAGCCAATGACGATGTACGCCGGTGGTGATAGTACGCACGTCCGCGGACGTGACCGCCCTTTTCTATCTGTTGAATCACTCAATACCTGATCTTCATCAAGAGAGGACCTACACTGCAAGTGCTGCTGTGACCTCGGTCTGGAAAAGACAACGGCTCGTGCGTCTGGGGAAAGGGCCCCTGCCTTCACTGCAGAGGAGTTGGAAAAGCTCGTTGACTGGGTCCTCCCCGAGTACACGCTACTCTACGGTCCTCCAGACCAACAGTAAGTACACAGGGAGCACATTGTATGGGCTATTCCTGTGTGGAGAGGGCTGGTTGTAAGAATGAAGGGGGCACAGTTCTGCATGCATGAAGGATTGTGAATGCATGTGCCACATGGCAAGGGTAGGGATGTGGGCCACTCACTTAGACGGTGCAATTGGTAATGACTTCTCTTCTTCCCCTGTACATGTCATGTAGGTCAGTGCCCACCAGAAGAAGGATATTTGGTGTGCCATCGCCAAGGACGTCCGGACCCTGGGGGTCCACCACAGACGGAGCACCCACTGCCGGAAAAGATGGGAGGACATTCGCCGCTGGAGCAAGAAGACGGCGGAGGCTCAGCTGGAGATGGCCTCCCAACTTGGGAGGGGTGCTCGTCGAACCATGACCCCTCTGATGTTCCGGATCCTGGCGGTGGCCTACCCTGAGTTCGATGGGCGCTTGAGGGCATCACAGCAGACACAAGGGGGTGAGTACAACATCATTCAGCTGACTTTGCGCGCAGTCAAGGTGTCTGGTGGGGGAGGAGGGCTGTGGGTTTCCCTAGGCCAGGGCGCGTTCCGTAATGCAGGCCATGTGGCACCCCACCCCAACTCTGTAGAGTGCCAACTGCAGGTATTCATGCCCCTGTGTCATCTATGTGTGCAGATGTTGTCCATAGCCATGTAGGCCATATCCCAGGAATTGCATCTGTAGAGCCCAACAGCGCGATGTAGTGCAGGGGGCTGCTGTGTCTGTATTGTCCACCAACTGTAGCGGTAAGCCATGCACTCAACCTGTCTTTCTTCTGTCGCCCCCCCCTTTTTGTGGTCTCCTTGTTCTTGTGTGCATCAGCATCATCAGGCGGAGGTACAGTGGTACCGGAGCACGAGGGAGCTGCATCCCACATGGCCATGGAGGGCCACACCACAGACTCAGAATACATCAGTGGGACGGAGGGTGAGGGGAGCACCACAGCGGTCACAGGATCTGCAACCAGCGACACGGACTCGTCCTCCGATGGGAGCTCCCTTGTGGTGGCGGCAAAATCTGTGCCCCCCACTTCTACAGGTACAGCCGTCACCCCCCTACCAGCACCGCCCTCCTAGCAGCCCCTCAGCGTGTGCCCTGTGCCTGCTCACCCAGGAGGGTGGGCATCACCTTCGCCCCAGGCACTTCAGCCCCTGCCCCTGTCACCTCTGCTGCGCTCAGTGAGGAGGCCATTGACCTCCTCAGGTCCCTCACTGTTGGGCAGTCTACCATTTTGAATGCCATCCAGGGTGTAGAAAGGGAATTGCAACACACAAATGCATTCCTGGAGGGCATTCATTCTGGTCAGGCTGCCCTTCATCGAGCACTGATGGCAGCCATTGTCCCTGTATCTAGCCTCCCCCTTCCAACTTCCTCCACCCAGACCCAATCCCCTGTACCCCAGCCTATCCCAAGCACACCATTCGACCAGCCTGCACACACCTCACCATACAAGGGAAGCTCAGGCAAACATAAGCACCACACATCCCACAGGCACTCACGCAAGCATCACACACATACAGACACACCAACATCCACTGGCTCCACTGTGTCCCCCTCCTCCTCATCTCCCTCCTCCCTCCCAGTCTCGTCTACACTCACACCTGCATGAACTACCACTACAGCCACTACGTCCTGCACCAGCACACCCACCACCACACCCGCTCACGTGCACTCACCACCCCCACTACCATTTACACGTCCCCTGTGTCCTCTGCCAGTGTGTCTGTGATGCCCCCTCCCAAGATACACAAACGCAGCCACACACCCACCCAACAGCCATCCACCTCACGACAGCCTCCAGCGCATGCACCTGCACCTGCACCCAAATCCACAAAAGTTACACCTCCTACAACCACCACCTCTTCCTCCACTCCCAAACCCCCTCCAGCTACCCGTCCCAGTGTCTCCAAACAACTTTTCCTGTCCCCCCTTAACCTATTTCCCACCCCCCCTTCCAACTCATAGGTCCCGTACTAGCACCTCAGCCAAAAAATCTCCAGGACCAGTGGTGCCTGTTGTTACAGGTATGTGGATTTCACCGGCCACATGACAGCCAGTTTGGCACGGAGCCACAGCACAGCCAGTCCCCCCGTGAAGCACCAGAAGTTGGACAGTGCCCGGCGGGAGAGGGGGAAGACTCCAGCCAGCAAAGCCGCTCACAAGGGTCCAGGGGGGAGTGTCAACTCAGCTGTGACTCCTCCCAAGGTGGGGAAGGGACAGAAGAAATCTCCAAAGTCTGGGAGGATCAGCACAGCGGAGAAGACCGCCATCATCCCCGCTGCCCAGGAGGCCACCGCCAGCCCCATCATCACTGGCCAGGAGGCCACCGCCAGAGTCACTGCCCAGGAGGCCAGCCCCATCGTCACTGGCCAGGAGGCCACCGCCAGAGTCACTGCCCTGGAGGCCAGCCCCATCGTCACTGGCCAGGAGGCCACCGCCAGCCACAGCCCAGCTGGCCAGGAGGGCCCCGCAAGCCACAGCCCAGCTGACCCATGAAGGCCCTGCTGGGCAATGAAGGACCTCCTTGGCAAGGACCGCTGAGCAGGGCAGGGACCGCTGAACAGGGCAAAGACCACCATGGAATGCACCGCTGAACAGGTCTGACACTGGAAACTCAAGCACCGCTGAACAGGCCAGGGACCGCTGAACAGGGCAAAGACCGCCATGGAATGCACCACTAGCCCATTTGCGGCAGGGGCAGTGACGCTACTGGGACCGTCAGGGGGTGTGTGCTGCACTCTGGGCACCAGTCCTCCTCCAGAACCAGTGGAGAAAGGCATCCCCTACCTCATTCCTTGGCAGGATGAAGCACTCTGGGCACGAAGCCCCCTCCATAACCAGTGGAGAAAGGCATCCACTCCGTTTGTCCTGCACAGGATGAAGCGCTCTGGGCACAAAGCCCCCTCCAGAACCAGTGGATAGATACATCCACTACCTCAGTCCTTGGCAGGATGAAGCACTCTGGGCACGAAGCCCCCTCCAGAACCATTGGAGAAAGGCATCCACTCCATCGGTCCTGCACAGGATGAAGCACTCTGGGCACCAGTCCCCCTCCAGAACCAGTGGAGAAAGGCATCCACTCCGTCTGTCCTGCACAGGATGAAGCACTCTGGGCACCAGTCCCCCTCCAGAACCAGTGGAGATTCGCATCCACTACCTCTGTCCTTTGCAGGATAAAGCACTCTGGGCACGAAGCCCCCTCCAGAACCAGTGGAGAAAGGCATCCACTCCGTCTGCCCTGCACAGGATGAAGCACTCTGGGCAAAAAGCCCCCTCCAGAACCAGTGGAGACTGTTATCCACTTGAGAGACTGTGGCTTTGCACTCCCCAGGATGGTACAGTGGGCAAACCACCCACTGCAGAGACTTGAGAGACTGTGGCTTTGCACTCCCCAGGATGGTACAGTGGGCAAACCACCCACTGCAGAGACTTGAGAGACTGTGGCTTTGCACTCCCCAGAATGGTACAGTGGGCAAACCACCCACTGCAGAGACTTGAGAGACTGTGGCTCTGCACTCCCCAGGATACATCAATGGGCTTGGAGCCCCCTCATGGATCTGGCGTGGTGCGCTCATCTGGCTGAGGTGCCCCCCCTTCCCTTCCCCCTGAGGTGCCTTTGTATTTCTATCTGATGCCCCTGCAGTGTTCTCTCCGTTTTGATCGGGTATCTTGTGTGGGCCTCGCTCATGCATTTTGGGCCCAGTGGTCCATGGACTATGAATGGTGCAATACCTGCACTACTAATCGTGGTGTATATTTTGTTTATGGTGTATATATGTATTTTTGCCTACTTGATTTTAATATATTACAATGGTTTCACTAATTTCCTTTTGTCTTTGCATTCTTCCGGGGGGGGTGTTACTTTAATGTATAGATATGCATTGGTGTGTGTGTTGTTGTGGGTGAGGGTCGGGGTGGGGGTTGGGATGTTGGTTGTGTGTGTCCCTGTGTTTTTGCCTCCCCCCTCCCGTATGTCGTAGGTGCAGTACTCACCGTGGTCTTCGCCGCCGGCGTTGATGATCCTCATATAGGAGCAGGAAGACTATTGCAGGCAGAATATGGAGTTCCGGCTCCATGGTGCCCTCCTTCCTCGTGGATTGTGTCGAGGTGAGCGTTTTGCCTTCGAAATTCCTGTTTCCGCCGTGTTTTTATCCGCGATGAATCCGCCCCGGAAAAGGTGGCGGATTGGTAGGTTGTGATACTGTGGGCGGTACATTGTCCTCCGCCTGTCTGTTGGCAGTGACCACTGCGCTGTTTGTCTGTACCGCCGTGGCGGTCTGAGTGTTAAAGTGGCTGTCTTTGTTGGCGGTTTCCACCACAGTCATAATTCCAAATTTTTTACAGCCAGCCTGTTGGCGGTCTTACCGCCGCTTTAACACCGTCCGCCAGGGTTGTAATGACCACCTAAGTCTCCAATATGGTCAAGGGAACGTAAGGCCTTATGCTCCTGTTGACTCATGTTGTGTGACCATCTTTGCGTCCAAGCAAATATTGGTTTTCTAGTTGGTAAAGATCTTTTGTGACTAATTTATAGAAAACATCAATCGAGTTGTCAGGAGAAAGAATGGGTGTATATCTAGATCGAGGTTTAAGGCCACTGTTGCATGTTAATGAGGTTGTGATGCCCAAATCCACTAGAATATCATCACATGGGGGTACATTGTTACAGTTGTCGGTGTCCTCCAGGGAAAGTAGGGTCTGTATATCTCTTACGTCACCAATAGAGAACTCACATTGAGCTGTATCATCCCTGTTATCTAGGTTAGATTGCTGTCTATAGTTGAAATGATTCAATAATTTACACTTGCGCACAAATTTAAAGAGATCAATGTGCATCCCTGTAAAGTCCGGAAATGGCATTGGTACAAAACCCAAACCCCTCCTGAGAACACATAGTTGTTTCTCATCAAGTATTTTGTCAGATAGATTCATAACACGCAGATCATTCCCATGGGTTGTGTGGTTCCCTAGTACTTCAATTTGCGTGTGACTGATCTTGTGGTCACTCCGGTCTTGTTTTTTACCAGCTCTAACACCTTTTCTCTTCCCCCTTCTGGTTCTCTTGGGTGTGTTGTTTGTGTTGATCTGTTGTATTTTTGACCTCTGCGGAACCTTTCCATTTCCAACAAAAAAGTAGACTTGTTGGCAATGGTGGTTCTTTGTTCTTGGAGGGAGCTGCTAGCTTCCTCTCTAGTAAAGCTAGAGCAGCTGGATAAATCTGTATCGCTAGTTGTGATATTGGATGCAGGTGATGCAGCTGGTAATGATGACCTGTTGTCATGTCTTTCCATATTCATATTATCAAACTTGTGGGCATACGTGAAGACCCTGCCTGTGACATAATCATTGGCATCACGTCTTAGTTTGCGCATTTTCTTGTCCTTGATATATTCTTGATGTTTCTGAAGTATATCTCTTAAAATGTTGTAGTTTTTGCCTATTGCTTCATTAAGATTTGTGTCCTGAATCTCTTTTTCTAGGACCTCAATGTCTGCAAGTAATTGTTCTCTTTTTTCTCTAGCATCTCTGATAAGTATATCAATAATACCAAAAAAGGAAGTTATCAATAGCTGTTCCCATTCTTGTAACAAGATGGGGTTGAGATCACCAAATGACGGGAAAAGTATAACTCGGAGTACCCTCGGGATTTGTTTGATCTGTATGTATCTTTCTAAGATAGTAAAATCCCACAATCTTGAGAGCTCTTGCTTTTTCATCGGTTTCAGTCTTACAAACTTCATTTTCAACCCCTCTTTCTTATTGCTAGAATTGTTCTCAAGAGGAATTGCATTAGTGTTGGAATTGAAAAGTTCTTCTAGTAGGGCCTCTCTATTATCATCAAAAGTTGACATCTTGTGATTTCAAACAAGTGAACAATCATCAAACAAATGAAAACATATAATCAAATTTTCAATCTGTTTCGCAAATAATGAAAAGCTCGGAGTGCGTCTCCATACACCAAGTATATATACACAAATAACAACAAAGATTGTGGCTATGTGAACATGGTGCGCACATCCAGGCAT
This sequence comes from Pleurodeles waltl, assembly GCF_031143425.1. Lineage (NCBI taxonomy): Eukaryota > Metazoa > Chordata > Amphibia > Caudata > Salamandridae > Pleurodeles > Pleurodeles waltl. The sequence continues at coordinate 590,151,089 of NC_090436.1, read as the reverse complement.
GAGCTAACGTATATGTACATAGTCCATAGTAGTAGAGTCTATGTTGTGGGAGGGAGTGCCCAAGTGGTTTTGCATCCAGCCACAGGGTGCATAGGCTGTCACCTCAAGATGCCACAGTCAATTTGTAAAGAGAAGAAGAACCACGGCACATCGCAGATATGTGAGAATTTCAATTTATTCCTCTGTGTTATCTCAGGAAACACATCGCCAGAACCAGTAATACACAGTGGGCATGGTGTCAAAGGCCAATCTCAATCTCATGTTCAAAGAAGACAAACAGCCGACACGTGTTTCATCAGAATTTACTTTTTCAAGGCTCCAACTTGTGGAAGTATCATGTTGTACTGTTAAGTTCCAAAGGTCAATGATGATTGGAAAATTGCATAGCATGTACTACAGAGAATAGCCAACGACCATGATAAGCCTGTGAACACAAATGGGGTAAAGTATTATCACTTTAAGGACGGACATTTAATCAGGTCATTGGGGTAACTTCTATTCTGAAATCGATGTTCCAAGGATTCTAACTGTTTGGAAAATTCTTGATCTTCTTGGCAGTTCCGTCTTATTCTGAAAGCTTCACCAAAGGGGATGGCTTTGATCTGTGTGAATGGGTGTGTGCTGCTGGCATGGAGAATCGAATTAGAGGCCGTAGACTTACTAAAAAGTTTGGAGCAAATGTGGTTCCCTTCAGTGTAGAGTGTCAGGTCTAGAAAGTCTACGCTGGTCGTACTAGAATGGCTGGTGAAGTGTAAATTGTAACTATTAGTATTGAGATAGTTTATGAACAGATCTAGTGTGGTCAAGTCACCTGACCAAAAAAGGAGAACATCGTTGATGTATCGGCCCCAATATAAGATGTGCTGTGTGAGCTCTGGGGGGCCTTTGGTATGATAATGTTCGTAGTGTCCCATGTACAGATTGGCAAAGGAAGGTGAAAATTTGGCACCCATGGCTACCCCTTGTTTTTGTCTGTACCAAACCCCCTCATGTAGAAAAACATTGTTATCCATAACAAGATTAATCAAATCCACTAGCATATTTGAATGTTGTAGACATTTTGCTTCTCTTTTATCCAAAAAAGGCTGGATGGCCACCATACCCTCTTCTTTGGGTATGCAGGTATAGAGAGAAGTAACATCAAGTGTTGCTAGAATGTGTACTTCAGTCCATTCATAATCAGCAATGGGACTGAGGAGATGTGTAGTGTCTTTAATGTATGAAGGTAGGTTACAAACAAAAGTTTGTAGATGGAGATTAATGAATTCCAAAAGTTTTTCAGTGGGGGAGTTAATGCCAGAAATGATGGGTGTGCCAGGTGGAAACGCTGCTGGTTTGTGTACTTTGGGGAGAGTGTAGATACATGGAAAGCTAGGCATAGGGTTGAAAAGATATCTATATTCCAGATCTGTTAAGAGGCCTCTGTCTCTCCAAAAGCCCAGTTTGGTCTCTATGGCTTTAGTGATTCCACCTATAGGGTTACTATAGAGCTTACAGTAGACTTTTTGGTCTTGAAGTTGTCTGTCAATTTCTCCAATGTAGTCTTTTCGATTCATAATGGCGATGTTCCCCCCTTTGTCTGCTTCTTTTATAACTAAGGGGGTTATTCCAACTTTGGAGGAGGTGGTAATCCGTCCCAAATGTGATGGATTTACCACCAGCCGTATTACGAGTTCCATAGGATATAATGGACTCTTAATACGGCTGGTGGTATATCCGTCACTTTACCGTCACTTTTGGGACGGATTACCACTTCCTCCAAAGTTGGAATAACCCCCTAAGTCTCCAATATGGTCAAGGGAACGTAAGGCCTTATGCTCCTGTTGCCTCATGTTGAGTGACCATCTTTTGCGTCCAAGCGAATATTGGTTTTCTAGTTGGTAAAGATATTTTGGGACTAATTTATAAAAGAGATCAATTGAGTTGTCAGGAGAAAGAATGGGTGTATATCTAGAGCGAGGTTTAAGGCCACTGTTGCATGGTAATGAGGTTGTGATGCCCAAATCCGTTACAATATCGTCACATGTGGGTACATTGTTACAGTTGTCGGTGTCCTCCAGGGAAAGTAGGGTCTGTATATCTCTTACGTCACCAATGGAGAACTCACATTGAGCTGTATCATCCCTGTTATCTAGGATAGATTGCTGTCTATAGTTGAAATGTTTCAATAATTTACACTTGCGTACAAATTTAAAGAGATCAATGTGCATCCCTGTCCAGAAATGACATTGGTACAAAACCCAAACCCCTCCTGAGAACACTTAGGGGGTGATTCTTACCTTGGCGGGCGGCGGAGGCTGCCCGCCAAAGTACCCCCGCCAGAACACCGCACCGCGGTCGTCAGACCGCTGCAGTGATTCTGGGTTTTCCACTGGGCTGGCGGGCGACCGACCGCCAGCCCAGTGGAAAACAACCTTCCCACGAGGACGCCGGCTCTGAATGGAGCCGGCGGAGTGGGAAGGTGCGACGGGTGCAGTTGCACCTGTCGCGAATTTCACTGTCTGCAATGCAGACAGTGAAATTCAAAGTGGGGCCCTCTTACGGGGGCCCCTGCAGTGCCCATGCCATTGGCATGGCCACTGCAGGGGCCCCCAGGGGCCCCACGACACCCCATACCGCCATGGAACAGGATGGCGGTATGGGGTGTCAGAATCCCCATGGCGGCGCAGCGAGCTGCGCCGCCATGGAGGATTCTTTTGGGCAGCGGAAAACCGTCGGGAGACCGCCGGTTTTCCACTTCTGACCGCGGCCAAACCGCTGCGGTCAGAATGCCCTGCGGGGCACTGCCAGCCTGTTGGCGGTGCTCCCGCCAACCCTGGCCCCGGCGGTCCATGACCGCCGGGGTCAGAATGACCCCCTTAGTTGTTCCTCATCAAGTATTTTGACAGATAGATTCATGACACACAGATCATCCCCATGGGTTGTGTGGTTCCCTAGTGCTTCAGGTTGCGTGTGACTGATCTTGTGGTTACTCCGGTCTTGTTTGTTACCGGCTCTCTAGAACAGCCTTGAATTATTATAGTATTCAGACGGATTGAGAACTCAGTCAGAGGCTACATGACATGATACATAGGGCCCCCTATCTTACCTTCATGCCACATAACATTTATTAGGTGTGGCATGCAATGGAATGCAGCATTATGACAATGAAGTAACATGCAAATTAGGTACGTACTGTGGACATCCAGCTAAATATATTTACTGCACTGTCTACTGTGTCTCTTCAGTGAGTGATGTTACATTCCCATTCATAAATGACATATTTCATCTTTGTGATATGTTGTGTTTCATAGAAACAGTAAGGTTAGGATGCTGGGATAAGGTTCTATATTATCCTCTCTCTACTCCTTCATGAACTTATAGTGCAAATAGGGCTAACAATTTAACTAAAAATCAAACCCCACAAATGTCTGCACATCATTTGGATGTCTAGAAATCCACTCAAAAATGTGATGTGACCATAAAGGCAAGGTCAAAAGATTGTGAATGTAAAAATATAGCACACAGAAATATCAAAGATAAGTAGATAATTTTTTACATTCTTATAATTATATGTAGGTTTAATATATAGTTACTATGTACATTTGTATTATGTTGTTTGTTGTATTGTATTATGTCTTAACTCATCATTTATGTTATTGTGAAATTTATTTGAATTATGCTTAAATAAGTTAATGTTTAATGACACATTTAATTTTGATTTAATAATTTGTTTATTTTATTTGTTTATTTACATGTTTATTCGATGTTTAGATTGTTTATTAAATTTTAATTTTGGGGTTGGAGAGGTTATTGAAGAGTGGTTTGGGTAGCGTTTTTAAATATATCATAATTATTGTTAATTATTTTTAATTTACACTAAGTTGTTCCGATGTGTCACAGGTATTTTAATCACTGTTTAATCAAATCAAAAATGGCAATAAATAAATATTCTTTATTTAATATATTTTATTTTCTGGCTGTGGGAATTACCGTTGAAATTGGGAGCTTAGGGCCTGATTCTAAGCTTGGCGGGCGGCGGTAGCTGCCCGCCAAGCGGGAACCGCCAGAAGACCGTACCGCGGTCAAAAGACCGCGGCGGTCATTCTGGGTTTCCCACTGGGCTGGCGGGCAACCGCCAAAAGTCCGCCCGCCAGCCCAGTGGGAAACACCCTTCCCACGAGGAAGCCGGCTCCGAATGGAGCTGGCGGAGTGGGAAGGTGCGACGGGTGCAGTTGCACCCGTCGCGAATTTCAGTGTCTGCAAAGCAGACACTGAAATTCTTTGTGGGGCCCTCTTACGGGGGCCCCTGCAGTGCCCATGCCATTGGCATGGGCACTGCAGGGGCCCCCAGGGGCCCCACTACACCCCATACCGCCATCCTGTTCCTGGCGGGCGACCCGCCAGGAACAGGATGGCGGTATGGGGTGTCAGAATCCCCATGGCGGCGCAGCAAGCTGCGCCGCGATGGCGGATTCCCATGGGCAGCGGAAAGTCAGCGGTACACCGCCGGCTTTCCGCTTCTGGCCGCGGCTGTACCGCCGCGGTCAGAATGCCCGGCGGAGCACCGCCAGCCTTTTGGCGGTGCTACCGCCGACCCCGGCCCTGGCGGTATTTACCGCCAGGGTCGGAATGACCCCCTTAGTGTTTACATAAAACATTTTGGCCCGACTATAGCGGTCTTTGATGAAGACCGCCGTGGTGACGGCTGCCTAAAGACCACAGCAGAGGCGGTAATCCGCCTGTCGCATCATGATTCACAAAAACAAAACTGCCAGAAAGCAGCTATAAGTTCAACACCCCCAGAACCAACAAAGGCAGGAGAGAGTCGGTCCGACCACCTTCACCACCACTCCCACAACAAACCGCCCTCCAAATTACGACCCTTTATGATGCCAAAAAGACAAACCTCCAAAAATCCTGCAACCTCCACCCACCGCCAGGGCCTAGGACGGCGGAAAGGCAGTACACCCCACCCTGCCACCGCCATGCAGACAAATCCTCCGCCCACCAAATAATGATGCACAAATCAGAGTGCCGGATAGTGGATGCGGAATGAGCATTGACACTACGCACCGCCACGTCCAGGCAATGGGTCCCAACAACAACAAATGCACACATTGGCAACTTTGAAACCCACACACCTAACACACATCCACAACACTATAAAATACTCACATACATACCCTACAATGCTTTGCATAACTAATAGCACGAATTTGGAATGGTATTGTAATTGTATTGCTGTTTTTAAAGTGTATATTAATTATTGTTACCCATTCAATATTTTGAAATACTATTGTTTCTTTTTCCTAAACTTTTTCCTATTTTATAATTTTTTTATTTTTGATTGTTATGTGGAGTATTTTAAGAGATAAATGTTTTGTGCTTTTATTGAAAATCTAGTTGCATTTTAACTATATTTATCACAAGACAATTTAATTCATTTTTGTGCGTTTTATGTTGAGTGGTAGCTGCAGTACAATGATTAATTTAAATATTCTTGTATTAAAATAATAAATACCTTTTTGCAATTCTAAGACGTGTTGGGCCTCATTTACAAGGCCTGTGGCACAGGGTGGTAAAGCAAGTGCCTTACTGCGCCATCCTGCATCACTGGGATAGGGCAAACATGCACAGTATCTCCAAGATACAACGCACAAATTGCTGACGTGCGCCATTGTCCAAGGGTGCCTGTATTGTGGGGATGATTGTTTTGGTGCAAGACACACCTTCCTGTACAGGCGTTTTCTCTTTCTATGTGTGGTGAGGAATGCAGCACATTTAGTAAAAAGAAAAAGTGGGTAAAAATACGATATTTTTCCCCATTGTGTCACTCTTATGCCACCCCTTAGGTGGTGTAGAAATCGGACTTGTAAATCTGGGAATGCATCACATTCCTCCGGGTTCCATGGGTATTGCGTGGGAGTGTGACCCTATCAATGTGCACACTTTTTTCAATGTTTATTAGATGAGTTCAAATATTAAATCCAATTCCTACTGCCACCCTAGGCATTTTCCCCAATAATTGCAGCCTGGCAAATAGTAAACCTTACCAGACCCATGTCACCCAATTCACATACTTTCTGCAGTGTTTCTTATACTGAAATTAGAATAGTAAATTTGACTTTCCCAATGTATGCATTGCTAAATATTAATTAGACTGGAGTTAAAATAGCATATCTCATGCCCTCTCCCAATATATGCACTTTTCCTAATGTTTGTTAAGTTAGTTAAGACAAAGTAATAAATCTGACCCCCTCCTCTTCAATAGTGCACTGTCCATAATGATTGTTAGATTGGAGTTAGAATTGTAACTTAAACTACCCCAGCTAACCCCCAATTGTATACACTTTCTTCAGACTTTATTAGATTGGAGGTAGAATTGTTATTTTTGTTTCTACCCAATGTATGCATGTCCTTTCTTTTTGTAGGATTAGAGATACAATATTGTTCTTGAATGTATTTATTTGCTTATTTACAATTATTTTATATTGGAGTTTATTTACTACATTTTACTTTATCCTTGTATTTTTGGATATCTTGAGCATATTTATTTAATACTATTGAGGTCACCAAATATTTGATTTTTATTATGTTGTAATTCATTTTCTATTATGTTTTATTTATTTTTTTATTTACTGCAATTATTTAATATGTTGTTGTTTTATCACCAATGTACATAATAAATGCATAATAATTTAACAGTAACATTTATTGCTTAATTAGTTACAATGTGTTTAAATAGTTACCAATCATGTGTGCTTTTTAATGTAAGATTAATATGTTATTATGTATATGTTATTGTTAGAATTACAGTTAAATATAGGTACTTGCATTATAATAGCAATGTTTTGGACCGCAATATTTTTGACCCTAATATTTTTGTGGTCACATGAATATAAGTAATAGCAGTCAATATGTTTGTTTTGATATTTTTTCCATATGTTTTTAGCGATACATTTTTGTGGTTGTTATTTCATCATACAGTTGCCATTTTACCATGCAACATTCGCTGCAATACAAATCATTTATCCAGCTATTTTCACCAGAAAAAATGCCCCTTTGACAATGGGAAGCACTGAGGCATTTATTACAAATCCAAGTCCCTTCTAAGCAACATAACTCAATTCTTGAAAAAAACAGTCAGATTGTATCAACAATAAGGCCCTCATTATGAATCTGGCGGCAATAACTGCCGACCGCCGTGGCAAAGGTGAAGAGAAGACCGCCAGTGGCGGAAGACTGGACACCGCAGAATTATGATGCCAAAAAGACAAACCTCCAAAAATCATGCAACCTCCACCCACCGCCAGGGCCTAGGACGGCGGAAAGGCAGTACACCCCACTCTGCCACCGCCATGCAGACAAATCCTCCTCCCACCAAATAATGATGCACAAATCAGAGTGGCGGATAGTGGATGCGCAATGAGCATTGACGGTACGCACCGCCACGTCCAGGCAATGGGTCCCAACAACAACAAATGCACACATTGGCAACTTTAAAACCCACACACCTAACACACATCCACAACACTATAAAATACTCACATACACACCCTACAATCCTTTGCATAACTAATAGCACGAATGAGACTGACAACACAACGCACATACATTGAACACAACATAACAAAATTTACACGCACAAATACTCCACCAAAACACACACAAACCCCAAACACCCTCATAAGCCACACACATCACCACATGACAGCCCCCTCACCAATACACCCACAGCACACCACCCACAACACACACCATGGCACCCCCTAAGCACCTCTGCTTCATAGATAGGGAGCTAAGGACCATGGACGACGAAATACTCAAGGTCGAGCCACAACTATTCGGGGCACAGGTGCAGCAGACACCCATCGCCAGGAAGATGGGGCTATGGCAGATGACTGTCAACAAGGTCTATGCAGTGGGAAACCATCCACGCACAAGGGACGACATCCGGAGGAGATGGAATGACCTGCACAGAAAGGTGAGGTCAATGGAATCCAGGTACAACATCGCCGTGCAGAAGACTGTAGAGGACCCCCACCTATACCCCCCTACTATACCAACTGGGAGGAGAAGGTACTGGCTATCCTGCACCCAGAGGGCCTCACTGGACTAAATGGAAGACTGGAGTAGGGTAAGTCATCTACAATACCTTAACAGTCACCCCACCTATAATGCATGCAGCACACCACCCCTCTCACTACCACCAGGACCCCAACCCCACCCTGGCAACAACAACCATATCCAGTTACCCTGCATACCCACAATCCCGCATACAGGCCCCCATCCTGCCCCCTGTTCACAGTCACCTACCCCTGCAAGGATTCACAGTGGTACTACAACACCCACAATGAATCTCCACCCCCCCACAAAATGCAAAGATAAGTACACGAAAGGACCCTGCATGCCACGACAGGGGAATAAAAGCACAAAATAGGGCAGAGCTGTGCATCAATTTCATAAATAGCATATGATACATACATGTCTATTCCACCCCACAGGCATCACCACCTATGCTACCCGGACGGAAAGGCCAAGGAGTGCAAGCGCCTCACACAGAGACAGAGGCCCACTCAGAAGACTGGAGGGATGTATGGAAAGTGAGGAATACCCTGGCCTGTCACACAGTCCTGGACTGTCACCCTCCATGAGTCCCACCCAGGATACCACTGACAGCCCTACCACCCAGCCACCAATATCAGCTCTGGCCAAACGAACCCACACCAGCATCTCCCGGGCACAGACTGGCAGCCCACATGTACAGAGCCCAAAGCCTCCACCCACCAACAGGCAGGATGATGAAGGCCCCAGTGCAAGTGGGACTGCCAGACCTGTGCAGGGGCCACAGGCACAGGGGGCAAGGGACCGTGGGAGGGCATCAGTGGCCCAGGGGGAAAGCCAAAGGATGGATACTGCAGCCCAGGAGGTGGTTTCTGATGTCCTGGAAGCATACCACCATACCCAGGACAGGATGGGCCAGATCCTGGTACCCTGGAGCAGAATCAAAGGCTGCAGATAGCACACCACCAAGAGGCAATGGAGCAATGGAAACAGCTCAATGCCACCATGGCCACCATTTCAGGGGTGCTTCAGCAGCACTACCCTAGCCAGCTTGAGACCTCCATCCACCTGCAAGCCCCTACCACTAGCCAGGACACTGCCCTGCCATCTACATCTGCAGAAGCTACTTGACAGGTGGCACTGCCAGAAGGCACACAGGAGACCAGCACCCTTAGGCCTGCAGCCCAGCTCCAGTCACTCAAACATGCCCTCAGACCCAGACATGGCACTGGAACACCAGCCAAGACCAAAGCTCCCGCTAAGAAGTGTCTCTGTCCTGAACTGTCTCCCTTGTGTGCCACTGTGTTACCTTGTTGATCTGCCACTACCAACACACCATCTACCAATCGACACATGGACCAAAACCCAGTGCCACCAACAGCTGAGCACATGCAGCAGAGTATGGATATGCACCATGAGCCCACTCCCTGTCACTGTACAACGATATACCAAATTTGTGTCACTTAATAAAAACACATATGCACTCATATCGTATGTTCCTCGTCATTATGAATTAAAATTATGAGTGTGTATGCATTGGCCAGTCAATTACATATTCATACCTTTATTGCAGGAGGGGATCCCACGCACTGTAGTGTCTGAAGTAAGTTACAATGTACACAATATTGGGTTCCCTGCCACATGCAATTTCAGTACTATTGAGAACATTGGCTGTAACATTCCTGCTGCCAAGCCCACTGTCACTTGGAAAGAACCAGTTGCCAGGAAATGGAGTATTGATAGCACCTGCACAAGAGGGGGGATCCCAGTGAGATGATGGATAGCAGATATCAGGTCAGGTTCCAACTGGGCACACAGCTCTGTGATTGTGGCCCTGTCAAGTCTATAGGTGAGGATAATGTGCCTGTTCTCCAGTGCTGCCAATTTCACCAGGGGTCTGTACACGGGGGTGTCTCCATCTCCTATTCATCTGCAGCTGTAGGAATCTAAGGGATCAAAGAGTGAGGACCCAGTCACAAACTGAAAAATGGAGCTACAACAGTAGTTTGCACCCTGTAAACATGTAATGGGTCATTGTGATTTGTCCAGTATGTGCTAATATCTCCTGTGATGCAGCAGTATTCCAGGGCCTGTCCCCCCCTGAAATGGTGTCCATCTGTCCTGTGTGGAGGGACAGGTGGAAGTAAGGTAATTCCACTGACGTTGTGCACCGTTGCGGGAGGCGGTCGGCAACCGCCGTGCAACACCTCATTGGTTAACATTGGGCCCCTTGTGGTACAGTGGCCAATGGTGATCTACGCCGGTGGTGACGGTATGCAATGCTGCGGATGTGACCACCATATTCATGATTCCTCACTTGCTACCTGACCTTTCATGGGAGAGGACCTACACTGCATGTGCTGCTGTGACCTCTGTCTGAAACCTACCTTGGCCCGTGTGACCAGAGAAAGGGCCACAGCCTTCACTTCGGATGAGTTGGAGAGACTGGTGGATGGGGCTCCAGACCAACAGGTGAGTAAACTGTGAGCACGCTGCATGTGTCATGAATGCATGGAGTTGTGTGTGTGAAGGCCTCATGTAAGGGGGTAGGTGGATGTCCTTTTAGCAGCGTACAGGTTGTGTGCTGGGTCATGTCTCTGGAAATGGTGATGGGAACGGGTATGGTGGGGTCTTGATGGTTGAATCGGCAAAAGTGTGCGCAATTCATTCTTGGCAATTAACCCTTGCAGTTCGGATCGGCAGAGTGCGCGATCATTTTCAGGCATTTGCAGTTTGGATCAGCAGAGTGCGCGATCATTTTCAGGCATTTGAATCTTGATGGTTGAATCGGCAACAGTTAACGCTATTCATTCTTGGCAATTAACCCTTGCAGTTCGGATCGGCAGAGTGCCCAATCATTTTCAGGCATTTGAATCTTGATGGTTGAATCAGCAACAGTGTGCACAATTTATTCTTGGCAATTAACCCTTGGAGTTCAGATTGGCAGAGTGCGCGACCATTTCCAGGCATTTGAATCTTGATGGTTGAATCGACAACAGTGTGCGCAATTCATTCTTGGCAATTAACCCTTGCAGTTTGGATCAGCAGAGTGCGCGATCATTTTCAGGCATTTGAATCTTGATGGTTGAATCAGCAACAGTGTGCACGATTCATTCTTGGCACTTCGTCCTTGCAGTTCTGATCGGCAGAGTGTGCGATCATTTCCAGGCATTTGAATCTTGATGGTTGAGTCGGCAACAGTGTGCGCGATTCATTCTTGGCAATTAACCCTTGCAGTACAGATCGGCAGAGCGTGCGATCATTCCAGGTACTTGAGACTTGATGCGCAGTCTGGCAATAGGGTACGCAATCACTTCTGGGCAACTAAATCTTGCAATTTAGATCAAACAGAGTGTGATATTTCTAGAAAGAACAAGTTGAGTCAGTTTGCCAATTCTACAGTATCATGCATGAATCATATAACAGTTAATTCTTTGGGAACAAATGTACTCATTGACTCTTGTTATGATGTAATTGCTATTTTAAGGATTAATTTGAGAAAGTTCAATGTTCAGCGTACATGATTATAAAAAGGTAATGGTATTGAAAAGTTCTTGATCTCTCATGTTATTAGAGCATAAAGAGTTAAAACAAAGTTCATGAAGATTAATGTGAATGACCTTGCTTTTGTGTTCTTAACTCTTGCTTCCACAGGTCTCCTTCCCCGCTGTTCCCAACCTAAACCCCTTCCCTGCTTGGCCATTCTTTACAGATTGGCAGAGTGCGCGACCATTTCCAGGCATTTGAATCTTGATGGTTGAATCGGCAAAAGTGTGCGCAATTCATTCTTGGCAATTAACCCTTGCAGTTCGGATCGGCAGAGTGCGCGATCATTTTCAGGCATTTGCAGTTTGGATCAGCAGAGTGCGCGATCATTTTCAGGCATTTGAATCTTGATGGTTGAATCGGCAACAGTTAACGCTATTCATTCTTGGCAATTAACCCTTGCAGTTCGGATCGGCAGAGTGCCCAATCATTTTCAGGCATTTGAATCTTGATGGTTGAATCAGCAACAGTGTGCACAATTTATTCTTGGCAATTAACCCTTGGAGTTCAGATTGGCAGAGTGCGCGACCATTTCCAGGCATTTGAATCTTGATGGTTGAGTCGGCAACAGTGTGCGCGATTCATTCTTGGCAATTAACCCTTGCAGTACAGATCGGCAGAGCGTGCGATCATTCCAGGTACTTGAGACTTGATGCGCAGTCTGGCAATAGGGTACGCAATCACTTCTGGGCAACTAAATCTTGCAATTTAGATCAAACAGAGTGTGATATTTCTAGAAAGAACAAGTTGAGTCAGTTTGCCAATTCTACAGTATCATGCATGAATCATATAACAGTTAATTCTTTGGGAACAAATGCACTCATTGACTCTTGTTATGATGTAATTGCTATTTTAAGGATTAATTTGAGAAAGTTCAATGTTCAGCGTACATGATTATAAAAAGGTAATGGTATTGAAAAGTTCTTGATCTCTCATGTTATTAGAGCATAAAGAGTTAAAACAAAGTTCATGAAGATTAATGTGAATGACCTTGCTATTGTGTTCTTAACTCTTGCTTCCACAGGTCTCCTTCCCCGCTGTTCCCAACCTAAACCCCTTCCCTGCTTGGCCATTCTTTACCTCTGTGCTATAATGGCTAGTAGAGTTTGGAGCTGCCAAGAGGTGGACATATTGGGAACAGGCACAAACCCCGAGGATCCGGTCTCGATTACACCTTGCAGCTGCAAGAGTCGTGGTTGAAGATAATGGGTGCTGCCTGGGCCCAGGGAGGACCAGGAGGTCGCCCCTTGCAGGAGGAGACAGAGGGGGCACTCAGCAACAGAAAGAGCCCATGCAGAAGCAGGCAGCACCCGCAGAAGCACTTGAACAGGCGGTCAAAAAATCTGAGCATGGCAGTCGTCTCAACACAACAAAAAAGGGTCCCACGAAGCCGTAGTTCAACTCAGCGATTTGAGCAATGCAGGATGGAGTGCTGGGGACCTGGGCTGTGCTGTGCATGAAGGAATCCTTGCAAAAGTGCACATAAGCCCTAGCAGCTGCAGATCACGCAGTACAAAGGATTACTGTGTGGCGTGGGGAGGCAAGGACTTACCTCCACTAAATTTGGACAGAAGGACCACTGGACTGCCGAGGCCACTTGGATCCAGCTCCTGTGCTCAAGGGACCACGCTCGTCAAGATGAGGGGACCCAGAGGACCGGTGATGCAGAAGTTTGGTGCCTGTGTTAGCAGGGGGAAGATTCCATTGACCCACAGGAGATTTCTTCTTGGCTTCCAGTGCAGGGTGAAGGCAGACAGCCCTCAGAGCATGCACCACCAGGAAACAGTGAGAAAGGCGCTACAATGTTCCTGGTAGTCGTCTTGCTACTTTGTTGCAGTTTTGCAGGCGTCCTGGAGCAGTCAGCGGTCGATCCGTGGCAGAAGTTGAAAAGAGAGATGCAGAGGAACTCTGGTGAGCTCTTGCATTCGTTATCTGATAAGAAACCCACAGGAGAGACCCTAAATAGCCCTCAGAGGAGGATTGGCTACCTAACCAGGTAGGAGGCTATCAGGAGGGGTCTCTGACGTCACCTGCTGGCACTGGCCACTCAGAGGTCTTCATTGTGCCCTCACACCTCTGCATTCAAGATGGCAGAGGTCTGGGACACACTGGAGGAGCTCTGGGCACCACGCCTGGGATGGTGATGGACCGGGGAGTGGTCACTCCCCTTTCCTTTGTCCAGTTTCGTGCCAGAGTAGGGGCTGGGGGACCCCTGAACGGGTGTAGACTGGCATATGCAAGGAGGGCACCATTTGTGCCCTTCAAAGCATTTCCAGAGGCTGGGGGAGGCTACTCCTTCCCAGCCCTCAACACCTATTTCCAAAGGGAGAGGGTGTAACACCCTCTCGTAGAGGAAATCCTTTGATCTACCTTCCTGGGACTGGGCTATCCAGATCCCAGGAGGGCAGAAACCTGTCTGAGGGTTGGCAGCAGTGGTAGCTGCAGAGAAAACCCCAGAGAACTAGTTTGGCAGTACCCGGGGTCCATGCTGGAGCCCGGGGGGGTTGCATGAGATTGGCACCCCAATACCAGATTTGGCTTGGGCGACTATTCCATGATCTTAGACATGTTACATGGCCATGTTCGGAGTTACCATTGAGAAGCTACATAGAGGTATTGATCTATATGTAGTTCACGTGTGTAATGGTGTCCCCGCACTCACAAAGTCTGGGGAAATTGTCTTGAACAATGCGGGGGCACCTTGTCTAGTGCCAGGGTGCCCTCACACTTAGTAACTTTGCACCTAACCTTCACCAAGTGAGGGTTAGAAATATAGGTGACTTATAAGTTACTTAAGTGCAGTGTAAAATGGCTGTGAAATAATGTGGACGTTATTTCACTCAGACTGCAGTGGCAGTCCTGTGTAAGAATAGTCTGAGCTCCCTATGGGTGGCAAAAGAAATGCTGCAGCCCATAGGGATCTCTTGGAACCCCAATACCCTGGGTACCTAGGTACCATATACTAGGGAATTATAAGGGTGTTCCAGTGTGCCAATCAGAATTGGTGAAAATGGTCACTAGCCTGCAGTGACAATTGTAAAATCAGAGAGAGCATAAACACTGAGGTTCTGGTTAGCAGAGCCTCAGTGATACAGTTAGGCACCACACAGGGAACACATATAGGCCACAAACTGTGAGCACTGGGGTCCTGGCTAGCAGAATCCCAGTGACACAGGCAAAAACAAACTAACACACAAGTAAAAATGGGGGTAACATGCCAGGCAAGATGGTACATTCATCCCACAGGCCCTCACACAAACACCATCCAGTTGAAGACACAACAACATCCCCTATTTCCACTGTCTCCCCCTCCACCAACTCCCTCCCAGCCACGTCTACACTCACACCTGCATGCACTACATCAGCATCCACTACCAGCATCATCACCACTCCAAGCAGAACCCACACCTCACTTGCACACACCTCCACTACATCCATGCACACGTCCCCTGTGTCCCCTCCCACTTTGTCTGTCCCCATCCTAAAGTATACAAACACAAGCACTCAGTCACCCAGCAGCAATCCACCTCACAACATCATACAGCCCAGGCACCTGCACCCAAATCCAGCAGACAAACATCTCCAACAACCACTCCCTTATCCTCCACTCCCATTCCTTCTCCCTCTTCCTGCCCAAATGTCCCTAAAAACTGTTCCTATCCACCATTGACCTCTTCCCTACCCCTCCCCACCATCTTGCACATATGGCCATGGTATCACAAACCCATCCAAGCACCTCAGCCACACAGTCCACGGGCCAGTCCTAACCACACCCACTTGTGGTGGAAAGGGATCCAGGCCACATGTACTGAAGGGAAAGGAGCCTGCACCAGCCAGCCTAAAGGGGAAGGAGCCTGCACCTGCCACCCGAAAGGCCAAGGAGCCTGCACTAGCAGGCAGGAAGGGCAAGGGCCCTGCACCATCAGGCAGGAAGGGCAAGGAGCCTGGACTAGCAGCTGTGACGGAGCCCCCACCACCAACCATCGTTGTGCATCCGTCCAAGGGTGCAGGAGATGTGCAGGAGCCTCCCCCCACCAGCAGCATCACCACAGTGCATCCGTCTGAGGGTGCAGGGGATGTGCAGTAGCCTCCCTCCACCAGCAGCACCACCACAGTGCATCCGTCCGTGGGTGCAGGGGATGTGAAGGAGCCTCCCCCTCCAGCACCACCACCACTGTACAGCCGTCACCATCGATATGCACTTTAGAATCCTGCCTCCATGGGCTGCTGTGTGGCCTTCCTCCTCCAGATCCAGTGGGCAAGACACCCACTCAACAGTCTGTGGCCTTGCACTACCCAGGCTCAAACACAAGGCATGCTGCCCCCTCTAGAACCAGTGGGCAAGACACCCACTCAGCAGATTGTGGCCCATCACTCCCCAGAATCAAGCACAGGGCATGTTGCCCCCTCCAGAACCAGTGGGCAAGACATCCACTCGACAGACTGTGGCCCATCGCTCCCCAGGATCAAGCACAGGGCATGTTGCCCCATCCAGAACCAGTGGGCAAGACATCCACTTGAGATACTGTGGCCTTGCACTCCTCAGGATGAAGCACATAGCATGTTGCCCCATCCAGAACCAGTAGGCAAGACACCCACTTAAGAGACTGTGGCCTTGCACTCCTCAGGATCAAGCAGAGAGCATATTGCCCCATCCAGAACCAGTGGGCAACACACCCACTTGAGAGACTGTGGCCTTGCACTCCCAGGATCAAGCACAGGGCATGTTGCCCTATACAGAACCAGTGGTCTTGTTTTATCTCCCAGCTGAGGTTCCCCTCCTCCCCCTGAGGTGCTTGCCTATTTACAAACTGATGCCCCTGCAGTGTTCTCTCTGTGTTGAAGCAGGTGACAAGTGGGGCCTTGGACTTTGGCCTGTGGCCATGTGGCCCACGCAAATAGAGGACTGTGCTGCATCCCTTTTTCTGTAAATTTGTATATATCTGTTATATTTCCTAACTTATTATTTTTACTGTGTTGATCTTTTTACAAATACTTTGGCGAAATCATTTTGTCCTTGCATTATTCAGCCGATTTACGGGGATAAATTGTTTTCTTTTGCATCTGGTTGTGTAAGGTGTGTGTGTCTGGGGTGTGTGTGTGGTGCGTGTGTGTGTCACTCTTGTTTTCTTCCCACCTCCCTTGTGTGCTAGGTGGCTGTACTCACCGTTGTCGTCTTCGCCAACGTTGGTGTTTGTGGTGGAGCATAACGTAGGATATCATTGGAAAAATATGCAGTTCTGGTTCCACGGCGGCTTGGTTCTTCCCTGTTTCTCCAATGGTGAGTCCTTTCACTTCTGAGCTCAGTTTACGCCAGGCTTTTGATGTTTGATGTTGTTGGTACCGCCCCGGAAAAGGTGGCAGTTTGCAGGGTCTTAATATAGTGGGCGGAACATTGACTGGCTATAGGCAGCTACAGCCGTGGTGGCTGTTGTTTCCGCCCTGGCGTTCGATGTGGTACATTGGCTGCCTTTCGTAGATCTTTCTGCCATGGTCAAATTTTGACGGTTTACCTCCACTTTATCACCGACCGCCAGGGTCATAATGAGGGCAATTGTGTCACACAACAGCAAATCCCCATCAATATCACACCTGCAAATTGAAGTGAAACCCTCACATTGTACACCTTCCATGGACTGTCATTACAGAACACATACATCTCTATGTATGTGTCATTGAACCCAAACACACCTTCCCTACAAAATCCTTGTAATTCACTCACACCTATCACCCAAATTGTAAGAGAATGTAACATACATGGGATGCAGATTAATTTGTGTGAAATGCATCCAAAGCACACAATGTAAACAATCCCTGCAGAATAGGTATGACAGCATCAGGGTGAGTCCAGGAAGGCTGCTGCCCTGGGACACATTTCATGTTGCACATGCCTCAAAAAGCACAGGATCTGTGGCCTGATGAATATCAGGGACAACCAATAGCACAACCAAGTGCCATTCTCATGTTGCAAATGTGAGAGAGCAAGTCTAGAATGCAAACACACCAGTAACAGCATGGGTCACACATTTTGATAAGTAGGTGTAAGGTACACACATTAAAATAGACACATGTTCATTCAATTGAATAGGAAGGTACCATAATTGAACATCCTCCACGTATGGACAAACCAACCTCTAGCTTGCACATATTAAACAAATATCCAAGCTTCATCAGCGGGAGAAATGTAACCCGATAGATTTTGACAGTGGCCAAGCCAACAAGAAATACTCACCATATGAAAAAACACTCAATGCAATGCCAACACTTTTGGATCACATCCCATACATCTGTCCATAGAATTATCCCATTGTCCTGGGTGTTTGTTGCACTGGTTCCAAAGTCAGATATTCCCACCCTCAACAAAGGATCATCAATCAGGGTGAAGCAAATACAATTGTAGTAATATGTTACATATCAATCATGAACATAAAAAAGGTAGAAAAGTAATGTTAGGACCAATATATATCAAAGCAAAAACCACTCAACTTTATTTACAAGTCTTAAAAAATGAAGAATAGGCAAATGGCCAGTCCTTGGTTAAAGGTGTGCCCCTCAGCTTGCCTCACAGAGCACTCCCTCAGAAAACCTCCACAGGCATTTAGTGGGCATTCCAGGCATCTCAGTCATCACCCGTCGGCGTGGTGGGATGGAGTTTAGGATGGATGGGTTTGGTCTTGGGAAGAGTGGGCTTCACTTTAGGAGGGGACGTTTTCTTCTTGGGTTTGGGTGGGGTATGGCAGAGTCCAGGGGCACCATTTTCCACAATGAGGATTTGGACATGAAAGGGTACTGGTGCAGGTTCTTAATGTTTCTGCCTCCACTAGGGAGTGTCTACTGGAGGTCAGCTCTGAAGACGATGATGTTGACTGGGTCTCTTCTGTGGAACTCCCCTCACTCTCTAGGCTGCTGGGTCCCTCCCTGTCAGATGTCCATACTTCCACACTAATGTTGGCCCTGTCTCCTCTGCTTGTCTGTGATGAAGCTGAAATGTCAAAAACAAATAGGGAAAGTCCATGTGCTGAAACACACTTGAACAATAGCTTTAATTACAAATATTACCATAATGTGCAGTAGCCTAAAGCTACATGGTCCTCTGAAGTGCCTCCACCATTAGCAACACCACATGCATGCAAGCTATATGAACTGTAAACATTTGTAAACAGGAAAATAAGAATCAGAGACAAGTTCAGTTACATGAGTGAAGTTCTCCAATCACAATACCCATGGATCAAGTAGGAGACCTTCTCAACTTAAATGGTTTGGCTCTTGTAGCACCCCTCACTAGCCTGTTGGCATCAAATATGATAGCAATGCCAAGAACATTCTCACAGATCCCACACAAGGTCCTGCAATCCGGACCTATTCAGATACACAGTACAGCAGCCCAAAGAAAGTGACATGAAAACACCCATGTCACACTGTAAAAAGTCTCCAATGGTGATTTCCCAATATGCATATTGTCAAATAGTGTGATAGAAGTTGAACTAATGTTGCTTTGCTAGATAAGCCCATTTTGCACGGAAAAGTACACTGAAGTAAATCTGGTCAAAATGTCTGAGAGACTTGGCAACAAATACCCACAGCACAATGAACCAGCTAGGCCTAGGGAATTCACCTGTTTTTATTGGTACTGTTGAAAACACCCTTTTAATATTGCATTACTAAAAGGCGATAGTCCATAGAAATTTGTTGTGGCTCAGGGAATCTCCAAAATCTGAAGATGGCCTTTAACATGTTTCTCAATGGAAAGTTATATCTCTCTACCTTTATGTTATGCAAACACAGATTCCATAGGATTACTGTGCGTATACACGCACAAATAATTCCAACATGTCTGCATGTCTCTCCTTGATGCATGTCAACAGTTAGATAATAAACCTTCAACAATTGACATGCGCAAAACACTTTTTATTCCACATCAATGGAATGGAAATGCATCTTGTGAGTAAGTAATGGAGGTCTACCTGTCATGTCCTTCATTGCTTCTGAAATTATTCATGATAAATGACATGGAGTAAAGGGTTAGGGTATGTGTGACCCAACAAACAATGATGACACACTCCTCCATGTGGTAACACATGTACTGTATATCCATTGTATGACACTTTTCAACAACAGCTTTTGGCATGCACATAAAACAAAATCAGATGATTTAACACAGCACTCAGCCATGTATCTGATCAAGATAATATAATGTTAGTGGACTGTACTCTTTTGTTTCCCTGGTCGCTAGGACAAGAGTCAAGGCACAGCACCAACTACCATAACTGCACAAACAATAACCCATCTTGTGTATTGCACATTGGCTATCTCCAATATTTCTGGGTAGATGGCTGCCTCAAACACACCAATCAGGCAATGTAACATGTATGGATCTGCTCTGAGTGCACCCCCTTGTAGGTGCTAAGCTCTCCTTTAACATCCATCAAGCTCGGGGTAGGCTACTCCCAGTATGCAGGACATCGGAAGGGCAGTGTCTGGATTTCGCCCTGCCCATATTGGGAAGACAGCCCCAGCTGGACCTCTGCGATCTTCTGTGCCCAGCGTCTCAGGTCCTCGCACCTTTTTTGACAGTGGATGTTCTGCCAGCGATAGAGCCCCAGGGTCCACACCTTCTGGGAAATGGCTCTCCAAATCCGTTGTTTCTGATGGGCATTGACTTGTGTGAATGCAGTAGTCAAACGCACATTTTTTAAACACCTAAGCCAAGCATTTTGGAATTGTCAACACATGTGTACAACACATATAGTGATAAGTACAGGGACATAAATGGACACTTTAGGAGTCAGCTGCTGACTATCCACAAACCTGGTCATGGCCTACACTGACTAAGCAAGCTCGCTGACATATTGTAGTCCAGGGCAAAGCAACATGTACTGTGATGTGAGCCACTGGGAAACACAACATACCATTGTGTCCCTTGGAAGGGTAACCTACTTGTGCATGATCACACAGACACCTTTACTTCTAGCCACATTGGCTAGCTGCATATGGTCCCTATAGGCAACTACCATGGTGCAGAGTACACCATAATACTCAGGTGACAATGAGGGGCTGGCATGGGTGTCACTGGAAGCTTCTTCTCTGTGGATGTGTGGAAATGTGGCATAAGGAATCTCATCCCAATTCTGAGTGGGTTTGTGCGGTATGTACTGGTTCACAGGAGACACACCTTACTATATGTGGCACTCCTACAAAGATGGCATTGAACAGACCATGTTATCTTTGGTCTGATTGGTTACATGTAACAAAGCTAGTGGTTCACATGTCATGATCTCCCCGGCATCAACCAACTATGCACTGTGGGGTTTTTCACTTGTGCAATAGGGTTGTACTGTACATCCATAATGTCTGTGTGGGAGTGAGGGGCCTGTCATTAGGCAATGCCACACATTGGCAATGAGGGTCAATTGAAATAAGTACCAGGTCAGGTGTTTACCTAAGTACCCATTCCTAATGTTGTCAATGTAAAAGCATGCAAGCCACAGCTTGCTTCAAAAGACTTCTTTTGGCTGCATCCAAGCATCGGAATATCTACAGAGAATGGGCTCAGGGCCTCAGATGCATAGCCACATATACTGTTCACCAGCCTGGGCTAGGTCCCATTCTGTGAAAAGGCTTTGACCAGCCTTGCTCTCTGCAGGCTGAGCATGCAGAACCTACATAAACAGCACATTACCAGGTCGTCTCTACATCACAGTACATCCTGTGGCCATCCTAAATGTGAGTTCAGGGTTATATGACACTCTAAAGAGCTCAATAAGCTTTACATGGGTCTCATACCATAGTTTTCCAAGGCCTTATCTGGGCTGAGTGATTAGTGGAACTTTACCCTTTGCCAACGTCATCCTCAACTGACTCAAACAGTATACAAACACAGCTCATGCTGTAATGCAAACACATGAACTGATTATCAGACAAATCATTATTTGGCTGTAAAGGTTACATGCATAGATATTTGAATTCAACATAGGGTGGATCTAGAGCTTATCCCACATCACAAAACACAATGGTCATTTGAAATACTCAAACCAAATGACTCACTGGGATTTAGAGGCACCTTTTAGCCTGTGAGGAAGAAAAGGATGGTTTTGAAAATAGCCAAATATGTATGTAAGATAGTTACCTGTTCATCTGGTGAACCATAGGGCTGCCCATACAGGGGGGCGGACCTCTTCCGCATGTTTCTCAAGCTCCTCCAGAGAGAAGGCAGGGGCCCTTTCACCTGCTTGCCCTGACATGATTTCTCTGAGAGGGGGCACACACCAGCTTAAGTGGTGGAGGTGTTGATGGCAGCAATGTCAGGAAACAAATGAGTTATTTTGCAAAGCGCGCCATACATGTATGCTGCTTACTTGGTCATCATCATCGACGGACACAGCCGTTGGGCTGTGACTGTCACAGTCAACAAAGTTAGCCTATGGCTGTGTCAGCTGATGCAGCGAGATTCCTAACGTCCAACGAACAAGTTCAGGAGTCCAACATTTTGGCAGTTGAAACTAAAGGTTTTTTAAATTTTAAAATGAATCACAACATCTATTAATGAGTAGTAACCTCAACAAATGTAAAGCTCCCTTGATATGTAGCTTCTCCTACACAGCCCTCAGTGTAGTGCGTTGCTGGTCACAGATGCCATAGAAGTGCAGTGCACTGTATTCCGTTGGTGACATTTTTTTGGGCAGTCAGAACATACTTCACAATATCAAGGGGCAAAAAAGGAGCATATAAGTGTGTTATGTGCTCATATATGCAGTAGACACATGTATATATATATATATATATATATATATACAGTGGTTATCTGGTGGTATGTCATGACCTATGTTCCATGGTATTTTAAAAGAAGTGCTATCAACAATGTTAAAACACATTGACTGCTATATCAGGTTCCCCAGATGTGAGGATTTAGCCAATATGAAGGTTGACTTCTATGTATTTGGTCGCCTTCCACATGTTGTAGGGGCCATTGATGACACATATATTGCATATATGCCACCGCATGCCAGTGAACAAGTCTATCACAACATAAAATACTTCTATTCAATCAATGTACAAGTTATCTGCTTGATAGATGTGTAGATGTCAAATGACTGTGCCCGGTTCCCAGATTCAACCATGTTTCCTTTGTAATGCAGAACAACACCATACCCCAGGTGACATCACAACTGCAACCGGAGAGGGTCTGCCTTGTTGGTAAGTTACATCTGTTGTGTTCTTGAGTGTGCAGTGTCAAGTGCTGCAATCAGAAAGTGGGTGACTCATTGTGATACTTATGTCTCATTACTAAACAGGAGACTCAGCATATCCAACCGTCCTTGGTTGTTAATACTGAGGAATCCAACTACGCCAGTGGAAGTCTGCTTCAATGAGGCCCATGGAAGAACACAGTGGCCGGTTAAGAGGGCTTTAGGGCTTTTGAAGTCCAGATTTGGATGTCTGGACAAAACTGGGGTAGCCCTCCTCTACTCACTCAGGAGGCTGATTCCTCCATTACATTGACCTGTGAAAAATATCCCATACATCCCAGAAGAGATGGAGCCTGCGGTGCCTTCGGGTGAGAATCTGGAAATGCTAAATGAAGATGATAGTGGTGAAGAGGAAGGAGCTGTCTTGCAACAAGATCTCATCAACAACTTCTTCTCATGAGTGTATGTCATGAGATGTTATGACTTTGATTGTACAATGAACTCTTGTTGTGATGATGTGAGGAGTTTATTTTTCTTTAACTGTTCTGGAGCTAAAGCTCTGGCAAATAATGGCAAAGTGTATCTGATGAGAAAGTAACATTTAGGAGATGTTGCTTTGTTTGTGTGAGATTTTTAAAATGGGCTGCTTTCTCCTGATGTTTACTATCTGAATTGTGTCATTACTATGGTTTTATTACTATACTGCTTGTTTTTGCATTTGTTCAAGTATCTTCACCATGACATCTTCATTGGGACATTTCTGAGTTGTGACATTTGCAGGTATATGATGCTTCTTTAATTACTGAGTGTGATTGGATGGTTCCTGGGAATGTAGGTCACACACTTTGGGTGTACAAGACCTGTGCCAGCACAGTTTGCATAGGATGGATTCTTGGAATACTCCACTGGATTGCATCCGTGTCATGTGATGGCCCGGATGCATCATGTGTGTCAACTTGTGGTCAGAAAATATGTAGGCCTAGACCGAATTGATGTTAGTTTCTCTTCACATTGGGCGAACACTCTTTTTGTGTAAACTGTGCGTAGCTGTTTATGTGTTTAATCTTTGTAGGCCAAAGTGCCTGTGGCACATCACGGACATTTGGTTGTGTCATATCACCAGATGCAGACTTGTATTTATGTGTTTGTGTAGAATGGTTGCAATCCAGAGCTGGACACTGTGTACATGTGGCATATCCCTGCTTCTAAAAGTAGCTGTTTTTTAATTGTATGGTTCTTACACATCTACATTGCTAAATTTGAAATTTGAAATTTAAGACAGCAGACAATGAGTTGGTGACTTGTGAATTTATTACAGTGCTAAGGGTGAAACAAGCTTGTGGCAAAAAGTAACATAAATGAAAGGTGAATGGGTCAGTCATGTTAAATGAAATCATAGGAGTGGGTGACACACCATCTGAAGTCTAAAGTCCATAGTACCCTTCCCAGCAGAAAACAAATGGGTTTCAGGATCAGTCTACAGAGTGAATGTGTGACACACAAAGGAGGACATTAAGGATGAGGGGCCAGATGTACCAAAGGGTTTTTCCCATTCTGTGTCAATGGGAAAATGTGTTCGTACATATGGCCCGAGGTTTCTTGCTGGCAGTGGTGGCTGTCTTGTCATCTGCACCTTTTGGCTTCTTACATGGGCGTCCCCACTTGCAATCAGCTGCTGTAGAGGCAATGGTGTCTTAGGTTGGTTGGTCTACTGGCAGGGTATCCCTTCCTGTGTCTGCCAAAGATATACATTGCCTTGATGCAGTTGGTCCACAGGAAAAGCCCTGTTCAGGGATGTATGAATGTCCCTTCACATGCTCTTATCATGCCCATGTTGGAGGTATGACCTCCAAATGTTGGTTCATGTCCCTCTGCAGCTTCTTGGTTTGCCAGAGATCGGGTAGCACCTGGCCTATCATATACTTGGACTCATGATAGACCCCCAAAACTTGGCTGATGGTATCCTGGTCTTAAGTGGCCACAATAAAAGCATTCTGGTGGTCCATAGCATCCCTCCAATGGACCCTAGCCCCACATGCATGTGCCCTTGGCACAGGGTGCCCTCTCCAACTGGTTCGTGGAACCTCAGTGCCAGGGTTGTTGCTTTGCACCTTAGGATCCAGGACTGAGGGGCACAAGATGGTAGCAACTGTGCTAAGTACACAGGTTGGGGGGCACATTGTTGTCTGTGATGTTAGAACAACTCAGATAGTAGGAGGTATTGTTGTGGGAACAGTGAGACTCACTGATGCTGTCTGACCAGTTTGCCTGGATGGGTCAGGACCATCATCTGCATCCACATTATCAGGAGTATCCTCATCACTGAGAGCTTCATCAAGAGGTGGGTTGGGAGTCTGGTTGGTGGACGATGTCTCTCCAAGTGCTGTTCCAGCTCGACCTGTTGAGAAATTGAGTTCAATGTTATTGACTGGAGTTTGGAATATGCATCCAAAGATTTTGTGTGGTTGTAAGTAGAGGCTTTGGACACTCTTAAGTGGTAGGTGTGCTGATTGTGCTATGTTACCATGGTACTGAAGTTGTTGACATGACATTGGTGAAGTTTGCAGAAACTATTAGACTCAAGCAGCTCATTAGATGTGGTGATCAGTTGCACTTTAGATGAGGGAATGGACATGACATCTTAGAAACAATTAAGCCAACATAGTGGAATGGAGATGTGTATTTGACCATTCCAATGCCTAGTTGTGTGAGATACTGGGGAACACACGACTTTGTGACAGATGTAGCTGTAGGTATCATGTGAGCAGTGCTGAGTCAATGTGTTAACCAATCTGATGAAGCTGCTTAATGTCTTAGGAATATTTGAGTTACACACTCCAGTTCCAGCTTATAACAGCAATCCTCTGAACACCCAAAGATGCAACTAATTGCATTTCTTGGGGGTGTGAGCCTTCATAACCCTAAGCACACATTAGATAACACATGTATATTCCTTACCATATCATCAATAATTAAAAATTGATCCTTGTAAAGCTACCTTTGATTAGTTAAACATTGTTTACCAGCTCTCTCACCCGTTGCAAGGTTTCAGAGAGCCCCACAAAGGAACCCCGTTTTTCATTAAAAAATCGGCCTAAAGCACATGTCACATTCAAAAACCTCATATCTACTAGAAGGTTGAGAGCTTGATCCCGGTTAACACCATTCTCTTCTCTAAAAATTGGCTTTAAAAACTTTCCCCGTTCATCTAAAAACACAAAAACACAAGCAATCCAATAAAATACGTTGGGCACTACATGTTACTTTAAGGCCGCATGTACATAGGCCCAGATCATCCCTTACTATGGCTCCTGTTCTCAAATCCATATAGCATGGGTTTAGCCCAACCCTGAATTTTAACACCGCGTTCCTTAACTTGGGATTAGGCAAAGTCATTATATAGTGAAACATATCATCATTTCTCCAGTCATGCACCATGAACTGGGTAGATATTTTACCCTCCAAGTAACATAAATCCCCTTTTTTGTTACTTTTATTTACCATGGTACGCAACTCCTGCTTAGGAATTTGTTCTCTGCCCACTGATTGGCTGCCAATCCAAAAGTAACACTGATCTTCTCTAGCTGACCTCTCAAGTGGGAGGCCCAATTCAAATCACTTCTCCTTATTTCTTGTTACATAGGCATGCAGTTTTGGGGATACCCTCTTCAGACAGACTTAATCAAAATTGTAATGCAGCTTGAATTTTCAAGTAACTCCATGCCATTATTTGGCATTCAGCCCTTATAGCCTGGATCATACTTGGGGGGGGAAGCATAAGCAGTCGTTTCACACTTTTACCCTCCTCCGCATCCCAATTTGACTTCCCAGCGAGAGTTAAAACTTCCACCCCATATTGAAATTGAGGTCACACCATGACATTAAAGGCAGAGAGTATGGGACGAAGATATGGACCTCCATACTTTTGACTAAACTGCTTTAGTCCCCAAATCGATGTTAATGCAGTGGATGTTGTTGACTCAATATATTTTCGCCATTTTAATTCAGAGTCAAATAACATACCGAGATATTTATATCTATCAACCATTTGTACTTATTCACTTCCTAGGTACCAGGAAAATGCCTCCTTCTTTTTTACCAACACTGTTATTTTTGTCTTATCTAGATTGACTGTAAGCTTTTGACTTTGACAGTGGTTATGAAAGACATTTAATTTTCTTTGCAGTCCCAACTCTGTTATGTCAACTATCACTAGGTCATCAGCGTGTAATAAACAAGAGATATGAGTCCCATCCATATTTAGTCATAAACCCCTAGCCTCATTTAATACGTTTGGAAAATCAGACAGAAATATGGCAAACAATAGTGGGCCAAGGCACAGCTTTGTCACAACCCATTCGTTATTGGGATCTTCTTTGATTAAGACTCACATGTATCTAAAAACACTTAGGCCCAATTTTGGATATGCAAGCCTTGGAGGAGAAAAAGTAGTTCTGAGTCGATCCCAAGCTGCCTCAACATATCCCACAACAAACTCCGAACTACCAAATCAAAAGCAGCTTGAAAATCCACAAAGCAACACAATAGACAACCTTGTACCTCTATTGACTTTATTGCCAGAGCCCAAAGACTAAAACAATGGTCTATTGTGGAATGACCTTCCTTGAAGCCACCTTGATCTACTGGAATCAAATTATTTAACTCTACCCAAGACTTCATTAGACCAAGCAATGGTTTAGCAAATACTTTTTTCCCACATTCAACTGGCTAATTAGGTAATAATGTTTTGGTTGTGTTGCATTATCCTTCTCATAAATTGGTGTAATTATTGTGCCTTTCCAACCCTCAGGGATGCAGCCAGAATCAAAACGTTTATGAAAGGTAACATAAAAAAGTCTTGCCCACTAATCGACATTATCTTTAATTATTATCACTGCAAGGTTAGCTGGGCCAGCTGTTTTAGTTACCTTAAGGACCACAATTATTTCTTTTATGTTTTGAAGAGAAAATTGTGACCTTATGTTACCACCTACCTAAACTTTATTTTCCAGATCTAACCTGACATCCTTCCCCGTATAAATTTCCCAAATGCTTATTCCAATCATCTTCTAAAACTAGACACCGCATATTCCCAGGGGCCTTCCTCCCCAATTACCAACAGCCAAAACCTCCTAATATCATGGGTTCCTCTCACATCTAACATAACTTTCCAATTAGTATTTACTCCATTTTCCCTTTTCTCAAGATAATTTTTATAATCTTGTTTAGCTATACAGAGCTTCTGTTCAGTTCCGTTATCATGCTTTTTCCTTAATTCCCTTTCCAACTTCCACACCTTCAACTTCCGGATCCTACACTTGTGAGTAAACCAGGTATTTTTTTAATCCATTCTAGCTTGTCCCTGATCTTTATTCACCTGCAGTTTTACTTTCAGACAATTAACCACATGTTCAATTACCCTTTCATACCCCATAAACACATCATTTGGATCTTCATCCAAGCTGAGACCCATATAATTTATCATCATGCCATTGAGTGCTTTTAAGCTATCCTCTTTAATATGGGTAGTTATCCAACGTTGGAACTCTACCTGCAGTGCAACTACTCATTCTCTTATTTCTTTATTCCCTGCCCTAAATGTTAACTGTAGGGGCCTGTGACCACTTCCTTCTTGGTGCAGGACTCCAAATCCCACTACCTCCTTAAAATACTAAACATTTATGAAGGAATAATCGATTGGGCAAGCCTGGTTACCTACTTCGAGGGTCTGCTTTTCAGGGCAGTCTGCATTCATACGTCCATTGACACAAAACAATCCTAGAGATGCCCTATCACGTACCTTACCACTAATCTAGGGGATATAGCTCACGGGACATGTGCAGTGGCCAACAACTCTTTATACCATTTGTCATACAGTGTTAGATCTAGTTTATGATTAAAATCTCCTAAGATCAATACCAGCTGCTCTACGTTATTCATGCATATTGCATCTAGATCTTCTTCTAACAGACCCAGCTGTTTATCATAATCTGCTGTCATCCCTGGATGGATAAATACATTAATTACAATGAGCTGCCTTGACCCTCCAATATCATTATAGAGGTCGACCCGACCAGTTAATAGCCAACAACTTTTTGTTTTTATCTTTATAAATCTGTTATCTATTCTAGTCGAGGTCAAAGTGATTAGACCATCCAAAGGTTGTTCCTGGTCTACACGGGTAGCATCCTTAAAGAGTCTTAAAAAACCATCTACTAGTTCAGGTTCTTTGCACAGCCAAGTTTCCTGGAAACACACAATATCATACTTTTCCAACATCTCTTTAAATGTATCTTGTTTTAAATGTTTCTTATATCTTCCTAAATTCCAGGAAAGAACCAAAAGACTGCATGACGCATCTAAGCCCTGGTCCAAATCACCTAACTCCCCCCACTGTAATCTTCAAGGGAGTTTAAAAACGGCTCAAAACGGTTCCTCAACACTGGGCTTTTAGGGTTGGCTACTATGGTCACATTTAGCCTGGCCTTTCTTCTATCCACACACATTCTTAGATTTTGAGTACCTACTAAACTATATTGTACTTGATCTGGGAGCAGCCCTGTGTGAATATTGAGGGCTCTATGGCTTCTCTCTATGTTCTCCAACTCCCTCAACTGCATAAATCTTATACCCTCCTTCTCTAATTCCTTCTCCGCCCTCAATACCAATTATCTAACAGACCCTGAATAAAAAAAGAGTTTTTGTTAGCTCACTACCTCCAAGATTTGTTGTGAACCCTACTGTCTTATATCCTGTGATCCGATCCCACATAAACTGAGACATTTATCCATAACTTCTAATAGATGCTAGCGATTCAAGGGCTTAACTTCTTCTGCCACTTTCTCCCATTCTCCCTTCGCCAGGGTTCCAAATATACCCACAAACTCTAACTTCCATTATGGCCCTCTATTTTCCTCTTGTTCCCATGACCCCTAGATGATAGTGAGGGACCACCATTCTCCCGTTGTTCTATACTTACTTACTCCCTCTTTTTACACTTTCCTCCATTATGACCACTTGGGGGTACCTATTCTCCTTTACTTGCTTACTTACTTACTGCATGTCTTCAGTGTCTACTACTCTAGGTCCCCTTTGAGTCACACTCCCCCTCTTGGAGGTGCCCACTTTATGCCTCTGTCGTGGGGCTACTCCTAAGATCATATGCTGATCTATCCTCCTCCCTCTTTTCATGGGTCTTTTCCTTTTAATGTTCATCTGTTTACTTCTTAATATTTTAAAATAGGGTATATAGTACCTTATACCTCAACCTCGACCCCTTTTTATCACCAACATAGGCTGTTTTGAGATATATTCCAATGGAAAATTCAATTTATTTATAGGCCCGCCTTCTCTACTTTCTCCGGGAATACCCACCTCCTGGGCCCTTTTCTCTGGTACTAGCCGCACAAGTACCAGCATACAGCTGTTTATTTGTTTCAGCTCTTCCATAATCTCCTGCAGTTGGTTTTTATGTGACTTACCCAGTCCATTATTTACTGTCATTACTTCTAAAATGACCTGTAAGGTTTTTTGTATTAAGAACATTACCTCTAATAGAAATACTGCTAGAATTGCAGTAGGACCTATACCTAATGCAGACTGCCTAGTGACAGGAGAGGAAGTATCCATAACCGGGGCATCCCTACCTTCCCTTCTCAACCCCTCCTTCTTAATTGTAGTATAAAATGGGGATCTTTCACCCATCATGTAGTTATTCACCACAAGGGGGGTGAGGAGGGGACATGAAGATAATCTAGGCTCCGGTAAGAGCACCCCCCTATATTCCTACCCATCCCTTCCCTTGAGGATAGTTCCCCATTCGGTAAAGAATACAAAATCACTTGTTAAAATCCATTCTTCCTCTCTCTGATCAACTTTTGTGTGATTTTCCTTTCAGTATGATCGGACACAACAGCATTCCTTTTAAAATAGTTCCCCACAAATGCTTTGATTGATGAACCCAAAGGCGTTACACCAGGTTCTTCCCTGACCCTCATATTGAAAAATAGGAGATATATTTCATCCTTCAGGACTAATACCAATATCTCCTATGGGTTGACACTCCTTAGGCTTTCCTCTTTTCCTAGTCATGTCTTTCAATCCCGTCTTTGGTCCACACACCACACGTGCCCGTGTTTTGCTCAAGGGCATTATATATTTGTTTTCTCAGGAGACGATTGGGCTGTATGAATAAAATAAACTTTCCTCCACCTCTAAATTCTAAATTGCTACTACCGCTGCCTCCACACACCACGTTACTTATCTACCGACAGACTCACTCCATGACAAAGCCAAGACCATTATCTAACACTGTTCTCCAACATGGTTCTAGCACAATTTCACTATTTCAACTCTTGCTCCTGCTACTCCACAGCTTCTGTGATTTCCAAGGCACCTCTGAATGTCACCAAGATACAGGAACTCGGAGCCCAGAATCGTGACACAGGCACACAGAGGCTTGAGATACATGAAGATGTGGGCGGCGGGCATGGTAGCGGCAGAGTTGGGCGTTAAATCAATTGACTCAGCTTATTTCATGTGATGATGCAAGAAAGTCTCCGTAACTCTCAGGTCAGAAGATTCGTCTTCAACCAGATAAAAGAGAGGTGAGTCACTTTTCCCCAAGATAGAGTGTAATTCTTACTAGGGATGTGCGAAGGATATCCTCAACCTGAAGTCACTGGTGATAAAAGGTTGGGTGATAGAAGGTGCTAAGTGGCCTCACCACCCCAGTTTGTTTTCCTAGCACTTCTTGGTCCAGGGCCCACGTTCAATGATGTGGGCGGGAGGGCAGCTGAACCCCGCTGTGTGGTGCAGGACATAGAGCATACTTAGGTGTGTCACAGAGGCTCGCTAATGTACCACGGTAGGGCTCCCGCAGGCTCTGTCTCTATTGTTTTACCACACCATCCCAGGTTCTGGGGAGCACCCGTGCAACAGGCTGCCACCATTCAGCCTGCCACCAGGGGAAGCACTGAGGCTTGCACTACGTGTCGGCCCCTGCCACCTATTGTTCTGCTAATAGAGGCTGAATTTCCGCTAAGCAATGTCTCTTAAACATCCAGTTGGTTCAATAGAAACAGAACTAAGACCACAGCACCCAGAATGCACTGCTTTCTTGCCTTAAAGCCTATGACAGTAAAGATAAAGTCAGGCGGTCGCCTGGCACTGTTAATGCACATTTGGTGTGGGCTACTTTCTGTTCCTCCTCTGACACCTTGAGTACCCTGTTGATGCTGTCTTCTTTGATGTGCCTCTCCTGCACCCTCAGCCGTCATGGTCATCTCTAGTTCATTCCAATCCTGATCCTCACAAGTTATTTTCAGGATAGTGCCAATTTATGGTGCTCTAGCCGGTGCATACTGGAGGGAAATACTTGGGGTTTTGTTTATTTCCTTGTTTTCTGGGTATTTTAAGACAGCTGCCTGTGCCTGACATAAAATTTTGAGTCGCGAGCTGATGCTTAGTTCTGCTTTTGAGCAGTAGATCTAGGCGCATATATGGCGAGGATCCAGGTCAGCCTTGAGATAAAAATCATTCCTGTCCTCTAAAGTTTCATTTTGGCATACCAGGAGAAGAGCAAGCTAGGCAGACAGACGTGTCTCTAAGTTGAGCATGACATGTAGGTAGCTAGTTCCCAATGGAGGGTATAGCATTTGAGAGATGGCACACAGGTGTATTTGGGCATGTCCAGAAAGGCCTGTTGTTGAGAGGTACAGAAACAGGTCTTCCTGGTATTTGTGTCATGTCACCTGCTGTCTCCCCACACGCACAAATGCTAAACTCCCAGGGGAGGGTACATTGTTTGAGAAATCACACACAGGTATAGTTGGGTAAGTGTTGGAAGGTATGGTGGCTAGAGGTATAGAAATATTTAAGAGATGGCACACAGGTGAATTTGGATAAGTGAAGGAAGGCCTGCCTGATGGGTAGAGGCACAGAAACAGAGCCTCCTGGTACGTGTAGTCATATCAT
Source organism: Pleurodeles waltl (assembly GCF_031143425.1). Classification (NCBI taxonomy): domain Eukaryota; kingdom Metazoa; phylum Chordata; class Amphibia; order Caudata; family Salamandridae; genus Pleurodeles; species Pleurodeles waltl. The sequence goes on along the minus strand of NC_090436.1, from coordinate 590,118,336 downwards.
AGGGTGGTGCCTATAGCATTCACTCTGTTGACTATCATTTGCCAAATTTCCATTTTCCTACTGAGAGGAGTATGCTGGACTTGGGCTCCAAACAATTGCGGCTCTACTCTTATGATTTCATCCACTGTGACTCTCATCTCATCTTCAGAAAAAACAGGAACTTTTGGATTGTGAAATGGGTGTAAAATGAAGTGGGTGGCAGGGACGTACCTGAAATAAAAAGTGGTATAGGGAGTAAATATACAAAAGTGTGTGAAAGGTGTTAACTGGCATGGTGAAAAAAGGGTACCTTATCTGTCAAGGATATATAAAAGAGCGGGCCCTGGTCTCTTTCTTGCAGTGGAGAAGCAAATGATCATCGTCTGGTAAGGGATGTGTTTTATAGTGTGTTTTGCAGGTGTGTCCACTGTGCCAATATATGTCAATGGTGTTGTTTTTTAATCCATCCAATGGGCAATAGTCTTTTGCTCTGCTGATTGCGTACTGTGACAGCCGACCGCCGTCAGCTGACTGCCACAAGGAGAACTCCACGCCAACTCTGTTTTTGCAATGGGCTCAGCTCTTCCTCGCAGCCATGATGGTGACAGAGTATGCACCGCCGAGATTGCAGACTGCTGTGTTTCTGGCGGGCAGACATTTGTTTTGACGGTTGGCAGTTCAACCTATATACATCGTAATACAGCGGTTTGGAGACCACCGGCACAGTGGTCTTTTTGGGACCGCCGCCTTGGCTGTCTGGCAGTCCGACTGCTAAACTTGTAATCAGGTCTTTAATATTTCATAGACATATTTTTTTTACTTTGACACTGTCTGACGGTAATAGATGTTGGTGTTTTGATATTTTAGGTTCTAGTTTTCATTAAAAATGTTAAATATTCATAACTCCGGTTTTACTGATTGGAATTTCACCATTTTGGTCTCAAATGAATCATTAACATGTACTAATTTTTTCTAAAATGGTATGTGGGACCTTTTCATATTGTGTTATCACATTACTGTTTGTGTGTTGCAGAAATATTTTCACACATTGTCTCTAAGTTAAGCCTTACTGCTTTTTGTGTCAAGCCACCCATGTTTAGCGCTTGTTATTTTAGTGATTTGTTTTGTGGTTCACCCTGCAAGAGATTGTGGCTGATGCTTCACGAAGCTCACACCCCAGTCAACCAACAACCCAATTTCTCACACAGTTAGTGTAGGAATTGGAAATTCTGAGGTAAAGGAATTTTTGGTAATACAAATTATCCTCTTTTCCAGTGGTTCTTAAACTTTTAACTTTTGTGGATTCCCGTTTAATCATCACTGAGATCTGGGGAGCCCCACTGAATCATTATTGGTATCAGGGACCCCCACTAAGTCATTATTGGAAGCCAGTGACCCCCAACTTAAGCAATATTGGTGATGTGAATCTCAAAACAATACACACAAATACAGATATAAACATTTATCAAATACGCAAATAATTAAATATTTTATTTAAATCAATGACTACAACAAAAATTTTAATTTGATTGTGAATGCTATTGCTTTCCTAAATTGAATTGACGCCACCAATCACTCATGTTATATTCGGTGTGATGCACCTGCACAGCTCTCAATAATCAATCCGAGGATACCAACTCAATTTTTAGCTGCCACGTTCAAATTCCTACACATTTACAGAATGTTTAAAAATGTTGAATTTTACATTTTGCTTCTTTATTATACATATTTTATTAATCTATTAATTTTCTAAGTAGTCACATACCCCCTGAGTAGACGTCATGGACTCGCAGGTGTTCCTGAACCACAGGTTAAGAACCATTAGTCTAGACTATTTTATAACGGAATTACCATAAAAATCTGTATTTGTCACTTGAGTTCTAGATTCTGAATACTTCATTTTCAGCCTTCTTTACACTACTCTGAAACATCAGGAATGTGTGTGTTCAGCTAATCTTTCCATTACAGCCTACTTGAAACTATGTTCAACCTCAGAATGAAGACCTATATACTTTAGTAAAGTAAGGTGTGTATTTACAATCTCTTCACTAATAAGGCATGCAGGCTATTTTGTAATACGGTTTGTAATTTACACGATTTAGGGTTTGGTGATTCAGTGAACTGATGCATCCACTACGGGGCCTTCTGTTTGACCTCATGGTCACAGGTTGAAATCCTGATAGGTGTACTTATACTTTCATTCTTCTGAGTTTTATGAAATGAGTACATGTAGGCCCTCATTACAACCCTGGCAGACGGTGCATTGTTAGCGGTAGGACCGCAAACAGGCTGGTGGTAATTACCTTCCCATTATGACATTGGCGGTCTGGCACATGCCAAACTGCCAATGTCCCACACCGTCCGCCACTTCGGCAACGACCACCTGGCTGGAGACAATGGTCTCCAGCCTGGCGGCCGCCACTAGTCTGCCTGCAGGATCATGACCCAGCATACCGCCATGGATTTCATGGATTTTGAACTGCCATAAAAATCCATGGCAGTAGGCAGTATCAGTGCCAGGGAATTTGTTCCCTGGCACTGATTGGGGTCCCCCCTCCACCATCCCCCACCCCTGAGTCCTCCCCCCACACCCACAACCCCCTAGTACCCCCAATGGTGGTAGGGCCCCCTCCCCACCCACTCCCCCGACCTCCATAGGCCACCCTAAACACACTCCCCACCCCCCCACTCACGCATGCACACACCACTCACACACATACACAAGCACATACAAGCACACATGCACACATACATACACGTTACATCCTCACTACACACATCACACCCCCGCAAACATACATGCACCCACACACCCCCTCTAAACTCCCATTCACGCACACACCACACAACACCCCCCACCCCCCTACTCTGTCGGACGATCACCTTACCTGCTTGGATGGTCCTCCGAGAGGGAACGGGATCCATGGGGGCTGCTCCGCCGCCCACACCCCGACACCAGAACACCGCCACGTCGAATACTGGTATGTAATGCAGTAAGCGGTGTTCTGATGACATGGCGGTGATGGAGGAGCAGCCTCCACTACACCGCCAACCGCCAGAATCGCTGCTGGCGGCTCTCCGTCCAAATAATGGCAGAGGGTCACCACCAGTCATAATCTGATTGGCAGAAGACCGCAAACACTGGTGGTCTTCTGTCTGGCAGGACCTCGGCAGTCTTCAAAAAAGACCACTGAGGTCGAAATGAGGGCCTTAGATACTAATAAGCATTTGTTATGTGGTGCCAAGATACCCTTCTAGGTGAATGTGCACTTCACAAGTACACAATATGTTATGGTAAAGCAAAGTTTTATTTTTTTTAAAAGGGCAAGTTTAGAGTGCCAAGCTGGAGGAAAATGGAGGAAACGGCCAAAACAAATGTAGAGGCTCAGCTGAGGATGATGGGTGTTGTTCTTTATTAATGATAAAAAACACTACTAACTATTGCTCGCACCACAATCAGATATTTTCAGACCATACCCAATGCATGTCAGAGAAAGCTTCAACTTCAATGTATATACATTTTCATATGTATATATGCGTACTGTAATGTGAATATATTATTGTAACACCTATTTATTAATTAAGGATTATATATGTGTGTTCATATTGATGATAGCTATTGGCCAAAATCAGCCACATTCATATGGAGGCTTGTCAAGTCTGAAAATATTGGGAGCATGTATGTTAACTTAACATCAATGTTAAAGTCTGGTCAAACACACAATTAACCCATGATGTGATATTTAGTGAATCAGGAATTTCTACCCAATTATACATTTGACACCTTGAAATGGGGAATTCAGTGATAATTGTAAATAAATTCACCTATTCCAGATGCACAAGTCAATAATTGTCCAGGAGATACAGAAGTGATAAATTATTAATCCTCATATTAAATCAACTTGATATATTTGTTGTATAATCAAGCATAGGAAGCTAAACAATACATACCCAAAACATATGTCACATTATGCACTTTTACACTAGAGACTTAACGAATAATAAAGAAGATGAATTCTATTCACACATGCCTGTTTTCTGCCACCCAATTATTATCCCTTATTTCTCTCTTTATTCGGTCAATTTTCTGTGAATATTGTTTTTTCTATAGTTGACTACACTGACTGCATTAGTCATGCACTCACTGTGGACTTTAATTTTTAATATCCTGCTACAAAATCACAATACCAGCATATGCAATACGTATATATTGTCAGACTATTCAATCTTTCCACCAAAGAAACTTAAACATGGTGCAGCATAGGAAAAAGCTTGACAAGACTTTTAAAGCATTCTGATTTTCTGAATGTATAATGGCACAGTGTGCCAGAAGTAAATCTAATTTGTAATTTAAGTTAATTAAATTCATAAGTTGCAGTACATTTACACTTCAACAATCAGCATGCCTGTCTATTGTACAGATACTATGCGGCCAATAACGGAATGACACATTGGCACTATAAAACAGCAGGGACTTCTCTTCAGTTCCCATTCCCCAGCCACCTACTTGTGTGGTTTATCTTGTGTTTCTGTGTTTCCAGCCAGATAGGATGCCCTAGGGGTATCTTTTTTGTGACCTAAGACTTTGCAACAGTTTTATGACAGCAGCTGCATTCTCCCTATTCTCTCAACCCCATTTTATAGTCCTTTTCCCTCCACTCTGAATATAACCAATTACACTGAACTCTTATGATGTGATGCATTCACCTATGCTTTCTGCCAATCTGTCTTAATAGATTCATATTCATGTGTGTCCTGGGTGCCTGTGTCGGGAAGCTTGCAGAAGTGATAAACTGAAAATCCTGACAAAAATGAGTCTCTAAAATTCCTCTAAAATGTCCTCTATTTAAGTCACTATCTGAGTGTCACAGACCAAATATTCCCTATCCCCAATCACTGCTGGATGACTTGTTATGTCAAGGCTTCTGCACATCCATTCTATGGTCATATCTATGAGCATGAGCAGATTGTCTCCTAGATCTCTTAAAAGTATTTCACTTATTGTTAATGGACTCTCTGTGTTTCCAGACAGATATTATGCCTCATGGACATCATTTGCTGTGACTTGTGGCTTTGGAACAATGTTAGGTCAGTTGCAGCACTTTTCCTATTGATTCCACCCTTTTATAGCAATCTTCTACATTCACCTATGCTTTCTTTCAATTCCTCTCTGTATATATGTAGTCATGGGAGTCCTGGTTGCCTATAGTAAGCCCAATACTAAAGGGGCAATCATCCTGCACATGGGCATCCCATCCCCCTTGTGTTACATAACTCCCAAAGTTGTTCATGACAGTGATCATCTCCAATTCCCATCCCTCCAAAATGAGGTATATCTAGGATTTTACTCAACACAGCCTGAATATCCACTACCCCCAGTCACTGCTGGATGACTTGGTATTGTCTATAACTCCTTTCCTAATGTGTCAAAACTTTTAACCATCCATCATTTGGCCATGCCAATGATCAGGGGCAGCCTGTCCCCTAGATCTCTCAATACTGTTTCACTTTTTGTAAATGGAGACTCCCAATATAACAAAAAAAAGAACCATCTCTCCATTTTGTGCTCTAAACAGATTGACAGGGCTACTACAACAAACCCACCTATCAACAGAAGAGACATAGGCCCTCATTACAACTCTGGTGGTCGGTGATGGAGTGGCAGTAATACCGCCAACAGGCTGGCAGTAATTACTCTCAAATTATGACCATGGCGGGGAGAACTCAGATGAACAGCCACTTTACCACACCGACCCCCAGAGCGAAAACAACAGCCACCATGGCGGTAGCCGCCTACAGCCAGGCGGAACATTGACAATGTTCCACCTACCATATTAAGACCCAGGAAACCGCCACCTTTTCTGGGGCGGTACCAACAACATCAATAGCCTGGAGGAAACACTGCACTGAAGGGAAAGGACTCACCATTGGAGACACAGGGAAGAACTATGCCGCCATGAAGCCTGAACTTCATATATTCCCGATGATATTCTACGTCCTGCTACACCACAAACACCAACGATGGCGAAGATGACCACGGTGAGTACAGCCACCTAGCACACAGCGGAGGGAGGGAGGAAAAAGAGAGTGACACATACAAGCACAGCACTCACCCCCAACACCATACACACAATCAGCTGCAGTAATAAAACATATTTACCCTGTACTCCTGAGGAATAATGCAAGGACTACAAGATTGTGCAAAAGTAAGTGTAATAATAACAACACAGTAGAAATACAAAAATGCAATGTAATGGTATATACATATGTACAGTTCAAGGGGACACTGTCCAGTCCATATTGTGCGTGGGCCACAGGGACACAGGCTAATGTCCAAGGCCCCACTTGTCACCTGCACCAACACGGAGAGAACACTTCAGGGGCATCAGTTGGTAAATAGGCAGGCACCTCAGGGGGATGGGGAAAGAGGGGGCACCTCAGCCGGCAGATGAAACAAGACAACTGGTTCTGGAGGAGGTAACATGCCCTGTGCTTGGACTTGGGGAGTGCACGGCCCCAGTCTCTCAAGTGGGTGACTTGCCGACATGCTCTGGAGGGGGCAACATGCCCTGTGCTTGGTCTTGGGTAGTGAAAGGCAACAGTCTCTCAAGTGGGTGACTTGCCCATTGGTTCTGGAGGGGGCATGGTGCCCTGTGCTTCTGACCCTGGGGAAGCTGGGGTTGGTGAGTGACTTGCCCACTGGTTCTGGAGGGGCCATCGTGCCCTGTTCTTCTGATCCTGGGGAGGCTTGGGTTGTTGGGTGACTTGCCCACTGGTTCTGGAGGGGGAATCATGCCCTGTGCTTCTAATGCTGGGGAGACTGGGGTTGGTGGGTGACTTGCCCACTGGTTCTGGAGGGGGCAACATACCCTGTGCTTCTGATTGTGAGGAGTGGAAGGTCACAGTCTCTCAGTTGGGTGTCATATCCACAGGATTTGCAGGACTACATGCTTCCGCTTGCGGTGACGGCTGCTCAGTGGTGGTGGTGGTGCTGCTGCTGCTGGCGGTGTTTATGGGGGGAAGCTCCAGCCCATCCCCTGCAGACTCGGACGGCTGCCCACTGGTGGTGCTGCTGCTGCTGGTGGTGGTTGTGGGAGGAAGATCCAGCCCATCCCCTGCAGCCTCGGACAGCTGCCCACTAGTGGTGATGGTGCTGCTGCTGGTGGTGGTGGTGGTGGTGGTTGTGGGCGAAAGTTCCAGCCCATCCCCTGCAGTTTTGGACAGCTGCCCACTAGTGGTGGTGCTGCTGCTGCTTCTGGTGATGGTGGGAGGAAGCTCCAGCCCAACCCCTGCAGCCTCAAATGGTTGTCTACTGGTGGTGGTGGTGATGCTGCTGCTGCTGGTGGTGGGGGAGAGCTCCAGCCCATCCCCTGCAGCCTCAGAAGGCTGCACAACCATGGTTGGTGGTGGGTACTCCATCTGAGTCCCTGCACCAGGCCCCTTGTCCTTCCCGTCTGCTGGTGCTGGCTCCTTGTCTTTCCTGGCAGCAGCTGGGGCAGGCACCTTACCCTCCCAGGCAGCAGCTGGGGATGGCTCCTTTCCCTTCCTGGCAGCAGCTGGGGCAGGCTCCTTGCCCTTCCTGGCAGCAGTTGGGGATGGATCCTTGCACTTCCGGGCAGCAGCTGGGGCAGGCACCCCTTCCTTAAGGCGGGCTTGTGCCCTGGATTCTTTCCCACCACAAGTGGGTGTGGAGACTACTGGGCCCGTGGACTGGGTGGTTAAGTACTTGCCTGGGTTTTTGCCACCCTGGCCAGATATGAAGTACAGGGGTGAGGGGTAGGGAAGAGGTCAATGGTAGAGAGGAAAAGCTTCTTAGGGACAATGGGGCGGGAAGAGGGAGAAGTTTTGGGAGTGGAGGAAGAGGGAGTGGTTGTAGGAGGTGTCTGTCTGCTGTGTTTGGGTGCAGGTGCATGGGCTGGATGCTCTTGTGAGGTGGATGGTTGTTGGGTGTCTGAGTGCTTGCGTTTGTGTACTCTAGGAGGGGGGACAGACACAGTGGGAGAGGACACATGGGACGTGTTCATGGCTGTTGTGGAGGTGTCTGCCAGTGAGGTCTGTGTTCTACTAGGTGTGGTGGTGATGCTAGTAGTGGATGAGGAGGTAGTGCATGCAGGTGTGAGTGCAGACACAAATCAGAGGGAGGTGGAGGAGGAGGGGGAGACAGGGGAAATTGTGGATGTTGGTATGTCTGAATCTGGATGGTGTATGTGTAAGTGTCTGTGGGATGAAGTGTGGTGCCTGTGTTTGCCTGTGCCTCTCTTGTGTGTTGTCTTGTGTGCATGCACGTCTGCCTGTGTGCTTAGGATAGGTTGGGGTTGAGGGGAATGGGATTGGGAAGAGGATGTTGGAGAGGGGACGGTGGAAACAGGGACAATGGCTGCCATCAGAGATGAGGCCAGAGCCTGGATCGATCTCTGTTGGACTGCAAAGCCAGTGTGAATGCCCACTAGAAATGCATTTGGGCTGCCAGCCCCTGGATGGCATTCACAATGGTTGACTGCCCTACAGAGATGGATCTCAGGAGGTCAATAGCCTCCTCACTCAGGGCAGCAGGGCTCACTGGGGCAGGGCCTGAGGTGCCTGGGAGAAGGAGATGCTCACCCTCCTGGGTGAGCGGCAAGGGCAACTCAATGAGGGGCTGCTGGGAGGGCCGTGCTGGTACGGGGAAGGCTGTACCTGTAGCTGGGGTGGTCGCAGAGATGTTTGCCACCACCAGGGAGCTTCCATCAGAGGAGTTATCAGAGTCTGAAGTGTCCCCTATAGTCTCTGCCGTGGTGCTCCACTCGCCCTCCATCCCACTGGTGCCCTCACTGTCAGTGGACTCTGCCTCCTGGGTCCTGTGGGATGCATCTCCCTCGGTCACCAGTGCCTCTGCTCCTCTGCCATATGATGCTAATGCACATAAGGACAGGATGACAAAACAAAATGGGGGGAGGCCATCACCATCTGGGCCCCCGCCGTCTTCCATGCACAGCGTCTCAGGTCCTCCCACCGTTTCTGACAGTGGGTGTTCCGCCTGCTGTAGAACCTCAGGGTCCACACGTCCTTGGTGATTGCACACCATATAACCTTCTTTTGATGGGCACTGACCTGCAGAGAAATACACACAGGAAACGGTATCAGTCAGACTGTCCTGCATGTTACACTTATGGCCCACCATACCCCTTCACATCGCCATTGACACACACATGGCCCAGCACACAAGTTGTATGCTGCCCAGGGGACATCCACCCACCCCTCCTACACAAGGTCTTCACACACAGCACTCTCTGCATTCATGCCATATGCATCGTGCTCACAGTGTACTCCCCTGTTGGTCTGGAGGTCATACAGCAGTAAGTACTGGGTAGTACCCCATTCACCAGTCGCTCCAACTCTGCCGAGGTGAAGGCAGGGGCCCTTTCCCCAGTCACACGAGCCATGGTAGGTTCCAGACACAGGTCACAGCAGCACATGCAGTGTAAGTCCTCTCCTACAGAAGGTAAGGTAGCAAGTGAGTGGTAGCAAGTGAGTTTCAGATAGGAAATGACGGTCACGTCCGCAGCAGTGCATACCATCACCGCCGGCGTACATCCCCATTGGCCACTGTACCCCATAGGGCCCAATGTTAACCAATGAGGGGTTGCACGGCTGTTCCCGACTGCCTACCGCAACGGCGCACAACGTCAGCAGGATTACCTCACTTCCAGCTGTCCTTCCACACAGGACAGGCGGATGTCATCTCAGGGGGGGGGCAGGACCTGGATAATAACTGTGTCACAGTAAAAAATTTAACATACAGGACAAATACCACTTATCCATTACAAATTAACATCATCCATTGTACTGTTGTGGCTCTGATGTTCAGTTTGTGACCTGCTCCTTACTATTTTGTCCCTTAGACTGCAACCGCTGCGGATGAATAGGAGATGGAGACATACCCCTGTGTACAGACCACTGGTGGACTTTGCAACACTGGAGGACCGGTACATTATCCTCACCTATAGACTGGACAGGGCCACAATCACAGAGCTGTGTGCCCAACTGGAGCCTGACCTGATATCTGCTATCTGTCACCCCACTGGGATCCCTCCTCTTGTGCAAGTCCTACCTGTGCTCTATTTCTTGGCAACTGGTTCTTTTCCGGTGACGGTGGGCTTGGCAGCAGGAATGTCACAGCCAATGTTCTCAATAGTGCTGACCAGAGTGTTGTCTGCCCTGATCAAACACATGTTCAGCTACATTGTATTCCCCCAGGTGGAGGATTTGGCCAGAGTGAAGGCTGACTTCTATGCAATGGGACATGTCCCCAACTTAATTGGGGCAATTGATGGAACGCATATTGCATTTGTCCCCCCCATGCCAAAATGAACAGGTGTACGGAAATCATAAGAGTTTTCACTCAATGAATGTCCAGATGGTGTGCTTGGCGGACCAGTACATCTCCCATGTCAATGCTAAGTATTTAGGGTCGGTGCATGATGCCTTTATCCTGAGGAATAGCAGCATCCCAAATGTGATGGCCCAACTACAGAGGCACTGTGTGTGGCTAATAGGTGAGCCCTGGTTCTCACCCAGTAGATGTTGGTGTCCTGGTTCTCACCCAGCAGATGTTGGTGTATGGGTATGGTGTGGGCCATGTAGGATAGTGTGTGGCTAAATGTTGTCCCTCGATATTTGCAGGTGACTCAGGTTACCCCAACCTATCATGGCTACTGACTCCTGTGAGGAATGCCAGGACATGGGCAGAAGAACTTTACAATGAGGTACATGGGCGAACAAGAAGGATAATCAAACGGACCTTTGGCCTCCTGAAGGCTGGTTCAGGTGCCTCTATCTAACTGGGGGATCCCTGTGCTACTCTCCGAAGAAGGTCTGCCAGATAATCACGGCTTGCTGCATGTTGCACAATCTTGCCTTGAGACGCCATGTGCCTTTTCTGCAGGAGGAGGAGGCTGGAGATGCCCGTGTGGCAGCAATGGACCCTGTGGACAGTGAGGATGAGGAGGCAGAGGATGAGAACAACAGAACTGCAGTGATTCGACAATACTTCCAATGACACACAGGTAAGACAGTGTTACTTCACATTTCATTGTCATTATTTACATTATAATTGGCACTGGCATGCTGTTATTTCCCACCTCTATGCCAACTCACTGTACCCTTTGGCAACTCATTTTGCAGATGTTGGTGCCCCACTATCGCTCCTGGTGTGATCTTTGCAGCGAACTACAGGTTTTTCCTATTTGAACATTACTGTACATTTGAATTGCAATGTTTGAACCTGGTTAAACAAATACATACTTAAATAAGTTTGACAATATCCATACTTGTATTTTTTCAAAGGGGGGTTTATTTAAGCGCTAAGAAGTAGAGGGGTAAATGCATTGGGATGGAGTGATGATGGAGGAAATTCCAGGGTATTTTTCCAGTCTATTTGTAGCACAGGTGCATTGTCCATGGGGACATGGGAAGGGGAATCATGGCAGATCAAGGTGGAGAGGGAGAGGGTGGGACACAAGGGTGACAATCAGGAGAGTATCATTTCCTGGCTGGGGTCTTGGCAATAGTCTCTGGCTTCTGCCTGGATCACAGGGAACATTTGCATGGTGGTTCACCTTCTGCAGGGGGAGGGGTGCTGGTGGCCTGTAGGTCCTCTGGCGGGGCCTCCTGCCCACTAGCCTTAGCGGAGGTGGAGGTGGAAGGCAGTTCAGATGTCTGGCTAGTGGCAGGGCCCCGCTGTTGTGAGGCTGCCTCCCATAATGTTGCCCATGTCTGCCAGCACCCCTGCTATGGAGACCAGGGTCTTGTTGATGGCCTGCAAGCCCTCCCTGATCCCCTGGCATTGTCCCTCCTGCAGCCACCTGTTCTCCTGCATGTTGTCAAGGATCTGGCCCAGCGAATGCTGGGAATGTTTGTAGGCTCCCAGGATCTCTGCAAGTGCCTCCTGGAGAGTCAGTTCCCTGGGCCTGTCCTCCCCTTTGCGCACAGCACTCCTCCCAGTTTCCCTGTTGTCCTGTTCCTCTGTCCCCTGAACCATGTGCCTACTACCACTGACCCCAGGTCCCTGATTGTCTTGGGTATGAGGTGTGCCCTGGGGTCCCTGTAGTGGTGGACACACTGCTGATTGACGTGTCCTGAGGACAGAGGTATGGGTACGGTGGGTGGGTGCTGTTGTGGTGTTTCCAGATGGGGGAGGCTCTGTGGTTGTCTGGGACTGTGCCTGGGTAACCGACTGTCCAGAGGTCCCTGATGGGCCAGGTTGCTCATCTATATCCAGGTGACCAGAGGTGCTGTCATCATTGTGGGCCTCTTCTGTGGGAGGACTGGATAGTGCTGGCACCCATTCACTGCTGACATTGGCTGGGATACCTCTGGGTATGTAAATGCAGTGTCATTGTTTCTGTGTGTGACATCTTGTGCATCAGTGGGTTTCCCTCTTTGTTTGTATTTGCCCTGGCAGCTTCCACTTGTGTACATTGGTATGTGGTGGGATAGCTGCTTCTCTCTAGTGTGCACGCTTTAGTGATAGGTGTCCATGTTGGTCTGTGAGTGGTGTACATGCATTGGTGGGATGCAGGGCTTGGCATTGGGATGAGTGAGATGTGATGGTAGGATGTGTGGGAGGTGGTGGAGTGATGGAAGTGAGGGTGAGAGTGGGGGTATGTGATGGCATGCAGGTAGGGGGTAGTAGTAGTATAGAGTTGACTTATCAGAGTCCAGTCCTCCGGCCAGGCCCTCAGGATGCATGATTGCCAAATCTTGCTCCTCCCATGTTGTTAGTTATGGGGAAGGAGGCGGGGGTCCACCGCCAGTCCTCTGTACAGCAAGTTGGTGTCTTGCTGCAATGGAATGTACCTTCCCCCATAGGTGGTTCCACCTCTTCCTGATGTCGTCCCTTGTTCTGGAGTGCTGTACCACGGTATTGACCCTGTCTACGATCCTCCGCCATAGCTCCATCTTCCTAGCAATGGATATTTGCTGGACCTGTGCTCCAAATAGCTGAGGCTCTACCTGGATGATTTCCTCCACCATGACCCTTAGCTCCTCCTCTGAGAATATGGGGTGTCTTTGTGGTGCCATGGGTGTTTTGTGTGAGTTGTGTAGGTGAGGGTGTGTAGGGTGATGTGTTGGGGTGTGTGATTTGGGGTGCGTAGGTGGTGTTTAGGTATAGGTGGTGTGTGGCTCTGGATTTGTCTGTAGTCGTGGTGTCTGTCTTGTGCCAATAGTTTGTATTCGTAAGGGGTTGTGGGTAATGTGGGTGTGTGTTTTATAGTGGTGTATGGTCTGTGTATGGGTGTCATGTGTGTGTTATTTAAATTGACCAATATAGTGTTGTTTTGTTTGAGTGTGTATATTTTGAGCGCAGCGGTATGTACTGCCAATGGTTTATCGCCATTGAATGTCCGCCGTGGTGATTTGTGAGTCAAAATGTGCTGCCCTGCCTGCCGTGGTGATTCGTGGGTCATAATGTGATGGGCGTTGTTCTGTTGACGTAACGGTGTGGGTTTTGATACAGCCAGTTTATCACTGACCTCTGGTGTGGCGGACTTGTGTATATGGCTGAATAGTGATGGATTAGTGTGTGTTGGCGGCAGTCAGCATGGCCGTAAGTGGGATTTACCGCCAATGTCATAATGAGGGCCATAGTCTAAGAAACTAAGGCAGAAACTGGGTGGCAAAGTGATATTCAGAGTGATCTAGTGAATGTACCCACACCTGATATATCTGCTACAGCCAGTTTCAAGAGATGCAGTGCTTCAGTTCTGTTGAAGAAATCATAACCATATAGTGTACATATGACATGGAGAGACTTGTTGGAGAGGTTTGTGTTTAAAATAACCTTAGTTGTTTACAGGTAGACCAATCATTGTAGGCTGTCTATGTACTGGTTGAGGGCACGGTTGTCAGGAACTAGAATTTGGCTGTTGATCTAATTCTACACAGGAAGGATCCAATTTACCACACAATTGCAAATCACTTATCAGAAATTGTGGTCTGGTATACATCTGGCAGGTATGAAACACTATTGTTAGAAATTGGGTTATTGGTTGAGGGGAAGAAACCCTACTCAAACAGGAACCACAATCATTGTCAAGGTGAAGCCACAAACAAACTCTAAATTAACCTGTGGTCATTCCCCTAATAGCTTGGCACAGAGCAGTCAGCCTTACTGAGAGGAAATGTGTAACGCATGTGTGCAACACTTTTAACAGTCTCACAATGAAAACAAACCACTAAAGTCTTCCACACCAGATTAGAAAAATTGAGTAATTTGTCATAAATAACTTCAAGACCAAAACAACAAAACTCCAATCAGTGGAACTGACATTATGCAGGCTTAATGATTTAATTGAGAATGCTGCCAAAAACCACAAAGCACAAACTGTTGATTTCTGGTCATGCCAGCTGGGAGCAAAGTCTCAAGTTCTGGCCGACTGGGATGGAGCACTGGCCTGCTACAGGGACCTATTTGGACCCACTGAAAAAGAGTACCTTAAAACCTGGTTGTGAAGTGTAATAAAATCCCACAATGCTTCAGTTCTGAGGAGCTGCAAGCTGCGATGTGAGATCCTACATCATAATCACTAACCAGCCAATGAGGTAATGTGATGGGAAGTCCGGCATTGTGGAAGCTTTGTACAGCAGCAGTTCAACCCAAGTAAGCTCAATGTGAAGTCCTTGCGATGAGGGAACCCTTGCAGCAAAGGCCATGCATCAGTTCTGCTTGGGTTTGCACCACACAGTAATGGGGATGCATTGATTCTGCTATTTCCACACATGGGCTGGCACAGCACATTCAGGCCAACTTTGAAGGGTTCAGGATTGTGGTGGCACCACTTGGGAGGTTAGGACTCACAAATGACAGGGTCCAGGTGCTGTGTTCAAGGTTGTTGGAGCCTTCTGTCCCTGTGGTTCTAGTCAGGAGGCTAGCCAACTAGCCTTTGGAGTCATTCCAAGGTCCTGGTTTAAATTGATGCAGGTACAGTCCTTCTCAACCAGGCAAGAGGGCAGAGGTCAGTGCAGCAGGGCAGCACTCCTGCAGAGCAGCAGTCCAGCAGGGTGGTAGTCCCTTCAGCAGCACAGCAGTCCTTCTTCCTGGCAGAGTATCCACAAGCCCAGAAGTGTACTGAAGAGCTAGTTTCTGAGGTCCAATATTTATACCTGAGCTTTCCTTTGAAGTAGGGAAAGCTTTTAAAGGTTTCCCTTTGAATGGCCCAGGTGCACTGCTTCCCCTACTCTGGTTCCAGATTAACTTCAGGGGGTATGCCACCCTTTGTGTGTAGGTAGGACACATCCTATTCAAGTGTAATTAGCAGTGTACTCAATTCCTCCCTCTCATCATTCCACTGATGGCCCAACCAGGCACACCTAAGTTCTCTGTTGTGTGCAGCTATAGAGAAGGAACACATGGAGCCCAACTGTCAGCTATACCCATTCATGTGATCCAGAGCCAGAGTGTAGGCACTAATTTGCTACGACAGGAAAAGGCTATCTTACTAAAAGCGGCATTTTAAAAATTGTGATATAAAGTCCGACTATGAGGGGACTTTTCGTTACAATTCCAAAGATACCAAAATTGTACTGTTTGCCTGTTCCCATTTTGAAGTTACAGCTTATAAAATGTAATAAGGTAGCTCCAAGGTTATCCTATGGAAGGGGTAGACCTTGCAGTAGTGAAAAACTAATGTAATACTTAAAAGAACATGTCCTACTTTTTTAATACAATACACCCTGCCCCTAGGCTATCCAGAGCCTTCCCTAGGGGTGACATATGTATTATAAAGGAAGGTGTGGGCCTGGCAAAATATTTCTTTTGCTGGGTGAAAATGGTGGTTTAAAACTGCACACACAGGCTACAATAGCAGACGTGAGACATGTTTAAAGGGCTATTTAAGTAGGTAGCTCAATAAAGTGCTGCAAACCCAACAGTAGCATTTAAATTACAGGCCCTTGGCTCAAACATTTTACTAGGGGTTTATAAATAAATTAAATATGTCAATTGGGTGTAATCCAATTCTACCATTTTTTGGGGAGAGAGCACAAGCCCTTTAGCACTGGTTAATAGTGTTATGTTGACTCAAGGATCATTCATAGTGACCCTGCAGCAAAAGAAGATATCTGTGCAGGCCACATTTCACTTTCTTCAAGGTACTTAGGGGCATATTTATACTCTGTTTGCGCCAGATTTGCGTCGTTTTTTTTTACGCAAATCCGACGCAAAGCTAACTCCATATTTATACTTTGACGCTAGACCCGTCTAGCTTCAAAATTCTTGGAGTTTGTGTCATTTTTTAGCGTGGACACCTACCTTGCGTTAATGAGATGCAGGGTAGGCGTTTCCATGCTAAAAATGACTCTAAGGCATTTACGCCTTATTTAAACTCCCGTGCAAAAATGACGCACGGGAGGGGGCTGGCCTTAAAAAATGACGCGCAGCCGCATTTGAGTCATTTTTTTATGCCTGGTCAGGGCATGCGTTAAGGGATCTGTGGCCTGGGAAGGAGCCCAGAGGTGCCCTCCCATGCCCCCAGGGACACCCCCTGCCACCCTCGCCTACCCCTGGAGCACACCCATGGATGGGGGGACCCATCTCAGGTACGTACAGGTAAGTAGAGGTAAGTATTTTTTTTATATTTTTTTAAGTGGCATAGGGGGGCCTAACTTGGGCCCCCCTACATGCCACTGTGCCCAATGGCCATGCCCAGGGTACAGAAGTCCCCTGGGCAAGGCCATTGGGCAGTGGGCATGACTCCTGTCTTTGCTAAGACAGGAGTCATTTCCATGGTGGTTGTGCGTCATAAAATGGCGCGAGTCAGGTTAGCGTCAATATTTTTGACTCTAACCTGACTTGCACCATTTTTTGACACACAACCCCCATTATTCCCTACGCCAGCGCTGCCCGGTTCGCGTAATTTTTTTTTACGCTCACCAGGCAGGAGTGACGGGTAGCGTCATTTCATAAATATGACGCCCGGCTGGCGCGTTGGAATGGGGTTAGCCCGCGTTAAATTTTTTGACGCAAAACTGCGTTAGCGCAGTTTTGCGTCAAAAAGTATCAATATGGCCCTGAATATAGTGCACACCTACTTAGCTTTACAACAGCTCTTGACATGGGGCTGATATCCATCAATTACAACCTAAATACACAACTTGAAATTCCTAGTCAGTTCCTTCACTCTTTAATGGTCTAAGAAGGCTCAAAACAATGAAGTGCAGTTTCACATTAATGAAGATGAGAGACATGTTGCACAGGGACACAGCAAAATAGCATTTCACCTCCAGGAAGTGTTTGAGATGGAGCTAGAAGCTTTGCTGAAATATGACATTATTGAGCACTCTACTGGTTCTACACCATGGGTGTAACCCATTGTGGTAGTGCCGACAAAGGACAGTGGAGGTGCAGTGCATCTCTGCATGGATATGTACCAAGCCAACAAAACAATTAATCAAGAGAGACATCTTGGTCCACATATTGCAGATATGATCATTCAGTTGAATGGAGCCAAAGTTATTCCCGTCTTGACCTGAACGAGGGATACCATCAGCTTGAACTGGAAGAGAACTGCAGGTAAATCACCATTTTTTTGCTTCAGACATTTTCCAAGATGTTATATGTAGGATTATTCAGCCCGTGACACATACCTTCAATTAAAGTGATGATATATTGGTATTTGGTGCAACACAGAAGGAACATGACAAAAAAAACCAAAAAGTGTGTCAGTTACTTGCAGGCCTCACCTCAAATGCTGAAAAGTGTGAATTTCATAAAACAGAGTCCAAGTTCTTTGGTCATGTATTTTCCGATAGAGACATGACTCCAGATCCTGACACAGTACGAGCACTATCAGCCACCAGTCCTCCACAAGATCTCACCATGGTAAGGTCCTTCTTGGTGATGACAAACTATTGTTAGAGGTACATTTGTGACTTTGCCAAAGTGAGTGCTCCTTAGTGAAACCTGACAAAATGAATTGTCCAGTTATATGGTCCATTGCATGTGACCACAGTTTCAAAATCATAAAACATGCAATTGAAAATATGACTGAGAAGGCTTACTTTAATCCTAATTTGCACACTGAGTTCACTATGGATGCAAGCCTGGAGGAGTTGAGTGCAATCCTTGCTCAGCATAGTCGACATCCAAATGCTCAGAGACACATTATGGCATATGACAGTTGAAGTTCATCTGACATAGAATGCGCCTGTTCCTAACCAGAAGGAGAGTTTGGTGGTGGTATAGGCCTGTGAACATTTTCATGTGTTTCTGCATTGAAAGCATTTCACGATCGCCACTGACCATCAGGTGTTACTCAGCATTTTCGGCAATCCAAAATCCAAGATGACGACTCGCATCAAGAGATAGGGTTTGCCTCTATAAGAATATGACTATACAATTGTTCACAAGTCAGGAAAAAATCAAAACCCTACTGATTATTTCTCATGAGTACCCTTACAGTGGCACAGTTCTACCTTGAAAACTGCTGAGGAGTATATCAACTTCATTGTGAAGGCCAGCACATCTGCAGCTCTGTCTATTGACCAAATCAATACTGCTACCAATGCTGATAAGGACATGTGTGTCCTTAAAGACTTTATTGCAGCCTAGTCCTGGAGACAGCGTGTTCAACCTTTAAGTGATGATGTCAAATTTAAAAAATATTGCAATCTCCAAGATGAACTGTCTGTCACTAAAAAAAGGATTCTCTTGAGAGAATCCCAGATTGTCATACCTGCGAGCTTAAGACAGCAAGTTATTGAACTTGCCCATGAAGGCCATTGTGGCATTGTGACCACCAAGAAGGCATTGAGGGATCACGTGTGGTTCCTTAACTTGTACAAAAAAATTGAGAGGAAGTAAAGGAATGTCATTTATTCAACTGCCTGTCCCCCAAGATGACTCAGCATCCCATGACAATGTCCAATCTCCCTGTGCATGTGTGGGAAGGAACTGCTGTTGATTTTTTTGGGCCTTTGACCAATGGATATCACCTAATGGTAATCACTAATAGACATTCCCGGTTTCCTCTGCTAGAAGACATGTCATCTAAAACTCACAAGAAAATCATTGAGTGGTTAGAAAACATCTTTGAAGTGTGGGGCACGCTGGATCTTATCAAGTCTGACAATGGTCCACCTTTCAGCAGCAAGGAGTAGTTTGTTGTTACTGGATTAATTATTGAAGATTCACACAACAATACATTTTCATACACGAACAAAGTCACATCATCTCTGCTGGATTCCCTAATCTTGAACTCTACACCATAGGTACGTGGTCAAGCAGGCTCTGTGACCTAAGCCTGAAGGTTAATGGCTGACAGGTCACAGGTGGGGAAAAACGTAGCCGACAGCCAAACGTAAAAGTAAACTTAGATCAGATCTTACTGATAGACAGCAATGCAACAAAAGTCCCTGGAGAATGGCCCCAAAAAAGCACACATGGACAAAGAGATGTGTGCATTCCCAAAACACCATAAAGACAGATACCACGTGTAGTTAGGTACACTTAGCCAATTAGGAAACAGCACACACAGCACACGCAGTGACCACGTGCCAACCAGACCGGGCATCTGGACACGTACTCACTGGCCCACATAATATCCAAGCCAGGTCAAGGACCATTCCCTATCTGGAATTGCATTTATGACTCCTTGTCATTTTTCACCAAGGAAGGAATGTTTTATGACTTTATTGCAACCAAAGAAATGTAAAAAACCAGCATTAATTAAATGTACTACAAGAGACAGTCCTCAGACCTCAGTCCTGTAACTGCTTTCCCAGCTGTAATGTTTATTTAAACAAACTGTTTCCTGTTTTGCCAGACGCCTCTTGTCTTTTGTTTTTTAAGGTAAATTATCATTCAAACAATGGGTTTCTAGCCAGTCTCACCATTAAACACTAGAAAAGCATGCCTTTTTGCACTGTGTCGTGGAATAGTTTGTAGAAAACCTGGATCAGGTGATTCATTGCATGCCCCTTCCAAGAAAAGTGCTGCGTGTGAACATCACCTTGTAAATATGGTGCAGGGCATTGCCCAACTGGAGCATCACAAAAAGTGACGCTCAAGTGGTGCTAGGGACTCTTAAATATGCCCCTTGGTGTTTCCACACAAATCTCCATGCACACTTTCAACACTCTGAGCAATATTTTGCAAACGTTGTACATCCGGTCTGGTCTGGTAGAATGGGTAATCGGAAAGAGAGTTCAAAATTATCAAACATCTGAGAATCCTTATTTGGCCAGTAACTCAGGCTACCAAACAAATCGAGATATCTGAGATTCTTAGAATGTGGACCTGAGTGTTATTTTCTTTTCTGGGAAAAGAAGGAAACCATTTTAAAGGTTATCTGAATTACAAAGGAAGGGAGGCTTGTTCCATGGGGCATAATCTTTCAACAGAATTTGAGACAGATTTTAATTTTTCTGCCAACATAATGCAACAGATTATTTGAGATGTCTGCCCAGGCATATGATTTATAACACATAGCAATATTGCTTACATGTGATTTCACCACGAGTACGGAGACCGTTATATTGTATCTTGTAGGTAGACAGGTTGTTTTGTACGCAATCGCTTCATAAGTTTCAGACAGCTGCATAATTACCCATTATGGAGATCACGCTCTATTTTATTCATGTTTGATTCGTTTTGATCACAATCTTTAAGGAACACTTTATTACTTAAAGGTAGATGGATGTGGAGTTTGTGTAAAACGTATTCTGCTTCAGTATTTTGTGGAACTGTTCTGAGCTAAGAACTGGTCACAAAATACTAGTTGCAATTGGTGATCAGTATTTTTGCACGCCTACCTATGTATTAATAAGTCTGCACACAAAGTACTGATTCCTAGTGGGTCACAATTCGACTTACCTCATGAATATTAATGAGGTAAGTCTCAATTGTGACTCCTAGTAATCACAGCAATCAGATGGATGGTGGTGTACCAAGGCACCCAGATCACCATGTCTGTGACTGATTATAAATAAAAATATTTTTTTAATGCAACCTGTTTTCCTAAAAGGAAAAATAAAATGTATTTAAAAGAAATGCAAAGTATAAGTTTCATTTTTTAAGAGTAGGCAGATGTCCACGGACCACTGCTTTCTGTTAAAAAAATGTTTTTGACAACATCCACAAAGGGGAAAGGGCCATTTGAGGAGATGGTAAAAGATTAAAGTTTTGCAACCAGAAGTCAGTCACAAAACAGTGCAAAATCATAACCTGATTTGTACTTTGAAAGGGAGCCTTTAAACATGCCCGTTCCAAACATCATACCCATAATGGGCTGCAATCCCAAAATTGTGATTCAAATTTCAACTTGTAGTTTTTCGCTGCCAGGCCTTTTCCCCTCCTGTGCTGAGCCTTTTTTTTAACTATTTGGGGCAGTTTGCGCTTAGGCCCTCATAACTTTTTGTTCACATAAGCTACCCACGCCAAATTTGCGTCCTTTTTTTTCAAAATCCTAGGGATTCTAGTGGTACCCAGACTTTGTGGGTTCCCCTGAAGGAGACCAAGAAATTAGCCAAAATACAGTAAAAAAAAATTTTTTTTAAAAACAAATGGGGAAAAAGGCCTGCATAATAAGGCTCATAGTTTTTTCCCCTGAAAATGGCATCAACAAAGGGTTTGTGCTGGTAAGATCACCATCTTCCCAGCTTTCAGGAACAGGCAGACGTGAGTGAGAAAACCCCATTTTCCAACACAATTTTGACATTTTACTGGGACATACCCCATTTTTACAATTTTTTGTGCTTTCAGCCTCCTTCCAGTTAGTGACCAAAATGGGTGAGAAACCAATGCTGGATCCCAGAAAGCTAAACACTTCAGAAAAGTAGACAAGAATCTGAATTCAGCAAGAGGTCAATTGTGTAGATCCTACAAGTGTTTTCTATAGAACAAAACAGCTGAAATAAAAAAATATTGAAATTGAGGTGAAAAAAACTGCAATTTTTCTCCACGTTTTACTCTGTAACTTTTTCCTGCTATATCAGATTTTTGAAAGCCATATACCGTTACGTCGGCTGGACTCTTCTGGTTGCGGGGATATATAGG
The DNA here is from genome assembly GCF_031143425.1 of Pleurodeles waltl. Taxonomy (NCBI): domain Eukaryota; kingdom Metazoa; phylum Chordata; class Amphibia; order Caudata; family Salamandridae; genus Pleurodeles; species Pleurodeles waltl. Next base: position 590,096,324 of record NC_090436.1, on the reverse strand, counting down.
GCTTGTAGGTTCATCAAGAACCCTAGGTACCCAGAGCCAATAAATGAGCTGCACCTTGCAATGGGTTTTTATTCTATACCGGGTATACAGCAATTCACTTCCTGAAATATAAAAAGTTAAAAATAGGTATCAAGAAAACCTTTGTATTTCCAAAATGGCCACAAGATAAGGTGTTGAAAAGCAGTGGTTATTTTCACATCTCTGAATTTCGGGGTGCCCATACTAGCATGTGAATAACAGTGCATTTCTCAAATAGACGTCTTCTTTACACACTGCCTTACATTTGGAAGGGCGAAATGTAGAGAAAGACAAGGGGCAATAACACTTGTTTTGCTATTCTGTGTTCCCCCACGTCTCCGATAAAAATGGTACCTCACTTGAGTGGATAGACCTTGCACCCGTGACAGGAAATGCCCCAAAACACAATGTGGACATATCACATTTTCACAAAGAAAACAGAGATGTTTTTTGCAAAGGGCCCAGCTGTGGATTTTGGCCTCTAGCTCAGCCGGCACCAAGGGAAACCTAGCAGACCTGCGCAGTTTTGAAAACTAGACACCTAGGGGAATGCAAGATGGGGTGACTTGTGGGGCTCTGGCCAGGTTCGGTTACCCAGAATCCTTTGCACACCTGAAAACTTTGCCCAAAAAACACTTTTTCCTATCATTTCAGTGACAGAAAGTTCTGGAATCTGAGAGGAGCCACAAATTCCCTTCCACCCAGCGTTCCCCCAAGTCTCCTGATAAAAACGGTACCTCACTTGAGGGGGTAGGCCTAGCGCCCGCGAAAGGAATTGCCACAAAACACAACATGGACACATCACATTTTTCCACAGAAAACAGAGGTGTTTTTTACAAAGTGCCTACCTGTGGATATTGGCCTCTAGCTGAGCCGGCACCTGGGGAAACCTAGCAAACCAGCACATTTTTGAAAGCTAGACACCTAGGGGAATCCATGATGGGGTGACTTGTGGGGATCAGACTTGGTTCTGTTATCCAGAATCCTTTGCAAACCTCAAAATGTGGCCAAAAAACACTTTTTCCTCTCATTTAGGTGACAGAAAGTTCTGGAATCTGAGAGGAGCCACAAATTCCCTGCTACCCAGCGCTCCGCCAAGTCTGCCGATAAAAATGGTACCTCACTTGTGTGGGTAGTCCTAGCGCCCACGAAAGGAAATGGCCCAAAACACAACGTGGACACATCACATTTTTTCACAGAAAACAGAGGTGTTTTTTACAAAGTGCCTACCTGTGGATTTTGGCCTCTTGCTCAGCTGGCACCTGGGGAAACCTAGCAAACTAGCGCACTTTTGAAAACTTGAAACCTAGGGGGATCCAAGATGGGGTGACTTGTAGGGCTCTGACCAGGTTCTATTACCCAGAATCCTTTGTAAACCTCAAAATGTGGCTAAAAAAAACACTTTTTCCTCTCATTTCGGTGACAGAAAGTTCTCGAATCTGAGAGGAGCTGCAAATTTCCTTCCACCCAGCATTCCCCCAAGTCTGCGGATAAAAATGGTACCTCACTTGTGTGTGTATGCCTAGCGCCCACGAAAGGGAATGGCCCAAAACACAACGTGGGCAAATCATATTTTTTCACAGAAAACTGAGGTGTTTTTTTACAAAGTGTCTACCTGTGGATTTTGGCCTCTAGCTCAGCCGGCACCAGGGGAAACCTAGAAAAACAGCGCATTTTTGAAAACTAGACACCTAGGGGAATCCAAGATGGAGTGACTTCTGGGGCTCTGACCAGGTTCTGTTACCCAGATACCCAGAATACTTTGCAAACCTCAAAATTTGCCCAAATAAACACATTTTCCTCTCATTTCGGTGACAGAAAGTTCTGGAATCTGAGAGGAGCCACAAATTTCCTTCCACCCAGCGTTCCCCGAAGTCTGCCCATATAAATGGTACGGCACTTGTGTGTGTAGGCCTAGCGCCCACAAAAGGAAATTGCCCAAAACACAACGTGGACACATCACATTTTTTCACAGAAAAACAAATTTCCTACCTGTGGATTTTGGCCTCTAGCCCAGCCGGCACCTATGGAAACCTAGCAAACCAGCGCATTTTTTAAAACTAGACACCTAAGGAAATCCAAGATGGGGTGACTTGTTGGTCTCTGAAAAGATTCTGTTACCCAGAATCCTTTGCAAACCTCAAAATTTGGCCAAAAAAAACACTTTTTCCTGTTATTTCGGAGACTGAAAGTTCTGAAATCTGAGAGGAGCCACAAATTCCCTTCCGCCCAGCATTCCCCCAAGTCTGGTGATAAAAATGGTACCTCACTTGTGTGTGTAGGCCTAGCGCCCACGAAAGGAAATGGCCCAAAACACAACGTGGGCCCATCACATTTTTTCACAGAAAACAGAGGTGTTTTTTTACAAAGTGTCTACCTGTGGATTTTGGCCTCTAGCTCAGCCGGCACCAGGGGAAACCTAGAAAAACAGCGCATTTTTGAAAACTAGACACCTAGGGGAATCCAAGATGGAGTGACTTCTGGGGCTCTGACCAGGTTCTGTTACCCAGATACCCAGAATACTTTGCAAACCTCAAAATTTGCCCAAATAAACACATTTTCCTCTCATTTCGGTGACAGAAAGTTCTGGAATCTGAGAGGAGCCACAAATTTCCTTCCACCCAGCGTTCCCCGAAGTCTGCCCATATAAATGGTACGGCACTTGTGTGTGTAGGCCTAGCGCCCACAAAAGGAAATTGCCCAAAACACAACGTGGACACATCACATTTTTTCACAGAAAAACAAATTTCCTACCTGTGGATTTTGGCCTCTAGCCCAGCCGGCACCTATGGAAACCTAGCAAACCAGCGCATTTTTTAAAACTAGACACCTAAGGAAATCCAAGATGGGGTGACTTGTTGGTCTCTGAAAAGATTCTGTTACCCAGAATCCTTTGCAAACCTCAAAATTTGGCCAAAAAAACACTTTTTCCTGTTATTTCGGAGACTGAAAGTTCTGAAATCTGAGAGGAGCCACAAATTCCCTTCCGCCCAGCATTCCCCCAAGTCTGGTGATAAAAATGGTACCTCACTTGTGTGTGTAGGCCTAGCGCCCACGAAAGGAAATGGCCCAAAACACAACGTCGGCGCATCACATTTTTTCACAGAAAACAGAGGTGTTTTTTACAAAGTGCCTACCTGTGGATTTTAGCCTCTAGCTCAGCCGGCACCTGGGAAAACCTAGCAAACCAGCACATTTTTGAAAACTAGACACCTAGGGGAATCCAAGATGGGGTGACTTGTTGGGCTCTGACCAGATTCTGTTACCCAGAATCCTTTGCAAACCTCAAAATATGGCCAAAAAAACACTTTTTCCTCTCATTTCGGAGACAGAAAGTTCTGGAATCTGAGAGGAGCCACAAATTTCCTTCCACCCAGCATTCCCCCAAGTCTGCTGATAAAAATGGTACCTCACTTGTGTGTGTATGCCTAGCGCCCACGAAAGGAAATGGCCCAAAACACAACGTGGGCACATCATATTTTTTCACAGAAAACTGAGGTGTTTTTTTACAAAGTGTCTACCTGTGGATTTTGGCCTCTAGCTCAGCCGGCACCTGGGGAAACCTAGAAAACCAGCGCATTTTTTAAAACTAGACACCTAGGGGAATCCAGGATGGTGTGACTTGTGGGGCTCTGACCAGGTTCTGTTACCCAGAACCCTTTGCAAACCTCAAAATGTGGCCAAAATAACACTTTTCCTCTAATTTCAGTGACAGAAAGTTCTGGAATCTGAGAGGAGCCACAAATTTCCTTCCACCCAGCGTTCCCCGAAGTCTGTCAATAAAAATGGTTCCTCACTTGTGTGTGTAGGCCTAGCGCCAACGAAAGGAAATGGCCCAAAACAAAACGTGGACATATCACATTTTTTCACAGAAAACAGAGGTGTTTTTTACAAATTTCCTACCTGTGGATTTTGGCCTCTAGCCCAGCCGTCACCTAGGGAAACCTAGCAAACCAGCACATTTTTTAAAACTAGACACCTAGGGAAATCCAAGATGGGGTGACTTGTTGGGCTCTGACCAGATTCTGTTACCCAGAATCCTTTGCAAACCTCAAAATGTGGCCAAAAAAACACTTTTTCCTGTCATTTCGGAGACAGAAAGTTCTGAAATCTGAGAGGAGCCACAAATTTCCTTCCAAGCAGCATTTCCCCAAATCTGCCAATAAAAATGGTACCTCACTTGTGTGGGTAGGCCAAGCGCCCACGAAAGGAAATGTTACAAAACACAACGTGGACACATCACATTTTTTCACAGAAAAGAGGTGTTTTTTACAAAGTGCCTACCTGTGGATTTTGGTCTCTAGCTCAGCCGGCACCTAGGGAAACCTAGAAAACCAGCACATTTCTGAAAACTAGACACCTAGGGGAATCCAAGATGGGGTAACTTCTGGGGCTCTGACCAGGTTCTGTTACCCAGATACCCAGAATCCTTTGCAAACCTCAAAATTTGCCCAAATAAACACATTTTCCTCTCATTTCGGTGACAGAAAGTTCTGGAATCTGAGACGAGCCACAAATTTCCTTCCACCCAGCTTTCCCCGAAGTCTGCCGATAAAAATGGTACCTCACTTCTGTGTGTAGTCCTAGCGCCCACGAAAGGAAATGGCCCAAAACACAACGTGGACACATCACATTTTTTCACAGAAAACAGAGTTTTTTTTATAAATTTCCTACCTGTGGATTTTGGCCTCTAGCCCAGCCGCCACCTAGGGAAACCTAGCAAACCAGCGCATTTTTTAAAACTATACACCTAAGGAAATCCAAGATGGGGTGACTTGTTGGGCTCTGACCAGATTCTGTTACCCAGAATCCTTTGCAAACCTCAAAATTTGGACAAAAAAACACTTTTTCCTGTCATTTCGGAGACTGAAAGTTCTGAAATCTGAGAGGAGCCACAAATTCCCTTCCGCCCAGCATTCCCCCAAGTCTGGTGAGAAAAATGGTACCTCACTTGTGTGTGTAGGCCTAGCGCCCACAAAAGGAAATGGCCCAAAACACAACGTGGGCGCATCACATTTTTTCACAGAAAACAGAGGTGTTTTTTACAAAGTGCCTACCTGTGGATTTTGGCCTCTAGCTCAGTCGGCACCTGGGAAAACCTAGCAAACCAGCACATTTTTGAAAACTAGATACCTAGGGGAATCCAAGATGGGGTGACTTGTTCGGCTCTGACCAGGTTCTGTTACCCAGAATCCTTTGCAAACCTCAAAATATGGCCAAAAAAACACTTTTTCCTCTCATTTTGGAGACAGAAAGTTCTGGAATCTGAGAGGAGCCACACATTTCCTTCCACCCAGCATTCCCCCAAGTCTGCTGATAAAAATGGTACCTCACTTGTGTGTGTATGCCTAGCGCCCACGAAAGGAAATGGCCCAAAACACAACGTGGGCACATCATATTTTTTCACAGAAAACAGAGGTGTTTTTTTACAAAGTGCCTACCTGTGGATTTTGGCCTCTAGCTCAGCCGGCACCTGGGGAAACCTAGAAAACCAGCGCATTTTTGAAAACTAGACACCTAGGGGAATCCAGGATGGGGTGACTTGTGGGGCTCTGACCAGGTCCTGTTACCCAGAACCCTTTGCAAACCTCAACATTTGGCCAAAATAGCACTTTTCCTCTCATTTCAGTGACAGAAAGTTCTGGAATCTGAGAGGAGCCACAAATTTCCTTTCGAACAGCATTTCCCCAAATCTGCCAATAAAAATGGTACCTCACTTGTGTGGGTAGGCCTAGCGCCCACGAAAGGAAATGTCCCAAAACACAACGTGGACACATCACATTTTTTCACAGAAAAGAGGTGTTTTTTACAAAGTGCCTACCTGTGGATTTTGGCCTCCAGCTCAGCCGGCACCTGGGGAAACCTAGCAAACCAGCGCATTTTTTAAAACTAGACACCTAGGGAAATCCAAGATGGGGTGACTTGTTGGGCTCTGACCAGGTTCTGTTACCCAGAATCCTTTGCAAACCTCAAAATTTGGCCAAAAAAACACTTTTTCCTCTCATTTCGGAGACAGAAAGTTCTGAAATATGAGAGGAGCCACAAATTTCCTTCCGCCCAGCATTCCCCCAAGTCTGGTGATAAAAAAGGTACCTCACTTGTATGTGTAGGCCTAGCGCCCACAAAAGGAAATGGCCCAAAACACAACGTGGGCGCATCACATTTTTTCAAAGAAAACAGAGGTGTTTTTTACAAAGTGCCTACCTGTGGATTTTGGCCTCTAGCTCAGCCGGACCCTGGGAAAACCTAGCAAACCAGCACATTATTGAAAACTAGACATCTAGGGGAATCCAAGATGGGGTGACTTGTTGGGCTCTGACCAGGTTCTGTTACCCAGAATCCTTTGCAAACCTCAAAATTTGCCCAAATAAACACTTTTTCCTGTCATTTCGGAGACTGAAAGTTCTGAAATCTGAGAGGAGCCACAAATTCCCTTCCGCCCAGCATTCCGCCAAGTCTGGTGAGAAAAATGGTACCTCACTTGTGTGTGTAGGCCTAGCGCCCACAAAAGGAAATGGCCCAAAACACAACGTGGGCGCATCACATTTTTTCACAGAAAACAGAGGTGTTTTTTACAAAGTGCCTACCTGTGGATTTTGGCCTCTAGCTCAGTCGGCACCTGGGAAAACCTAGCAAACCAGCACATTTTTGAAAACTAGATACCTAGGGGAATCCAAGATGGGGTGACTTGTTCGGCTCTGACCAGGTTCTGTTACCCAGAATCCTTTGCAAACCTCAAAATATGGCCAAAAAAACACTTTTTCCTCTCATTTCGGAGACAGAAAGTTCTGGAATCTGAGAGGAGCCACACATTTCCTTCCACCCAGCATTCCCCCAAGTCTGCTGATAAAAATGGTACCTCACTTGTGTGTGTATGCCTAGCGCCCACGAAAGGAAATGGCCCAAAACACAACGTGGGCACATCATATTTTTTCACAGAAAACAGAGGTGTTTTTTTACAAAGTGCCTACCTGTGGATTTTGGCCTCTAGCTCAGCCGGCACCTGGGGAAACCTAGAAAACCAGCGCATTTTTGAAAACTAGACACCTAGGGGAATCCAGGATGGGGTGACTTGTGGGGCTCTGACCAGGTTCTGTTACCCAGAACCCTTTGCAAACCTCAACATTTGGCCAAAATAGCACTTTTCCTCTCATTTCAGTGACAGAAAGTTCTGGAATCTGAGAGGAGCCACAAATTTCCTTTCGAACAGCATTTCCCCAAATCTGCCAATAAAAATGGTACCTCACTTGTGTGGGTAGGCCTAGCGCCCACGAAAGGAAATGTCCCAAAACACAACGTGGACACATCACATTTTTTCACAGAAAAGAGGTGTTTTTTACAAAGTGCCTACCTGTGGATTTTGGCCTCCAGCTCAGCCGGCACCTGGGGAAACCTAGCAAACCAGCGCATTTTTTAAAACTAGACACCTAGGGAAATCCAAGATGGGGTGACTTGTTGGGCTCTGACCAGGTTCTGTTACCCAGAATCCTTTGCAAACCTCAAAATTTGGCCAAAAAAACACTTTTTCCTCTCATTTCGGAGACAGAAAGTTCTGAAATATGAGAGGAGCCACAAATTTCCTTCCGCCCAGCATTCCCCCAAGTCTGGTGATAAAAAAGGTACCTCACTTGTATGTGTAGGCCTAGCGCCCACAAAAGGAAATGGCCCAAAACACAACGTGGGCGCATCACATTTTTTCAAAGAAAACAGAGGTGTTTTTTACAAAGTGCCTACCTGTGGATTTTGGCCTCTAGCTCAGCCGGACCCTGGGAAAACCTAGCAAACCAGCACATTATTGAAAACTAGACATCTAGGGGAATCCAAGATGGGGTGACTTGTTGGGCTCTGACCAGGTTCTGTTACCCAGAATCCTTTGCAAACCTCAAAATTTGCCCAAATAAACACTTTTTCCTGTCATTTCGGAGACTGAAAGTTCTGAAATCTGAGAGGAGCCACAAATTCCCTTCCGCCCAGCATTCCGCCAAGTCTGGTGAGAAAAATGGTACCTCACTTGTGTGTGTAGGCCTAGCGCCCACAAAAGGAAATGGCCCAAAACACAACGTGGGCGCATCACATTTTTTCACAGAAAACAGAGGTGTTTTTTACAAAGTGCCTACCTGTGGATTTTGGCCTCTAGCTCAGTCGGCACCTGGGAAAACCTAGCAAACCAGCACATTTTTGAAAACTAGATACCTAGGGGAATCCAAGATGGGGTGACTTGTTCGGCTCTGACCAGGTTCTGTTACCCAGAATCCTTTGCAAACCTCAAAATATGGCCAAAAAAACACTTTTTCCTCTCATTTCGGAGACAGAAAGTTCTGGAATCTGAGAGGAGCCACACATTTCCTTCCACCCAGCATTCCCCCAAGTCTGCTGATAAAAATGGTACCTCACTTGTGTGTGTATGCCTAGCGCCCACGAAAGGAAATGGCCCAAAACACAACGTGGGCACATCATATTTTTTCACAGAAAACAGAGGTGTTTTTTTACAAAGTGCCTACCTGTGGATTTTGGCCTCTAGCTCAGCCGGCACCTGGGGAAACCTAGAAAACCAGCGCATTTTTGAAAACTAGACACCTAGGGGAATCCAGGATGGGGTGACTTGTGGGGCTCTGACCAGGTTCTGTTACCCAGAACCCTTTGCAAACCTCAACATTTGGCCAAAATAGCACTTTTCCTCTCATTTCAGTGACAGAAAGTTCTGGAATCTGAGAGGAGCCACAAATTTCCTTTCGAACAGCATTTCCCCAAATCTGCCAATAAAAATGGTACCTCACTTGTGTGGGTAGGCCTAGCGCCCACGAAAGGAAATGTCCCAAAACACAACGTGGACACATCACATTTTTTCACAGAAAAGAGGTGTTTTTTACAAAGTGCCTACCTGTGGATTTTGGCCTCCAGCTCAGCCGGCACCTGGGGAAACCTAGCAAACCAGCGCATTTTTTAAAACTAGACACCTAGGGAAATCCAAGATGGGGTGACTTGTTGGGCTCTGACCAGGTTCTGTTACCCAGAATCCTTTGCAAACCTCAAAATTTGGCCAAAAAAACACTTTTTCCTCTCATTTCGGAGACAGAAAGTTCTGAAATATGAGAGGAGCCACAAATTTCCTTCCGCCCAGCATTCCCCCAAGTCTGGTGATAAAAAAGGTACCTCACTTGTATGTGTAGGCCTAGCGCCCACAAAAGGAAATGGCCCAAAACACAACGTGGGCGCATCACATTTTTTCAAAGAAAACAGAGGTGTTTTTTACAAAGTGCCTACCTGTGGATTTTGGCCTCTAGCTCAGCCGGACCCTGGGAAAACCTAGCAAACCAGCACATTATTGAAAACTAGACATCTAGGGGAATCCAAGATGGGGTGACTTGTTGGGCTCTGACCAGGTTCTGTTACCCAGAATCCTTTGCAAACCTCAAAATTTGCCCAAATAAACACATTTTCCTCTCATTTCGGTGACAGAAAGTTCCGGAATCTGAGACGAGCCACAAATTTCCTTCCATCCAGCGTTCCCCGAAGTCTGCCGATAAAAATGGTACCTCACTTGTGTGTGTAGTCCTAGCGCCCACGAAAGGAAATGGCCCAAAACACAACGTGGACACATCACATTTTTTCACAGAAAACAGAGGTGTTTTTTACAAATTTCCTACCTGTGGATTTTGGCCTCTAGCCCAGCCGCCACCTAGGGAAACCTAGCAAACCAGCGCATTTTTTCAAACTAGACACCTAAGGAAATCCAAGATGGGGTAACTTGTTGGGCTCTGACCAGATTCTGTTACCCAGAATCCTTTGCAAACCTCAAAATTTGGACAAAAAAACACTTTTTCCTGTCATTTCGGAGACAGAAAGTTCTGAAATCTGAGAGGAGCCACAAATTCCCTTCCGCCCAGCATTCCCCCAAGTCTGGTGATAAAAATGGTACCTCACTTGTGTGTGTAGGCCTAGCGCCCACAAAAGGAAATGGCCCAAAACACAACGTGGGCGCATCACATTTTTTCACAGAAAACAGAGGTGTTTTTTACAAAGTGCCTACCTGTGGATTTTGGCCTCTAGCTCAGCCGGCACCTGGGAAAACCTAGCAAACCAGCACATTTTTGAAAACTAGATACCTAGGGGAATCCAAGATGGGGTGACTTGTTGGGCTCTGACCAGGTTCTGTTACCCAGAATCCTTTGCAAACCTCAAAATTTGCCCAAATAAACACATTTTCCTCTCATTTCGGTGACAGAAAGTTCTGGAATCTGAGACGAGCCACAAATTTCCTTCCACCCAGCGTTCCCCGAAGTCTGCCGATAAAAATGGTACCTCACTTGTGTGTGTAGTCCTAGCGCCCACGAAAGGAAATGGCCCAAAACACAACGTGGACACATCACATTTTTTCACAGAAAACAGAGGTGTTTTTTTACAAATTCCTACCTGTGGATTTTGGCCTCTAGCCCAGCCGCCACCTAGGGAAACCTAGCAAACCAGCGCATTTTTTAAAACTAGACACCTAAGGAAATCCAAGATGGGGTAACTTGTTGGGCTCTGACCAGATTCTGTTACCCAGAATCCTTTGCAAACCTCAAAATTTGGCCAAAAAAACACTTTTTCCTGTCATTTCGGAGACAGAAAGTTCTGAAATCTGAGAGGAGCCACAAATTCCCTTCCGTCCAGCATTCCCCCAAGTCTGGTGATAAAAATGGTACCTCACTTGTGTGTGTAGGCCTAGCGCCCACGAAAGGAAATGGCCCAAAACACAACGTGGACACATCACATTTTTTCACAGAAAACAGAGGTGTTTTTTACAAATTTCCTACCTGTGGATTTTGGCCTCTAGCCCAGCCGCCACCTAGGGAAACCTAGCAAACTAACGCATTTTTTAAAACTAGACACCTAAGGAAATCCAAGATGGGGTAACTTGTTGGGCTCTGACCAGATTCTGTTACCCAGAATCCTTTGCAAACCTCAAAATTTGGCCAAAAAAACACTTTTTCCTGTCATTTCGGAGACAGAAAGTTCTGAAATCTGAGAGGAGCCACAAATTCCCTTCCGCCCAGCATTCCCCCAAGTCTGGTGATAAAAATGGTACCTCACTTGTGTGTGTAGGCCTAGCGCCCACAAAAGGAAATGGCCCAAAACACAACGTGGGCGCATCACATTTTTTCACAGAAAACAGAGGTGTTTTTTACAAAGTGCCTACCTGTGGATTTTGGCCTCTAGCTCAGCCGGCACCTGGGGAAACCTAGCAAACCAGCACATTTCTGAAAACTAGACACCTAGGGGAATCCAAGATGGGGTGACTTATGGGGCTCTGACCAGGTTCTGTTACCCAGATACCCAGAATCCTTTGCAAACCTCAAAATGTGCCCAAATAAACACATTTTCCTCTCATTTCGGTGACAGAAAGTTCTGGAATCTGAGAGGAGCCACAAATTTCCTTCCATCAAGCGTTCCCCGAAGTCTGCCGATAAAAATGGTACCTCACTTGTGTGTGTAGGCCTAGCGCCCACGAAAGGAAATGGCCCAAAACACAACGTGGACACATCACATTTTTTCACAGAAAACAGAGGTGTTTTTTAAAAATGTCCTACCTGTGGATTTTGGCGTCTAGCCCAGCCGCCACCTAGGGAAACCTAGCAAACCAGCGCATTTTTTAAAACTAGACACCTAAGGAAATCCAAGATGGGGTGACTTGTTGGGCTCTGACCAGATTCTGTTATCCAGAATCCTTTGCAAACCTCAAAAATTGGCAAAAAAAACACTTTTTCCTGTCATTTCGGAGACAGAAAGTTCTGAAATCTGAGAGGAGCCACAAATTCCCTTCCGCCCAGCATTCCCCCAAGTCTGGTGATAAAAATGGTACCTCACTTGTGTGTGTAGACCTAGCGCCCACGAAAGGAAATGGCCCAAAACACAACGTGGGCCCATCACATTTTTTCACAGAAAACAGAGGTGTTTTTTACAAAGTGCCTACCTGTGGATTTTGGCCTCTAGCTCAGCCGGCACCTGGGAAAACCTAGCAACCAGCACATTTTTGAAAACTAGACACCTTGGGGAATCCAAGATGGGGTGAATTGCTGGGCTCTGACCAGGTTCTGTTACCCAGAATCCTTTGCAAACCTCAAAATATGGCCAAAAAAACACTTTTTCCTCTCATTTCGGAGACAGAAAGTTCTGGAATCTGAGAGGAGCCACAAATTTCCTTCCACCCAGCATTCCCCCAAGCATGCTGTTAAAAATGGTACCGCACTTGTGTGTGAATGCCTAGTGCCCACGAAAGGAAATGGCCATAACACAACGTGGGCACATCATATTTTTTCACAGAAAACAGATGTGTTTTTTTACAAAGTGTCTACCTGTGGATTTTGGCCTCTAGCTCAGCCGGCACCTGGGGAAACCAAGAAAACCAGCGCATTTTTGAAAACTAGACACCTAGGGGAATCCAGGATGGGGTGACTTGTGGGGCTCTGACCAGGTTCTGTTACCTAGAACCCTTTGCAAACCTCAAAATGTGGCCAAAATAACACTTTTCCTCTCATTTCAGTGACAGAAAGTTCTGGAATCTGAGAGGAGCCACAAATTTCCTTTCAAGCTGCATTTCCCCAAATCTGCCAATAAAAATGGTACCTCACTTGTGTGGGTAGGCCTAGCGCCCCCAAAAGGAAATGTCCCAAAACACAACGTGGACACATCACATTTTTTCACAGAAAAGAGGTGTTTTTTACAAAGTGGCTACCTGTGGATTTTGGCCTCTAGCTCAGCCGGCACCTGGGGAAACCTAGCAACCCAGCACATTTCTGAAAACTAGACACCTAGGGGAATCCAAGATGGGGTGACTTCTGGGGCTCTGACCAGGTTCTGTTACCCAGATACCCAGAATCCTTTGCAAACCTCATAATTTACCCAAATAAACACATTTTCCTCTCATTTCGGTGACAGAAAGTTCTGGAATCTGAGAGGAGCCACAAATTTCCTTCCACCCAGCGTTCCCCGAAGTTTGCCAATAAAAATGGTACCTCACTTGTGTGTGTAGGCGTAGCGCCCACGAAAGGAAATGGCCCAAAACACAACGTGGACACATCAAATTTTTTCACAGAAAACAGAGGTGTTTTTTACAAATTTCCTACATGTGGATTATGGCCTTAGCCCAGCCGGCACCTAGGGAAACCTAGCAAACCAGCACATTTTTTAAAACTAGACACCTAGGGAAATTCAAGATGGTGTGACTTGTTGGGCTCTGACCAGATTCTGTTACCCAGAATCCTTTGCAAACCTCAAAATTTGGCCAAAAAAACACTTTTTCCTGTCATTTCGGAGACAGAAAGTTCTGAAATCTGAGAGAAGCCACAAATTCCCTTCCGCCCAGCATTCCCCCAAGTCTGGTGATAAAAATGGTACCTCACTTGTGTGTGTAGACCTAGCGCCCACGAAAGGAAATGGCCCAAAACACAACGTGGGCCCATCACATTTTTTCACAGAAAACAGAGGTGTTTTTTACAAAGTGCCTACCTGTGGATTTTGGCCTCTAGCTCAGCCGGCACCTGGGAAAACCTAGCAACCAGCACATTTTTGAAAACTAGACACCTTGGGGAATCCAAGATGGGGTGACTTGCTGGGCTCTGACCAGGTTCTGTTACCCAGAATCCTTTGCAAAGCTCAAAATATGGCCAAAAAAACACTTTTTCCTTTCATTTCGGAGACAGAAAGTTCTGGAATCTGAGAGGAGCCACAAATTTCCTTTCAAGCTGCATTTCCCCAAATCTGCCAATAAAAATGGTACCTCACTTGTGTGGGTAGGCCTAGCGCCCCCAAAAGGAAATGTCCCAAAACACAACGTGGACACATCACATTTTTTCACAGAAAAGAGGTGTTTTTTACAAAGTGGCTACCTGTGGATTTTGGCCTCTAGCTCAGCCGGCACCTGGGGAAACCTAGCAACCCAGCACATTTCTGAAAACTAGACACGTAGGGGAATCTAAGATGGGGTGACTTCTGGGGCTCTGACCAGGTTCTGTTACCCAGATACCCAGAATCCTTTGCAAACCTCATAATTTACCCAAATAAACACATTTTCCTCTCATTTCGGTGACAGAAAGTTCTGGAATCTGAGAGGAGCCACAAATTTCCTTCCACACAGCGTTCCCCGAAGTTTGCAAATAAAAATGGTACCTCACTTGTGTGTGTAGGCGTAGCGCCCACGAAAGGAAATGGCCCAAAACACAACGTGGACACATCAAATTTTTTCACAGAAAACAGAGGTGTTTTTTACAAATTTCCTACCTGTGGATTATGGCCTCTAGCCCAGCCGGCACCTAGGGAAACCTAGCAAACCAGCACATTTTTTAAAACTAGACACCTAGGGAAATTCAAGATGGGGTGACTTGTTGGGCTCTGACCAGATTCTGTTACCCAGAATCCTTTGCAAACCTCAAAATTTGGCCAAAAAAACACTTTTTCCTGTCATTTCGGAGACAGAAAGTTCTGAAATCTGAGAGAAGCCACAAATTCCCTTCCGCCCAGCATTCCCCCAAGTCTGGTGATAAAAATGGTACCTCACTTGTGTGTTTAGGCCTAGCGCCCACGAAAAGAAATGGGACAAAAAACAACACGGGCGTATGACATTTTTTCACAGAAAACAGAGGTGTTTTTTACAAAGTGCCTACCTGTGGATTTCGGCCTCTAGCTCAGCCGGCACCTGGGGAAACCTAGCAAACCAGCACATTTTTGAAAACTACACACCTAGGGGAATCCAAGATGGGGTGACTTGTTGGGCTCTGACCAGGTTCTGTTACCCAGAATCCTTTGCAAAGCTCAAAATATGGCCAAAAAAACACTTTTTCCTTTCATTTCGGAGACAGAAAGTTCTGGAATCTGAGAGGAGCCACAAATTTCCTTCCACCCAGCATTCCCCCAAGTCTGCTGATAAAAATGGTACCTCACTTGTGTGTGTATGCCTAGCGCCCACGAAAGGAAATGGCCCAAAACACAACGTGGGCACATCATATTTTTTCACAGAAAACAGAGGTCTTTTTTTTACAAAATGTCTACCTGTGGATTTTGGCCTCTAGCTCAGCCGGCACCTGGGGAAACCTAGAAAACCAGAGCATTTTTGAAAACTAGACACTTAGGGGAATCCAAGATGGGGTGACTTGTGGGGGACTGACCAGGTTCTGTTAAACAGAATCCTTTGTAAACCTCAAAATGTGGCAAAAAAAAACACTTTTTCCTCTCATTTCGGTGACAGAAAGTTCTGGAATCTGAGAGAAGCCACAAATTCCCTTCTACCCAGCGCCCCCCCAAGTCTGCCGATAAAAATGGTACCTCACTTGTGTGGGTAGGCCTAGTGCCACGAAAGGAAATGGCCCAAAACACAACGTGGACACATCACATTTTTTCACAGAAAACAGAGGTGTTTTTTACAAAGTGCCTACCTGTGGATTTTGGCCTCTTGCTCAGCCGGCACCTGGGGAAACCTAGCAAACTAGCGCACTTTTGAAAACTTGACACCTAGGGGGATCCAAGATGGGGTGACTTCTGGGGCTCTGACCAGGTTCTGTTACCCAGAATCCTTTGAAAACCTCAAAATGTGGCTAAAAAAAACACTTTTTCCTCTCATTTAGGTGACTGAAAGTTCTCGAATCTGAGAGGAGCCACAAATTTCCTTCCACCCAGCGTTCCCCCATGTCTCCTTATAAAAATGGTACCTCACTTGTGGGGGTAGGGCTAGCGCCCGTGACAGGAAAAGCCCCAAAACACAACGTGGACACATCACATTTTTTCACAGAAAACAGAGGTGTTTTTTTACAAACTGCCTACCTGTGGATTTTGGCCTCTAGCTCAGCGGGCACCTGGGGAAATCTAGCAAACCAGCGCATTTTTAAAAACTAGACACCTAGGGGAATCCAAGATGGGGTGACTTGGTGGGCTCTGACCAAGTTCTGTTACCCAGAACCCTTTGTAAACCTCAAAATTTGGCCAAAAAAACACTTTTTCCTCTCATTTTGGTAACAGAAAGTTCTGGAATCTGAGAGGAGCCACAAATTTCCTTCCACCCAGCATTCCACCAAGTCTGCTGATAAAAATGGTACCTCACTTGTGTGGGTAGGCCTATCGCCCACGAAAGGAAATGGCCCAAAACACAACGTGGACACATCAAATTTTTTCACAGAAAACAGAGATGTTTTTTACAAATTTCCTACCTGTCGATTTTGGCCTCTAGCCCAGCCGGCACCTGGGGAAACCTAGCAAACCAGCGCATTTTTTAAAACTAGACACCTACGGAAATCCAAGATGGGGTGACTTGTTGGGCTCTGACCAGGTTCTGTTACCCAGAATCCTTTGCAAACCTCAAAATTTGGCCAAAAAAACACTTTTTCCTCTCATTTCGGAGACAGAAAGTTCTGAAATCTAAGAGGAGCCATAAATTTCCTTCCGCCCAGCATTCCCCCAAGTCTGGTGATAAAAAAGGTACGTCACTTGTGTGTGTAGGCCTAGCGCCCACAAAAGGAAATGGCCCAAAACACAACGTGGGCGCATCACATTTTTTCACAGAAAACAGAGGTGTTTTTTACAAAGTGCCTACCTGTGGATTTTGGCCTCTAGCTCAGCCTGAACCTGGGAAAACCTAGCAAACCAGCACATTATTGAAAACTAGACACCTAGGGGAATCCATGATGGGGTGACTTGTTGGGCTCTGACCAGGTTCTGTTACCCAGAATCCTTTGCAAACCTCAAAATATGGCCAAAAAAACACTTTTTCCTCTCATTTCGGAGACAGAAAGTTCTGGAATCTGAGAGGAGCCACACATTTCTTTCCACCCAGCATTCCCCCAAGTCTGCTGATAAAAATGGTACCTCACTTGTGTGTGTATGCCTAGCGCCCACAAAAGGAAATGGCCCAAAACACAAAGTGGGCACATCATATTTTTTCACAGAAAACAGAGGTGTTTTTTTACAAAGTGCCTACCTGTGGATTTTGGCCTCTAGCTCAGCCGGCACCTGAGGAAACCTAGCAAACCAGCACATTTTTGAAAACTAGACACCTAGGGGAATCCAAGATGGGGTGAATTGTTGGGCTCTGACCAGGTTCTGTTACCCAGAATCCTTTGCAAACATCAAAATATGGCCAAAAAAACACTTTTTCCTCTCATTTCGGAGACAGAAAGTTCTGGAATCTGAGAGGAGCCACAAATTTCCTTCCGCCCAGCATTCCCCCAAGTCTGGTGATAAAAATGGTACCTCACTTGTGTGTGTAGGCCTAGCGCCCACAAAAGGAAATGGCCCAAAACACAACGTGGGCGCATCACAATTTTTCACAGAAAACAGAGGTGTTTTTTTACAAACTGCCTACCTGTGGATTTTGACCTCTAGCTCAGCGGGCACCTGGGGAAATCTAGCAAACCAGCGCATTTTTAAAAACTAGACACCTAGGGGAATCCAAGATGGGGTGACTTGGTGGGCTCTGACCAAGTTCTGTTACCCAGAACCCTTTGTAAACCTCAAAATTTGGCCAAAAAAAACACTTTTTCCTCTCATTTTGGTAACAGAAAGTTCTGGAATCTGAGAGGAGCCACAAATTTCCTTCCACCCAGCATTCCACCAAGTCTGCCGATAAAAATGGTACCTCACTTGTGTGGGTAGGCCTATCGCCCACGAAAGGAAATGGCCCAAAACACAACGTGGACACATCAAATTTTTTCACAGAAAACAGAGGTGTTTTTTACAAATTTCCTACCTGTGGATTTTGGCCTCTAGCCCAGCCGGCACCTGGGGAAACCTAGCAAACCAGCGCATTTTTTAAAACTAGACACCTAGGGAAATCCAAGATGGGGTGACTTGTTGGGCTCTGACCAGGTTCTGTTACCCAGAATCCTTTGCAAACCTCAAAATTTGGCCAAAAAAACACTTTTTCCTCTCATTTCGGAGACAGAAAGTTCTGAAATCTAAGAGGAGCCATAAATTTCCTTCCGCCCAGCATTCCCCCAAGTCTGGTGATAAAAAAGGTACGTCACTTGTGTGTGTAGGCCTAGCGCCCACAAAAGGAAATGGCCCAAAACACAACGTGGGCGCATCACATTTTTTCACAGAAAACAGAGGTGTTTTTTACAAAGTGCCTACCTGTGGATTTTGGCCTCTAGCTCAGCCTGAACCTGGGAAAACCTAGCAAACCAGCACATTATTGAAAACTAGACACCTAGGGGAATCCATGATGGGGTGACTTGTTGGGCTCTGACCAGGTTCTGTTACCCAGAATCCTTTGCAAACCTCAAAATATGGCCAAAAAAACACTTTTTCCTCTCATTTCGGAGACAGAAAGTTCTGGAATCTGAGAGGAGCCACACATTTCTTTCCACCCAGCATTCCCCCAAGTCTGCTGATAAAAATGGTACCTCACTTGTGTGTGTATGCCTAGCGCCCACAAAAGGAAATGGCCCAAAACACAAAGTGGGCACATCATATTTTTTCACAGAAAACAGAGGTGTTATTTTACAAAGTGCCTACCTGTGGATTTTGGCCTCTAGCTCAGCCGGCACCTGAGGAAACCTAGCAAACCAGCACATTTTTGAAAACTAGACACCTAGGGGAATCCAAGATGGGGTGAATTGTTGGGCTCTGACCAGGTTCTGTTACCCAGAATCCTTTGCAAACATCAAAATATGGCCAAAAAAACACTTTTTCCTCTCATTTCGGAGACAGAAAGTTCTGGAATCTGAGAGGAGCCACAAATTTCCTTCCGCCCAGCATTCCCCCAAGTCTGGTGATAAAAATGGTACCTCACTTGTGTGTGTAGGCCTAGCGCCCACAAAAGGAAATGGCCCAAAACACAACGTGGGCGCATCACAATTTTTCACAGAAAACAGAGGTGTTTTTTTTACAAAGTGTCTACCTGTGGATTTTGGCCTCTAGCTCAGCCGGCACCTGGGGAAACCTAGAAAAACAGCGCATTTTTGAAAACTAGACACCTAGGGGAATCCAAGATGGGGTGACTTGTTGGGCTCTGACCAGGTTCTGTTACCCAGAACCCTTTGCAAACCTCAAAATAAGGCCAAAAAAACTCTTTTTCCTCTCATTTCGGAGACAGAAAGTTCTGGAATCTGAGAGGAGCCACACATTTCCTTCCACCCAGCATTCCTCCAAGTCTGCTGATAAAAATGGTACCTCACTTGTGTGTGTATGCCTAGCGCCCACGAAAGGAAATGGCCCAAAAAACAACGTGGGCGCATCATATTTTTTCACAGAAAACAGAGGTGCTTTTTTTACAAAGTGCCTACCTGTGGATTTTGGCCTCTAGGTCAGCCGGCACCTGGGGAAACCTAGGAAACCAGCGCATTTTTGAAAACTAGACACCTACTGGAATCCAGGATGGAGTGACTTGTGGGGCTCTGACCAGGATCTGTTACCCAGAACCCTTTGCAAACCTCAAATTTTGGCCAAAATAACACTTTTCCTCTCATTTCAGTGACAGAAAGTTCTGGAATCTGAGAGGAGCCACAAATTTCCTTCCAAGCAGCATTTCCCCAAATCTGCCAATAAAAATGGTACCTCACTTGTGTGGGTAGGCCTAGCGCCCACGAAAGGAAATGTCCCAAAACACAACGTGGACACATCACATTTTTTCACAGAAAAGAGGTGTTTTTTACAAAGTGCCTACCTGTGGATTTTGGCCTCTAGCTCAGCCGGCACCTGGGGAAACCTAGCAAACCAGCGCATTTTTTAAAACTAGACACCTAGGGAAATCCAAGATGGGGTGACTTGTTGGGCTCTGACCAGGTTCTGTTACCCAGAATTCTTTGCAAACCTCAAAATTTGGCCAAAAAAACACTTTTTCCTCTCATTTCGGAGACAGAAAGTTCTGAAATCTGAGAGGAGACACAAATTTCCTTCCGCCCAGCATTCCCCCAAGTCTGGTGATAAAAAAGGTACCTCACTTGTGTGTGTAGGCCTAGCGCCCACAAAAGGAAATGGCCCCAAAACACAACGTGGGCGCATCACCTTTTTTCAAAGAAAACAGAGGTGTTTTTTAAAAAGTGCCTACCTGTGGATTTTGGCCTCTAGCTCAGCCGGAACCTGGGAAAACCTAGGAAACCAGCACATTATTGAAAACTAGACACCTAGGGGAATCCAAGATGGGGTGACTTGTTGGGCTCTGACCAGGTTCTGTTACCCAGAATCCTTTGCAAACCTCAAAATATGGCCAAAAAAACACTTTTTCCTCTCATTTTGGAGACAGAAAGTTCTGGAATCTGAGAGGAGCCACACATTTCCTTCCACCCAGCATTCCCCCAAGTCTGCCGATAAAAATGGTACCTCACTTGTGTGTTTATGCCTATCGCCCACGAAAGGAAATGGCCCAAAACACAACGTGGGCACATCATATTTTTTCACAGAAAACAGAGGTGTTTTTTTACAAAGTGCCTACCTGTGGATTTTGGCCTCTAGCTCAGCCGGCGCCTGGGGAAACCTAGCAAACCAGCACATTTTTGAAAACTAGACACCTAGGGGAATCCAAGATGGGGTGACTTGTTGGATTCTGATCAGGTTCTGTTACCCAGAATCCTTTGCAAACATCAAAATATGGCCAAAAAAACACTTTTTCCTCTCATTTCGGAGACAGAAAGTTCTGGAATCTGAGAGGAGCCACAAATTTCCTTCCGCCCAGCATTCCCCCAAGTCTGGTGATAAAAATGGTACCTCACTTGTGTGTGTATGCCTAGCGCCCACGAAAGGAAATGGCCCAAAACACAACGTGGGCACATCACATTTTTTCACAGAAAACAGAGGTGTTTTTTTACAAAGTGTCTACCTGTGGATTTTGGCCTCTAGCTCAGCCGGCACCTGGGGAAACCTAGAAAACAGCGCATTTTTTAAAACTAGACACCTAGGGGAATCCAAGATGGGGTGACTTGTTGGGCTCTGACCAGGTTCTGTTACCCAGACTCCTTTGCAAACCTCAAAATATGGCCAAAAAAACACTTTTTCCTCTCATTTCGGAGACAGAAAGTTCTGGAATCTGAGAGGAGCCACACATTTCCTTCCACCTAGCATTCCCCCAAGTCTGCTGATAAAAATGGTACCTCACTTGTGTGTGTATGCCTAGCGCCCACGAAAGGAAATGGCCCAAAACACAACGTGGGCACATCATATTTTTTCACAGAAAACAGAGGTGTTTTTTTACAAAGTGCCAACCTGTGGATTTTGGCCTCTAGCTCAGCCGGCACCTGGGGAAACCTAGGAAACCAGCGCATTTTTGAAAACTAGACACCTAGGGGAATCCAGGATGGAGTGACTTGTGGGGCTCTGACCAGGTTCTGTTACCCAGAATCCTTTGCAAACATCAAAATATGGCCAAAAAAACACTTTTTCCTCTCATTTCGGAGACAGAAAGTTCTGGAATCTGAGAGGAGCCACACATTTCCTTCCACCTAGCATTCCCCCAAGTCTGCCGATAAAAATGGTACCTCACTTGTGTGTGTATGCCTATCGCCCACGAAAGGAAATGGCCCAAAACACAACGTGGGCACATCATATTTTTTCACAGAAAACAGAGGTGTTTTTTTACAAAGTGCCTACCTGTGGATTTTGGCCTCTATCTCAGCCGGCACCAGGGGAAACCTAGCAAACCAGCACATTTTTGAAAACTAGACACCTAGGGGAATCCAAGATGGGGTGACTTGTTGGGTTCTGACCAGGTTCTGTTACCCAGAATCCTTTGCAAACATCAAAATATGGCCAAAAAAACACTTTTTCCTCTCATTTCGGAGACAGAAAGTTCTTGAATCTGAGAGGAGCCACAAATTTCCTTCCGCCCAGCATTCCCCCAAGTCTGGTGATAAAACTGGTACCTCACTTGTGTGTGTAGGCCTAGCGCCCACAAAAGGAAATGGCCCAAAACACAACGTGGGCGCATCACATTTTTTCACAGAAAACAGAGGTGTTTTTTTACAAAGTGTCTACCTGTGGATTTTGGCCTCTAGCTCAGCCGGCACCTGGGGAAACCTAGAAAAACAGCGCATTTTTTAAAACTAGACACCTAGGGGAATCCAAGATGGGGTGACTTGTTGGGCTCTGACCAGGTTCTGTTACCCAGACTCCTTTGCAAACCTCAAAATATGGCCAAAAAAACACTTTTTCCTCTCATTTCGGAGACAGAAAGTTCTGGAATCTGAGAGGAGCCACACATTTCCTTCCACCCAGCATTCCCCCAAGTCTGCTGATAAAAATGGTACCTCACTTGTGTGTGTATGCCTAGCGCCCACGAAAGGAAATGGCCCAAAACACAACGTGGGCACATCATATTTTTTCACAGAAAACAGAGGTGTTTTTTTACAAAGTGCCAACCTGCGGATTTTGGCCTCTAGCTCAGCCGGCACCTGGGGAACCCTAGGAAACCAGCGCATTTTTGAAAACTAGACACCTAGGGGAATCCAGGATGGAGTGACTTGTGTGGCTCTGACCAGGTTCTGTTACCCAGAACCCTTTGCAAACCTCAAAATTTGGCCAAAATAACACTTTTCCTCTCATTTCAGTGACAGAAAGTTCTGGAATCTGAGAGGAGCCACAAATTTCCTTCCAAGCAGCATTTCCCCAAATCTGCCAATAAAAATGGTACCTCACTTGTGTGGGTAGGCCTAGCGCCCACGAAAGGAAATGTCCCAAAACACAACGTGGACACATCACATTTTTTCACAGAAAAGAGGTGTTTTTTACAAAGTGCCTACCTGTGGATTTTGGCCTCTAGCTCAGCCGGCACCTGGGGAAACCTAGCAAACCAGCGCATTTTTTAAAACTAGACACCTAGGGAAATCCAAGATGGGGTGACTTGTTGGGCTCTGACCAGGTTCTGTTACCCAGAATTCTTTGCAAACCTCAAAATTTGGCCAAAAAAACACTTTTTCCTCTCATTTCGGAGACAGAAAGTTCTGAAATCTGAGAGGAGCCACAAATTTCCTTCCGCCCAGCATTCCCCCAAGTCTGGTGATAAAAAAGGTACCTCACTTGTGTGTGTAGGCCTAGCGCCCACAAAAGGAAATGGCCCAAAACACAACGTGGGCGCATCACCTTTTTTCAAAGAAAACAGAGGTGTTTTTTACAAAGTGCCTACCTGTGGATTTTGGCCTCTAGCTCAGCCGGAACCTGTGAAAACCTAGCAAACCAGCACATTATTGAAAACTAGACACCTAGGGGAATCCAAGATGGGGTGACTTGTTGGGCTCTGACCAGGTTCTGTTACCCAGAATCCTTTGCAAACCTCAAAATATGGCCAAAAAAACACTTTTTCCTCTCATTTCGGAGACAGAAAGTTCTGGAATCTGAGAGGAGCCACACATTTCCTTCCACCCAGCATTCCCCCAAGTCTGCCGATAAAAATGGTACCTCACTTGTGTGTGTATGCCTAGCGCCCACGAAAGGAAATGGCCCAAAACACAACGTGGGCACATCACATTTTTTCACAGAAAACAGAGGTGTTTTTTTACAAAGTGTCTACCTGTGGATTTTGGCCTCTAGCTCAGCCGGCACCTGGGAAAACCTAGAAAACAGCGCATTTTTTAAAACTAGACACGTAGGGGAATCCAAGATGGGGTGACTTGTTGGGCTCTGACCAGGTTCTGTTACCCAGACTCCTTTGCAAACCTCAAAATATGGCCAAAAAAACACTTTTTCCTCTCATTTCGGAGACAGAAAGTTCTGGAATCTGAGAGGAGCCACACATTTCCTTCCACCTAGCATTCCCCCAAGTCTGCTGATAAAAATGGTACCTCACTTGTGTGTGTATGCCTAGCGCCCACGAAAGGAAATGGCCCAAAACACAACGTGGGCACATCATATTTTTTCACAGAAAACAGAGGTGTTTTTTTACAAAGTGCCAACCTGTGGATTTTGGCCTCTAGCTCAGCCGGCACCTGGGGAAACCTAGGAAACCAGCGCATTTTTGAAAACTAGACACCTAGGGGAATCCAGGATGGAGTGACTTGTGGTGCTCTGACCAGGTTCTGTTACCCAGAATCCTTTGCAAACATCAAAATATGGCCAAAAAAACACTTTTTCCTCTCATTTCGGAGACAGAAAGTTCTGGAATCTGAGAGGAGCCACACATTTCCTTCCACCTAGCATTCCCCCAAGTCTGCCGATAAAAATGGTACCTCACTTGTGTGTGTATGCCTATCGCCCACGAAAGGAAATGGCCCAAAACACAACGTGGGCACATCATATTTTTTCACAGAAAACAGAGGTGTTTTTTTACAAAGTGCCTACCTGTGGATTTTGGCCTCTAGCTCAGCCGGCACCTGGGGAAACCTAGCAAACCAGCACATTTTTGAAAACTAGACACCTAGGGGAATCCAAGATGGGGTGACTTGTTGGGTTCTGACCAGGTTCTGTTACCCAGAATCCTTTGCAAACATCAAAATATGGCCAAAAAAACACTTTTTCCTCTCATTTCGGAGACAGAAAGTTCTGGAATCTGAGAGGAGCCACAAATTTCCTTCCGCCCAGCATTGCCCCAAGTCTGGTGATAAAACTGGTACCTCACTTGTGTGTGTAGGCCTAGCGCCCACAAAAGGAAATGGCCCAAAACACAACGTGGGCGCATCACATTTTTTCACAGAAAACAGAGGTGTTTTTTTACAAAGTGTCTACCTGTGGATTTTGGCCTCTAGCTCAGCCGGCACCTGGGGAAACCTACAAAAACAGCGCATTTTTTAAAACTAGACA
This sequence comes from Pleurodeles waltl, assembly GCF_031143425.1. Classification (NCBI taxonomy): domain Eukaryota; kingdom Metazoa; phylum Chordata; class Amphibia; order Caudata; family Salamandridae; genus Pleurodeles; species Pleurodeles waltl. The sequence continues at coordinate 590,071,616 of NC_090436.1, read as the reverse complement.
CCTAGGGGAATCCAAGATGGGGTGACTTGTTGGGCTCTGACCAGGTTCTGTTACCCAGACTCCTTTGCAAACCTCAAAATATGGCCAAAAAACACTTTTTCCTCTCATTTCGGAGACAGAAAGTTCTGGAATCTGAGAGGAGCCACACATTTCCTTCCACCCAGCATTCCCCCAAGTCTGCTGATAAAAATGGTACCTCACTTGTGTGTGTATGCCTAGCGCCCACGAAAGGAAATGGCCCAAAACACAACGTGGGCACATCATATTTTTTCAGAGAAAACAGAGGTGTTTTTTTACAAAGTGCCAACCTGCGGATTTTGGCCTCTAGCTCAGCCGGCACCTGGGGAACCCTAGGAAACCAGCGCATTTTTGAAAACTAGACACCTAGGGGAATCCAGGATGGAGTGACTTGTGTGGCTCTGACCAGGTTCTGTTACCCAGAACCCTTTGCAAACCTCAAAATTTGGCCAAAATAACACTTTTCCTCTCATTTCAGTGACAGAAAGTTCTGGAATCTGAGAGGAGCCACAAATTTCCTTCCACCCAGCATTCCCCCAAGTCTGGTGATAAAAATGGTACCTCACTTGTGTGTGTAGGCCTAGCGCCCACAAAAGGAAATGGCCCAAAACACAACGTGGGCGCATCACATTTTTTCACAGAAAACAGAGGTGTTTTTTACAAAGTGCCTACCTGTGGATTTTGGCCTCTAGCTCAGCAGGCACCTGGAAAAACCTAGCAAACCAGCACATTTTTGAAATCTAGATACCTAGGGGAATCCAAGATGGGGTTACTTGTTTTGCTCTGACCAGGTTCTGTTACCCAGAATCCTTTGCAAACCTCAAAATATGGCCAAAAAAACACTTTTTCCTCTCATTTCGGAGACAGAAAGTTCTGGAATCTGAGAGGAGCCACACATTTCCTTCCACCCAGCATTCCCCCAAGTCTGCTGATAAAAATGGTACCTCACTTGTGTGTGTAGGCCTAGCGCCCAGAAAAGGAAATGGCCAAAACACAACGTGGGCGCATCACATTTTTTCACAGAAAACAGAGGTGTTTTTTTACAAAGTGTCTACCTGTGGATTTTGGCCTCTAGCTCAGCCGGCACCTGGGGAAACCTAGAAAACCAGCGCATTTTTGAAATCTAGACACCTAGGGGAATCCAGGATGGGGTGACTTGTGGGGCTCTGACCAGGTTCTGTTACCCAGAACCCTTTGCAAACCTCAAAATTTGGTCAAAATAACACTTTTCCTCTCATTTCAGTGACAGAAAGTTCTGGAATCTGAGAGGAGCCACAAATTCCCTTCTACCCAGCGCTCCCCCAAGTCTGCCGATAAAAATGGTACCTCACTTGTGTGGGTAGGCCTAGTGCCACGAAAGGAAATGGCCCAAAACACAACGTGGACACATCACATTTTTTCACAGAAAACAGAGGTGTTTTTTTACAAACTGCCTACCTGTGGATTTTGGCCTCTAGCTCAGCGGGCACCTGGGGAAATCTAGCAAACCAGCGCATTTTTTAAAACTAGACACCTAGGGGAATCCAAGATGGGGTGACTTGGTGGGCTCTGACCAAGTTCTGTTATCCAGAACCCTTTGCAAACCTCAAAATTTGGCCAAAAAAACACTTTTTCCTCTCATTTTGGTAACAGAAAATTCTGGAATCTGAGAGGAGCCACAAATTTCCTTTCAAGCTGCATTTCCCCAAATCTGCCAATAAAAATGGTACCTCACTTGTGTGGGTAGGCCTAGCGCCCCCAAAAGGAAATGTCCCAAAACACAACGTGGACACATCACATTTTTTCACAGAAAAGAGGTGTTTTTTACAAAGTGGCTACCTGTGGATTTTGGCCTCTAGCTCAGCCGGCACCTGGGGAAACCTAGCAACCCAGCACATTTCTGAAAACTAGACACCTAGGGGAATCCAAGATGGGGTGACTTCTGGGGCTCTGACCAGGTTCTGTTACCCAGATACCCAGAATCCTTTGCAAACCTCAAAATTTACCCAAATAAACACATTTTCCTCTCATTTCGGTGACAGAAAGTTCTGGAATCTGAGAGGAGCCACACATTTCCTTCCACCCAGCATTCCCCCAAGTCTGCTGATAAAAATGGTACCTCACTTGTGTGTGTATGCCTAGCGCCCACGAAAGGAAATGGCCCAAAACACAACGTGGGCACATCATATTTTTTCACAGAAAACAGAGGTGTTTTTTTACAAAGTGCCAACCTGCGGATTTTGGCCTCTAGCTCAGCCGGCACCTGGGGAACCCTAGGAAACCAGCGCATTTTTGAAAACTAGACACCTAGGGGAATCCAGGATGGAGTGACTTGTGTGGCTCTGACCAGGTTCTGTTACCCAGAACCCTTTGCAAACCTCAAAATTTGGCCAAAATAACACTTTTCCTCTCATTTCAGTGACAGAAAGTTCTGGAATCTGAGAGGAGCCACAAATTTCCTTCCACCCAGCATTCCCCCAAGTCTGGTGATAAAAATGGTACCTCACTTGTGTGTGTAGGCCTAGCGCCCACAAAAGGAAATGGCCAAAAACACAACGTGGGACATCACATTTTTTCACAGAAAACAGAGGTGTTTTTTACAAAGTGCCTACCTGTGGATTTTGGCCTCTAGCTCAGCAGGCACCTGGAAAAACCTAGCAAACCAGCACATTTTTGAAAACTAGATACCTAGGGGAATCCAAGATGGGGTGACTTGTTTTGCTCTGACCAGGTTCTGTTACCCAGAATCCTTTGCAAACCTCAAAATATGGCCAAAAAAACACTTTTTCCTCTCATTTCGGAGACAGAAAGTTCTGGAATCTGAGAGGAGCCACACATTTCCTTCCACCCAGCATTCCCCCAAGTCTGCTGATAAAAATGGTACCTCACTTGTGTGTGTAGGCCTAGCGCCCAGAAAAGGAAATGGCCAAAACACAACGTGGGCGCATCACGTTTTTTCACAGAAAACAGAGGTGTTTTTTTACAAAGTGTCTACCTGTGGATTTTGGCCTCTAGCTCAGCCGGCACCTGGGGAAACCTAGAAAACCAGCACATTTTTGAAAACTAGACACCTAGGGGAATCCAGGATGGGGTGACTTGTGGGGCTCTGACCAGGTTCTGTTACCCAGAACCCTTTGCAAACCTCGAAATTTGGTCAAAATAACACTTTTCCTCTCATTTCAGTGACAGAAAGTTCTGGAATCTGAGAGGAGCCACAAATTCCCTTCTACCCAGCGCTCCCCCAAGTCTGCCGATAAAAATGGTACCTCACTTGTGTGGGTAGGCCTAGTGCCACGAAAGGAAATGGCCCAAAACACAACGTGGACACATCACATTTTTTCACAGAAAACAGAGGTGTTTTTTTACAAACTGCCTACCTGTGGATTTTGGCCTCTAGCTCAGCGGGCACCTGGGGAAATCTAGCAAACCAGCGCATTTTTAAAAACTAGACACCTAGGGGAATCCAAGATGGGGTGACTTGGTGGGCTCTGACCAAGTTCTGTTACCCAGAACCCTTTGCAAACCTCAAAATTTGGCCAAAAAAACACTTTTTCCTCTCATTTTGGTAACAGAAAATTCTGGAATCTGAGAGGAGCCACAAATTTCCTTTCAAGCTGCATTTCCCCAAATCTGCCAATAAAAATGGTACCTCACTTGTGTGGGTAGGCCTAGCGCCCACGAAAGGAAATGTCCCAAAACACAACGTGGACACATCACATTTTTTCACAGAAAAGAGGTGTTTTTTACAAAGTGGCTACCTGTGGATTTTGGCCTCTAGCTCAGCCGGCACCTGGGGAAACCTAGCAACCCAGCACATTTCTGAAAACTAGACACCTAGGGGAATCCAAGATGGGGTGACTTCTGGGGCTCTGACCAGGTTCTGTTACCCAGATACCCAGAATCCTTTGCAAACCTCAAAATTTACCCAAATAAACACATTTTCCTCTCATTTCGGTGACAGAAAGTTCTGGAATCTGAGAGGAGCCACAAATTTCCTTCCACCCAGCGTTCCCCGAAGTTTGCCAATAAAAATGGTACCTCACTTGTGTGTGTAGGCGTAGCGCCCACGAAAGGAAATGGCCCAAAACACAACGTGGACACATAAAATTTTTTCACAGAAAACAGAGGTGTTTTTTACAAATTTCATACCTGTGGATTATGGCCTCTGGCCCAGCCGGCACCTAGGGAAACCTAGCAAACCAGCACATTTTTTAAAACTAGACACCTAGGGAAATTCAAGATGGGGTGACTTGTTGAGCTCTGACCAGATTTTGTTACCCAGAATCCTTTGCAAACCTCAAAATTTGGCCAAAAAAACACTTTTTCCTGTCATTTCGGAGACAGAAAGTTCTGAAATCTGAGAGAAGCCACAAATTCCCTTCCGCCCAGCATTCCCCCAAGTCTGGTGATAAAAATGGTACCTCACTTGTGTGTTTAGGCCTAGCACCCATGAAAAGAAATGGGACAAAAAACAACAAGGGCGTATGACATTTTTTCACAGAAAACAGAGGTGTTTTTTACAAAGTGCCTACCTGTGGATTTCGGCCTCTAGCTCAGCCGGCACCTGGGGAAACCTAGCAAACCAGCACATTTTTGAAAACTACACACCTAGGGGAATCCAAGATGGGGTGACTTGTTGGGCTCTGACCAGGTTCTGTTACCCAGAATCCTTTGCAAAGCTCAAAATATGGCCAAAAAAACACTTTTTCCTTTCATTTCGGAGACAGAAAGTTCTGGAATCTGAGAGGAGCCACAAATTTCCTTCCACCCAGCATTCCCCCAAGTCTGCTGAAAAAAATGGTACCTCACTTGTGTGTGTATGCCTAGCGCCCACAAAAGAAAATGGCCCAAAACACAACGTGGGCACATCATATTTTTTCACAGAAAACAGAGGTCTTTTTTTTACAAAATGTCTACCTGTGGATTTTGGCCTCTAGCTCAGCCGGCACCTGGGGAAACCTAGAAAACCAGAGCATTTTTGAAAACTAGACACTTAGGGGAATCCAAGATGGGGTGACTTGTGGGGGACTGACCAGGTTCTGTTAAACAGAATCCTTTGTAAACCTCAAAATGTGGCTAAAAAAACCACTTTTTCCTCTCATTTCGGTGACAGAAAGTTCTGGAATCTGAGAGAAGCCACAAATTTCCCTTCTACCCAGCGCTCCCCCAAGTCTGCCGATAAAAATGGTACCTCACTTGTGTGGGTAGGCCTAGTGCCACGAAAGGAAATGGCCCAAAACACAACGTGGACACATCACATTTTTTCACAGAAAACAGAGGTGTTTTTTACAAAGTGCCTACCTGTGGATTTTGGCCTCTTGCTCAGCCGGCACCTGGGGAAACCTAGCAAACTAGGGCACTTTTGAAAACTTGACACCTAGGGGGATCCAAGATGGGGTGACTTCTGGGGCTCTGACCAGGTTCTGTTACCCAGAATCCTTTGAAAACCTCAAAATGTGGCTAAAAAAAACACTTTTTCCTCTCATTTAGGTGACAGAAAGTTCTCGAATCTGAGAGGAGCCACAAATTTCCTTCCACCCAGCGTTCCCCCATGTCAACTTATAAAAATGGTACCTCACTTGTGGGGGTAGGGCTAGCGCCCGTGACAGGAAAAGCCCCAAAACACAACGTGGACACATCACATTTTTTCACAGAAAACAGAGGTGTTTTTTTACAAACTGCCTACCTGTGGATTTTGGCCTCTAGCTCAGCGGGCACCTGGGGAAATCTAGCAAACCAGCGCATTTTTAAAAACTAGACACCTAGGGGAATCCAAGATGGGGTGACTTGGTGGGCTCTGACCAAGTTCTGTTTCCCAGAACCCTTTGCAAACCTCAAAATTTGGCCAAAAAAACACTTTTTCCTCTCATTTTGGTAACAGAAAGTTCTGGAATCTGAGAGGAGCCACAAATTTCCTTCCACCCAGCATTCCACCAAGTCTGCCGATAAAAATGGTACCTCACTTGTGTGGGTAGGCCTATCGCCCACGAAAGGAAATGGCCCAAAACACAACGTGGACACATCACATTTTTTCACAGAAAACAGAGGTGTTTTTTACAAATTTCCTACCTGTGGATTTTGGCCTCTAGCCCAGCCGGCACCTGGGGAAACCTAGCAAACAAGCGCATTTTTTAAAACTAGACACCTAGGGAAATCCAAGATGGGGTGACTTGTTGGGCTCTGACCAGGTTCTGTTACCCAGAATCCTTTGCAAACCTCAAAATTTGGCCAAAAAAACACTTTTTCCTCTCATTTCGGATACAGAATGTTCTGAAATCTGAGAGGAGCCATAAATTTCCTTCCGCCCAGCATTCCCCCAAGTCTGGTGATAAAAAAGGTACGTCACTTGTGTGTGTAGGCCTAGCGCCCACAAAAGGAAATGGCCCAAAACACAACGTGGGCGCATCACATTTTTTCACAGAAAACAGAGGTGTTTTTTACAAAGTGCCTACCTGTGGATTTTGGCCTCTAGCTCAGCCTGAACCTGGGAAAACCTAGCAAACCAGCACATTATTGAAAAAACTAGACACCTAGGGGAATCCATGATGGGGTGACTTGTTGGGCTCTGACCAGGTTCTGTTACCCAGAATCCTTTGCAAACCTCAAAATATGGCCAAAAAAACACTTTTTCCTCTCATTTCGGAGACAGAAAGTTCTGGAATCTGAGAGGAGCCACACATTTCTTTCCACCCAGCATTCCCCCAAGTCTGCTGATAAAAATGGTACCTCACTTGTGTGTGTATGCCTAGCGCCCACGAAAGGAAATGGCCCAAAACACAACGTGGGCACATCATATTTTTTCACAGAAAACAGAGGTGTTTTTTTACAAAGTGCCTACCTGTGGATTTTGGCCTCTAGCTCAGCCGGCACCTGAGGAAACCTAGCAAACCAGCACATTTTTGAAAACTAGACACCTAGGGGAATCCAAGATGGGGTGAATTGTTGGGCTCTGACCAGGTTCTGTTACCCAGAATCCTTTGCAAACATCAAAATATGGCCAAAAAAACACTTTTTCCTCTCATTTCGGAGACAGAAAGTTCTGGAATCTGAGAGGAGCCACAAATTTCCTTCCGCCCAGCATTCCCCCAAGTCTGGTGATAAAAATGGTACCTCACTTGTGTGTGTAGGCCTAGCGCCCACAAAAGGAAATGGCCCAAAACACAACGTGGGCGCATCACATTTTTTCACAGAAAACAGAGGTGTTTTTTTACAAAGTGTCTACCTGTGGATTTTGGCCTCTAGCTCAGCCGGCACCTGGGGAAACCTAGAAAAACATCGCATTTTTGAAAACTAGACACCTAGGGGAATCCAAGATGTGGTGACTTGTTGGGCTCTGACCAGGTTCTGTTACCCAGAACCCTTTGCAAACCTCAAAATATGGCCAAAAAAACACTTTTTCCTCTCATTTCGGAGACAGAAAGTTCTGGAATCTGAGAGGAGCCACACATTTCCTTCCACCCAGCATTCCTCCAAGTCTGCTGATAAAAATGGTACCTCACTTGTGTGTGTATGCCTAGCGCCCACGAAAGGAAATGGCCCAAAACACAACGTGGGCGCATCATATTTTTTCACAGAAAACAGAGGTGCTTTTTTTACAAAGTGCCTACCTGTGGATTTTGGCCTCTAGCTCAGCCGGCACCTGGGGAAACCTAGGAAACCAGCGCATTTTTGAAAACTAGACACCTAGGGGAATCCAGGATGGAGTGACTTGTGGGGCTCTGACCAGGATCTGTTACCCAGAACCCTTTGCAAACCTCAAATTTTGGCCAAAATAACACTTTTCCTCTCATTTCAGTGACAGAAAGTTCTGGAATCTGAGAGGAGCCACAAATTTCCTTCCAAGCAGCATTTCCCCAAATCTGCCAATAAAAATGGTACCTCACTTGTGTGGGTAGGCCTAGCGCCCACGAAAGGAAATGTCCCAAAACACAACGTGGACACATCACATTTTTTCACAGAAAAGAGGTGTTTTTTACAAAGTGCCTACCTGTGGATTTTGGCCTCTAGCTCAGCCGGCACCTGGGGAAACCTAGCAAACCAGTGCATTTTTTAAAACTAGACACCTAGGGAAATCCAAGATGGGGTGACTTGTTGGGCTCTGACCAGGTTCTGTTACCCAGAATTCTTTGCAAACCTCAAAATTTGGCCAAAAAAACACTTTTTCCTCTCATTTCGGAGACAGAAAGTTCTGAAATCTGAGAGGAGCCACAAATTTCCTTCCGCCCAGCATTCCCCCAAGTCTGGTGATAAAAAAGGTACCTCACTTGTGTGTGTAGGCCTAGCGCCCACAAAAGGAAATGGCCCAAAACACAACGTGGGCACATCATATTTTTTCACAGAAAACAGAGGTGTTTTTTTACAAAGTGCCAACCTGTGGATTTTGGCCTCTAGCTCAGCCGGCACCTGGGGAAACCTAGGAAACCAGCGCATTTTTGAAAACTAGACACCTAGGGGAATCCAGGATGGAGTGACTTGTGGGGCTCTGACCAGGTTCTGTTACCCAGAATCCTTTGCAAACATCACAATATGGCCAAAAAAACACTTTTTCCTCACATTTCGGAGACAGAAAGTTCTGGAATCTGAGAGGAGCCACACATTTCCTTCCACCTAGCATTCCCCCAAGTCTGCCGATAAAAATGGTACCTCACTTGTGTGTGTATGCCTATCGCCCACGAAAGGAAATGGCCCAAAACACAACGTGGGCACATCATATTTTTTCACAGAAAACAGAGGTGTTTTTTTACAAAGTGCCTACCTGTGGATTTTGGCCTCTAGCTCAGCCGGCACCTGGGGAAACCTAGCAAACCAGCACATTTTTGAAAACTAGACACCTAGGGGAATCCAAGATGGGGTGACTTGTTGGGTTCTGACCAGGTTCTGTTACCCAGAATCCTTTGCAAACATCAAAATATGGCCAAAAAAACACTTTTTCCTCTCATTTCGGAGACAGAAAGTTCTGGAATCTGAGAGGAGCCACAAATTTCCTTCCGCCCAGCATTCCCCCAAGTCTGGTGATAAAAAAGGTGCCTCACTTGTGTGTGTAGGCCTAGCGCCCACAAAAGGAAATGGCCCAAAACACAACGTGGGCGCATCACATTTTTTCACAGAAAACAGAGGTGTTTTTTTACAAAGTGTCTACCTGTGGATTTTGGCCTCTAGCTCAGCCGGCACCTGGGGAAACCTAGAAAAACAGCGCATTTTTTAAAACTAGACACCTAGGGGAATCCAAGATGGGGTGACTTGTTGGGCTCTGACCAGGTTCTGTTACCCAGACTCCTTTGCAAACCTCAAAATATGGCCAAAAAAACACTTTTTCCTCTCATTTCGGAGACAGAAAGTTCTGGAATCTGAGAGGAGCCACACATTTCCTTCCACCCAGCATTCCCCCAAGTCTGCTGATAAAAATGGTACCTCACTTGTGTGTGTATGCCTACGAAAGGAAATGGCCCAAAACACAACGTGGGCACATCATATTTTTTCACAGAAAACAGAGGTGTTTTTTTACAAAGTGCCAACCTGCAGATTTTGGCCTCTAGCTCAGCCGGCACCTGGGGAACCCTAGGAAACCAGCGCATTTTTGAAAACTAGACACCTAGGGGAATCCAGGATGGAGTGACTTGTGTGGCTCTGACCAGGTTCTGTTACCCAGAACCCTTTGCAAACCTCAAAATTTGGCCAAAATAACACTTTTCCTCTCATTTCAGTGACAGAAAGTTCTGGAATCTGAGTGGAGCCACAAATTTCCTTCCAAGCAGCATTTCCCCAAATCTGCCAATAAAAATGGTACCTCACTTGTGTGGGTAGGCCTAGCGCCCACGAAAGGAAATGTCCCAAAACACAACGTGGACACATCACATTTTTTCACAGAAAAGAGGTGTTTTTTACAAAGTGCCTACCTGTGGATTTTGGCCTCTAGCTCAGCCTGCACCTGGGGAAACCTAGCAAACCAGCACATTTCTGAAAACTAGACACCTAGGGGAATCCAAGATGGGGTGACTTCTGGGGCTCTGACCAGGTTCTGTTACCCAGATACCCAGAATCCTTTGCAAACCTCAAAATTTGCGCAAATAAACACATTTTTCTCTCATTTCGGTGACAGAAAGTTCTGGAATCTGAGAGGAGCCACAAATTTCCTTCCACCCAGCATTCCCCCAAGTCTGGTGATAAAAATGGTACCTCACTTGTGTGTGTAGGCCTAGCGCCCACAAAAGGAAATGGCCCAAAACACAACGTGGGCGCATCACATTTTTTCACAGAAAACAGAGGTGTTTTTTACAAAGTGCCTACCTGTGGATTTTGGCCTCTAGCTCAGCAGGCACCTGGAAAAACCTAGCAAACCAGCACATTTTTGAAAACTAGATACCTTGTGGAATCCAAGATGGGGTGACTTGTTTTGCTCTGACCAGGTTCTGTTACCCAGAATCCTTTGCAAACCTCAAAATATGGCCAAAAAAACACTTTTTCCTCTCATTTCGGAGACAGAAAGTTCTGGAATCTGAGAGGAGCCACACATTTCCTTCCACCCAGCATTCCCCCAAGTCTGCTGATAAAAATGGTACCTCACTTGTGTGTGTAGGCCTAGCGCCCAGAAAAGGAAATGGCCAAAACACAACGTGGGCGCATCACATTTTTTCACAGAAAACAGAGGTTTTTTTTTACAAAGTGTCTACCTGTGGATTTTGGCCTCTAGCTCAGCCGGCACCTGGGGAAACCTAGAAAACCAGCGCATTTTTGAAAACTAGACACCTAGGGGAATCCAGGATGGGGTGACTTGTGGGGCTCTTACCAGGTTCTGTTACCCAGAACCCTTTGCAAACCTCAAAATTTTGTCAAAATAACACTTTTCCTCTCATTTCAGTGACAGAAAGTTCTGGAATCTGAGAGGAGCCACAAATTTCCTTCCGCCCAGCATTCCCCCAAGTCTGGTGATAAAAATGGTACCTCACTTGTGTGTGTAGGCCTAGCGCACTGAAAAGGAAATGGCCAAAACACAACGTGGGCGCATCACATTTTTTCACAGAAAACAGAGGTGTTTTTTTACAAAGTGTCTACCTGTGGATTTTGGCCTCTAGCTCAGCCGGCACCTGGGGAAACCTAGCAAACCAGCGCATTTTTTAAAACAAGACACCTAGGGAAATCCAAGATGGGGTGACTTGTTGGGCTCTGACCAGGTTCTGTGACCCAGAATCCTTTGCAAACCTCAAAATTTGGCCAAAAAAACACTTTTTCCTCTCATTTCGGAGACAGAAAGTTCTGAAATCTGAGAGGAGCCACAAATTTCCTTCCGCCCAGCATTCCCCCAAGTCTGGTGATAAAAAAGGTACCTCACTTGTGTGTGTAGGCCTAGCGCCCACAAAAGGAAATGGCCCAAAACACAACGTGGGCGCATCACATTTTTTCACAGAAAACAGAGGTGTTTTTTTACAAATTTCCTACCTGTGGATTTTGGCCTCTAGCCCAGCCGCCACCTAGGGAAACCTAGCAAACCAGCACATTTTTTAAAGCTAGACACCTAAGGAAATCCAAGATGGGGTGACTTGCTGGGCTCTGACCAGATTCTGTTACCCAGAATCCTTTGCAAACCTCAAAAATTGGCCAAAAAAACACTTTTTCCTGTCATTTCGGAGACAGAAAGTTCTGAAATCTGAGAGGAGCCACAAATTCCCTTCCGCCCAGCATTCCCCCAAGTCTGGTGATAAAAATGGTACCTCACTTGTGTGTGTATGCCTAGCGCCCACGAAAGGAAATGGCCCAAAACACAACGTGGGCACATCATATTTTTTCACAGAAAACAGAGGTGTTTTTTTACAAAGTGCCTACCTGTGGATTTTGGCCTCTAGCTCAGCCGGCACCTGGAAAAACCTAGCAAACCAGCACATTTTTGAAAACTAGGTACCTAGGGGAATCCAAGATGGGGTGACTTGTTTTGCTCTGACCAGGTTCTGTTACCCAGAATCCTTTGCAAACCTCAAAATATGGCCAAAAAAACACTTTTTCCTCTCATTTCGGAGACAGAAAGTTCTGGAATCTGAGAGGAGCCACACATTTCCTTCCACCCAGCATTCCCCCAAGTCTGCTGATAAAAATGGTACCTCACTTGTGTGTGTATGCCTAGCGCCCACAAAAGGAAATGGCCCAAAACACAACGTGGGCACATCATATTTTTTCACAGATAACAGAGGTGTTTTTTTACAAAGTGCCTACCTGTGGATTTTGGCCTCTAGCTCAGCCGGCACCTGGGGAAACCTAGAAAACCAGCGCATTTATGAAAACTAGACACATAGGGGAATCCAGGATGGGGTGACTTGTGGGGCTCTGACCAGGTTCTGTTACCCAGAACCCTTTGCAAACCTCAAAATTTGGTCAAAATAACACTTTTCCTCTCATTTCAGTGACAGAAAGTTCTGGAATCTGAGAGGAGCCACAAATTTCCTTCTGCCCAGCATTCCCCCAAGTCTGGTGATAAAAATGGTACCTCACTTGTGTGTGTAGGCCTAGCGCCCAGAAAAGGAAATGGCCAAAACACAACGTGGACGCATCACATTTTTTCACAGAAAACAGAGGTGTTTTTTTACAAAGTGTCTACCTGTGGATTTTGGCCTCTAGCTCAGCCGGCACCTGGGGAAACCTAGCAAACCAGCGCATTTTTTAAAACAAGACACCTAGGGAAATCCAAGATGGGGTGACTTGTTGGGCTCTGACCAGGTTCTGTTACCCAGAATCCTTTGCAAACCTCAAAATTTGGCCAAAAAAACACTTTTTCCTCTCATTTCGGAGACAGAAAGTTCTGAAATCTGAGAGGAGCCACAAATTTCCTTCCGCCCAGCATTCCCCCAAGTCTGGTGATAAAAAAGGTACCTCACTTGTGTGTGTAGGCCTAGCGCCCACAAAAGGAAATGGCCCAAAACACAACGTGGGCGCATCACATTTTTTCACAGAAAACAGAGGTGTTTTTTAAAAATTTCCTACCTGTGGATTTTGGCCTCTAGCCCAGCCGCCACCTAGGGAAACCTAGCAAACCAGCACATTTTTTAAAGCTAGACACCAAAGGAAATCCAAGATGGGGTGACTTGTTGGGCTCTGACCAGATTCTGTTACCCAGAATCCTTTGCAAACCTCAAAAATTGGCCAAAAAAACACTTTTTCCTGTCATTTCGGAGACAGAAAGTTCTGAAATCTGAGAGGAGCCACAAATTCCCTTCCGCCCAGCATTCCCCCAAGTCTGGTGATAAAAATGGTACCTCACTTGTGTGTGTAGACCTAGCGCCCACGAAAGGAAATGGCCCAAAACACAACGTGGGCCGATCACATTTTTTCACAGAAAACAGAGGTGTTTTTTACAAAGTGCCTACCTGTGGATTTTGGCCTCTAGCTCAGCCAGCATCTGGGAAAACCTAGCAACCAGCACATTTTTGAAAACTAGACACCTAGGGGAATCCAAGATGGGGTGACTTGTTGGGCTCTGACCAGGTTCTGTTACCCAGAATCCTTTGCAAACCTCAAAATGTGGCTAAAAAAAACACTTTTTCCTCTCATTTCGGTGACAGAAAGTTCTGGAATCTGAGAGAAGCCACAAATTCCCTTCTACCCAGCGCTCCCCCAAGTCTGCCGATAAAAATGGTACCTCACTTGTGTGGGTAGGCCTAGTGCCCACGAAAGGAAATGGCCCAAAACACAACGTGGACACATCAAATTTTTTCACAGAAAACAGAGCTGTTTTTTACAAAGTGTCTACCTGTGGATTTTAGCCTCTTGCTCAGCCGGCACCTGGGGAAACCTAGCAAACTAGCGCACTTTTGAAAACTTGACACCTAGGGGGATCTAAGATGGGGTGACTTGTGGGGCTCTGACCAGGTTCTGTTACCCAGAATCCTTTGTAAACCTCAAAATGGGGCTAAAAAAAACACTTTTTCCTCTCATTTCGGAGACAGAAAGTTCTCGAATCTGAGAGGAGCCACAAATTTCCTTCCACCCAGCGTTCCCCCATGTCTCCTGATAAAAATGGTACCTCACTTGTGGGAGTAGGGCTAGCGCCCGTGACAGGAAAAGCCCCAAAACACAATGTGGACACATCACATTTTTCCACAGAAAACAGAGGTGTTTTTTTACAAACTGCCTACCTGTGGATTTTGGCCTCTAGCTCAGCGGGCACCTGGGGAAATCTAGGAAACCAGCGCATTTTTTAAAACCAGACACATAGGGGAATCCAAGATGGGGTGACTTGTTGGGCTCTGACCAGGTTCTGTTACCCAGAACCCTTTGCAAACCTCAAAATTTGGCCAAAAAAACACTTTTTCCTCTCATTTTGGTAACAGAAAGTTCTGGAATCTGAGAGGAGCCACAAATTTCCTTCCACCCAGCATTCCACCAAGTCTGCCGATAAAAATGGTACCTCACTTGTGTGGGTAGGCCTATCGCCCACGAAAGGAAATGGCCCAAAACACAACGTGGACACATCACATTTTTTCACAGAAAACAGAGGTGTTTTTTACAAATTTCCTACCTGTGGATTTTGACCTCTAGCCCAGCCGGCACCTGGGGAAACCTAGCAAACCAGCGCATTTTTTAAAACTAGACACCTAGGGAAATCCAAGATGGGGTGACTTGTTGGGCTCTGACCAGGTTCTGTTACCCAGAATCTTTTGCAAACCTCAAAATTTGGCCAAAAAAACACTTTTTCCTCTCATTTCGGAGACAGAAAGTTCTGAAATCTGAGAGGAGCCACAAATTTCCTTCCGCCCAGCATTCCCCCAAGTCTGGTGATAAAAAAGGTACCTCACTTGTGTGTATAGGCCTAGCGCCGACAAAAGGAAATGGCCCAAAACACAACGTGGGAGCATCACATTTTTTCACAGAAAACAGAGGTGTTTTTTACAAAGTGCCTACCTGTGGATTTTGGCCTCTAGCTCAGCCGGAACCTGGGAAAATCTAGCAAACCAGCACATTATTGAAAACTAGACACCTAGGGGAGTCCAAGATGGGGTGACTTGTTGGGCTCTGACCAGGTTCTGTTACCCAGAATCCTTTGCAAACCTCAAAATATGGCCAAAAAAACACTTTTTCCTCTCATTTCGGAGACAGAAAGTTCTGGAATCTGAGAGGAGCCACACATTTCCTTCCACCCAGCATTCCCCCAAGTCTGCCGATAAAAATGGTACCTCACTTGTGTGTGTATGCCTAGCGCCCACAAAAGGAAATGGCCCAAAACACAACGTGGGCACATCATATTTTTTCACAGAAAACAGAGGTGTTTTTTTACTAAGTGCCTACCTGTGGATTTTGGCCTCTAGCTCAGCCGGCACCTGGGGAAACCTAGAAAACCAGCGCAGTTTTGAAAACTAGACACCTAGAGGAATCCAGGATGGGGTGACTTGTGGGGCTCTGACCAGGTTCTGTTACCCAGAACCCTTTGCAAACCTCAAAATTTGGACAAAATAACACTTTTCCTCTCATTTCAGTGACAGAAAGTTCTGAAATCTGAGACGAGCCACAAATTTCCTTCCAAGCTGCATTTCCCCGAAGTCTGCCAATAAAAATGGTACCTCACTTGTGTGTGTAGGCCTAGCGCCCACGAAAGGAAATGGCCCAAAAAACAACGTGGGCACATCATATTTTTTCACAGAAAACAGAGGTGTTTTTTTACAAAGTGCCTACCTGTGGATTTTGGCCTCTAGCTCAGCCGGCACCTGGAAAAACCTAGCAAACCAGCACATTTTTGAAAACTAGGTACCTAGGGGAATCCAAGATGGGGTGACTTGTTTTGCTCTGACCAGGTTCTGTTACCCAGAATCCTTTGCAAACCTCAAAATATGGCCAAAAAAACACTTTTTCCTCTCATTTCGGAGACAGAAAGTTCTGGAATCTGAGAGGAGCCACACATTTCCTTCCACCCAGCATTCCCCCAAGTCTGCTGATAAAAATGGTACCTCACTTGTGTGTGTATGCCTAGCGCCCACAAAAGGAAATGGCCCAAAACACAACGTGGGCACATCATATTTTTTCACAGATAACAGAGGTGTTTTTTTACAAAGTGCCTACCTGTGGATTTTGGCCTCTAGCTCAGCCGGCACCTGGGGAAACCTAGAAAACCAGCGCATTTATGAAAACTAGACACATAGGGGAATCCAGGATGGGGTGACTTGTGGGGCTCTGACCAGGTTCTGTTACCCAGAACCCTTTGCAAACCTCAAAATTTGGTCAAAATAACACTTTTCCTCTCATTTCAGTGACAGAAAGTTCTGGAATCTGAGAGGAGCCACAAATTTCCTTCTGCCCAGCATTCCCCCAAGTCTGGTGATAAAAATGGTACCTCACTTGTGTGTGTAGGCCTAGCGCCCAGAAAAGGAAATGGCCAAAACACAACGTGGACGCATCACATTTTTTCACAGAAAACAGAGGTGTTTTTTTACAAAGTGTCTACCTGTGGATTTTGGCCTCTAGCTCAGCCGGCACCTGGGGAAACCTAGCAAACCAGAGCATTTTTTAAAACAAGACACCTAGGGAAATCCAAGATGGGGTGACTTGTTGGGCTCTGACCAGGTTCTGTTACCCAGAATCCTTTGCAAACCTCAAAATTTGGCCAAAAAAACACTTTTTCCTCTCATTTCGGAGACAGAAAGTTCTGAAATCTGAGAGGAGCCACAAATTTCCTTCCGCCCAGCATTCCCCCAAGTCTGGTGATAAAAAAGGTACCTCACTTGTGTGTGTAGGCCTAGCGCCCACAAAAGGAAATGGCCCAAAACACAACGTGGGCGCATCACATTTTTTCACAGAAAACAGAGGTGTTTTTTAAAAATTTCCTACCTGTGGATTTTGGCCTCTAGCCCAGCCGCCACCTAGGGAAACCTAGCAAACCAGCACATTTTTTAAAGCTAGACACCAAAGGAAATCCAAGATGGGGTGACTTGTTGGGCTCTGACCAGATTCTGTTACCCAGAATCCTTTGCAAACCTCAAAAATTGGCCAAAAAAACACTTTTTCCTGTCATTTCGGAGACAGAAAGTTCTGAAATCTGAGAGGAGCCACAAATTCCCTTCCGCCCAGCATTCCCCCAAGTCTGGTGATAAAAATGGTACCTCACTTGTGTGTGTAGACCTAGCGCCCACGAAAGGAAATGGCCCAAAACACAACGTGGGCCGATCACATTTTTTCACAGAAAACAGAGGTGTTTTTTACAAAGTGCCTACCTGTGGATTTTGGCCTCTAGCTCAGCCAGCACCTGGGAAAACCTAGCAACCAGCACATTTTTGAAAACTAGACACCTAGGGGAATCCAAGATGGGGTGACTTGTTGGGCTCTGACCAGGTTCTGTTACCCAGAATCCTTTGCAAACCTCAAAATGTGGCTAAAAAAAACACTTTTTCCTCTCATTTCGGTGACAGAAAGTTCTGGAATCTGAGAGAAGCCACAAATTCCCTTCTACCCAGCGCTCCCCCAAGTCTGCCGATAAAAATGGTACCTCACTTGTGTGGGTAGGCCTAGTGCCCACGAAAGGAAATGGCCCAAAACACAACGTGGACACATCAAATTTTTTCACAGAAAACAGAGCTGTTTTTTACAAAGTGCCTACCTGTGGATTTTAGCCTCTTGCTCAGCCGGCACCTGGGGAAACCTAGCAAACTAGCGCACTTTTGAAAACTTGACACCTAGGGGGATCTAAGATGGGGTGACTTGTGGGGCTCTGACCAGGTTCTGTTACCCAGAATCCTTTGTAAACCTCAAAATGGGGCTAAAAAAAACACTTTTTCCTCTCATTTCGGAGACAGAAAGTTCTCGAATCTGAGAGGAGCCACAAATTTCCTTCCACCCAGCGTTCCCCCATGTCTCCTGATAAAAATGGTACCTCACTTGTGGGAGTAGGGCTAGCGCCCGTGACAGGAAAAGCCCCAAAACACAATGTGGACACATCACATTTTTCCACAGAAAACAGAGGTGTTTTTTTACAAACTGCCTACCTGTGGATTTTGGCCTCTAGCTCAGCGGGCACCTGGGGAAATCTAGGAAACCAGCGCATTTTTTAAAACCAGACACATAGGGGAATCCAAGATGGGGTGACTTGTTGGGCTCTGACCAGGTTCTGTTACCCAGAACCCTTTGCAAACCTCAAAATTTGGCCAAAAAAACACTTTTTCCTCTCATTTTGGTAACAGAAAGTTCTGGAATCTGAGAGGAGCCACAAATTTCCTTCCACCCAGCATTCCACCAAGTCTGCCGATAAAAATGGTACCTCACTTGTGTGGGTAGGCCTATCGCCCACGAAAGGAAATGGCCCAAAACACAACGTGGACACATCACATTTTTTCACAGAAAACAGAGGTGTTTTTTACAAATTTCCTACCTGTGGATTTTGACCTCTAGCCCAGCCGGCACCTGGGGAAACCTAGCAAACCAGCGCATTTTTTAAAACTAGACACCTAGGGAAATCCAAGATGGGGTGACTTGTTGGGCTCTGACCAGGTTCTGTTACCCAGAATCCTTTGCAAACCTCAAAATTTGGCCAAAAAAACACTTTTTCCTCACATTTCGGAGACAGAAAGTTCTGAAATCTGAGAGGAGCCACAAATTTCCTTCCGCCCAGCATTCCCCCAAGTCTGGTGATAAAAAAGGTACCTCACTTGTGTGTATAGGCCTAGCGCCGACAAAAGGAAATGGCCCAAAACACAACGTGGGAGCATCACATTTTTTCACAGAAAACAGAGGTGTTTTTTACAAAGTGCCTACCTGTGGATTTTGGCCTCTAGCTCAGCCGGAACCTGGGAAAATCTAGCAAACCAGCACATTATTGAAAACTAGACACCTAGGGGAGTCCAAGATGGGGTGACTTGTTGGGCTCTGACCAGGTTCTGTTACCCAGAATCCTTTGCAAACCTCAAAATATGGCCAAAAAAACACTTTTTCCTCTCATTTCGGAGACAGAAAGTTCTGGAATCTGAGAGGAGCCACACATTTCCTTCCACCCAGCATTCCCCCAAGTCTGCCGATAAAAATGGTACCTCACTTGTGTGTGTATGCCTAGCGCCCACAAAAGGAAATGGCCCAAAACACAACGTGGGCACATCATATTTTTTCACAGAAAACAGAGGTGTTTTTTTACTAAGTGCCTACCTGTGGATTTTGGCCTCTAGCTCAGCCGGCACCTGGGGAAACCTAGAAAACCAGCGCAGTTTTGAAAACTAGACATCTAGAGGAATCCAGGATGGGGTGACTTGTGGGGCTCTGACCAGGTTCTGTTACCCAGAACCCTTTGCAAACCTCAAAATTTGGACAAAATAACACTTTTCCTCTCATTTCAGTGACAGAAAGTTCTGAAATCTGAGACGAGCCACAAATTTCCTTCCAAGCTGCATTTCCCCGAAGTCTGCCAATAAAAATGGTACCTCACTTGTGTGTGTAGGCCTAGCGCCCACGAAAGGAAATGGCCCAAAAAACAACGTGGGCACATCATATTTTTTCACAGAAAACAGAGGTGTTTTTTTACTAAGTGCCTACCTGTGGATTTTGGCCTCTAGCTCAGCCGGCACCTAGGGAAACCTAGCAAACCAGCACATTTCTGAAAACTAGACACCTAGGGGAATCCAAGATGGGGTGACTTCTGGGGCTCTGACCAGGTTCTGTTACCCAGATACCCAGAATCCTTTGCAAACCTAAAAATTTGCCCAAATAAACACATCTTCCTCTAATTTCGGTGACAGAAAGTTCTGGAATCTGAGAGGAGCCACAAATTCCCTTCCGCCCAGCATTCCCCCAAGTCTGGTGATAAAAATGGTACCTCACTTGTGTGTGTAGGCCTAGTGCCCACGAAAGGAAATGGCCCAAAACACAACGTTGGCGCATCACATTTTTTCACAGAACACAGAGGTGTTTTTTTACAAAGTGTCTACCTATGGATTTTGGGCTCTAGCTCAGCCGGCACCTAGGGAAACCTAGCAAACCAGCGCATTTTTTAAAACTAGACACCTAAGGAAATCCAAGATGGGGTGACTTGTTGGGCTCTGACCAGATTCTGTTACCCAGAATCCTTTGCAAACCTCAAAATATGGCCAAAAAAACACTTTTTCCTCTCATTTCGGAGACAGAAAGTTCTGGAATCTGAGAGGAGCCACAAATTTCCTTCCAAGCTGCATTTCCCCGAAGTCTGCCAATAAAAATGGTACCTCACTTGTGTGTGTAGGCCTAGCGCCCACGAACGGAAATGGCCCAAAACACAACGTGGACACATCACATTTTTTCACAGAAAACAGAGGTGTTTTTTACAAATTTCCTACCTGTGGATTTTGGCCTCTAGCCCAGCCGGCACCTAGGGAAACCTAGCAAACCAGCGCATTTTTTAAACCTAGACACCTAAGGAAATCCAAGATGGGGTGACTTGTTGGGCTCTGACCAGATTCTGTTACCCAGAATCCTTTGCAAAACCTCAAAATATGGCCAAAAAAACACTTTTTCCTCTCATTTCGGAGACAGAAAGTTCTGGAATCTGAGAGGAGCCACAAATTTCCTTCCACCCAGCATTCCCCCAAGTCTGCTGATAAAAATGGTACCTCACTTGTGTGTGTATGCCTAGCGCCCACGAAAGGAAATGGCCCAAAACACAACGTGGGCACATCATATTTTTTCACAGAAAACAGAGGTTTTGTTTTACAAAATGTCTACCTATGGATTTTGGCCTCTAGCTCAGCCGGCACCTGGGGAAACCTAGAAAACCAGCGCATTTTTGAAAACTAGACACTTAGGGGAATCCAAGATGGGGTGACTTGTGGGGCTCTGACCAGGTTCTGTTAAACAGAATCCTTTGTAAACCTCAAAATGTGCCTAAAAAAAAACACTTTTTCCTCTCATTTCGGTGACAGAAAGTTCTGGAATCTGAGAGAAGCCACAAATTCCCTTCTACCCAGCGCTCCCCCAAGTCTGCCGATAAAAATGGTACCTCACTTGTGTGGGTAGGCCTAGTGCCCACGAAAGGAAATGGCCCAAAACACAACGTGGACACATCACATTTTTTCACAGAAAACAGAGGTGTTTTTTACAAAGTGCCTACCTGTGGATTTTGGACTCTTGCTCAGCCGGCACCTGGGGAAACCTAGCAAACTAGCGCACTTTTGAAAACTTGACACCTAGGGGGATCCAAGATGGGGTGACTTGTGGGGCTCTGACCAGGTTCTGTTACCCAGAATCCTTTGTAAACCTCAAAATGTGGCTAAAAAAACCACTTTTTCCTCTCATTTCGGAGACAGAAAGTTCTCGAATCTGAGAGGAGCCACAAATTTCCTTCCACCCAACGTTCCCCCATGTCTCCTGATAAAAATGGTACCTCACTTGTGGGGGTAGGGCTAGCGCCCGTGACAGGAAAAGCCCCAAAACACAACGTGGACACATCACATTTTTCCACAGAAAACAGAGGTGTTTTTTTACAAACTGCCTACCTGTGGATTTTGGCCTCTAGCTCAGCGGGCACCTGGGGAAATCTAGCAAACCAGCGCATTTTTTAAAACCAGACACATAGGGGAATCCAAGATGGGGTGACTTGTTGGGCTCTAACCAGGTTCTGTTACCCAGAACCCTTTGCAAACCTCAAAATTTGGCCAAAAAAACACTTGTTCCTCTCATTTTGGTAACAGAAAGTTCTGGAATCTGAGAGGAGCCACAAATTTCTTTCCACCCAGCATTCCACCAAGTCTGCCGATAAAAATAGTACCTCACTTGTGTGGGTAGGCCTATCGCCCACGAAAGGAAATGGCCCAAAACACAACGTGGGCGCATCACATTTTTTCACAGAACACAGAGGTGTTTTTTTACAAAGTGTCTACCTGTGGATTTTGGGCTCTAGCTCAGCCGGCACCTGGGGAAACCTAGCAAACCAGCGCATTTTTGAAAACTAGACACCTAGGGGAATCCAGGATGGGGTGACTTGTGGGGCTCTGACCAGGTTCTGTTTCCCAGAACCCTTTGCAAACCTCAAAATGTGGCCAAAATAACACTTTTCCTCTCATTTCAGTGACAGAAAGTTCTGGAATCTGAGAGGAGCCACAAATTTCCTTCCAAGCTGCATTTCCCCGAAGTCTGCCAATAAAAATGGTACCTCACTTGTGTGTGTAGGCCTAGCGCCCACGAAAGGAAATGGCCCAAAACACAACGTGGACACATCACATTTTTTCACAGAAAACAGAGGTGTTTTTTACAAATTTCCTACCTGTGGATTTTGGCCTCTAGCCCAGCCGGCACCTAGGGAAACCTAGCAAACCAGCGCATTTTTTAAAACTAGACACCTAAGGAAATCCAAGATGGGGTGACTTGTTGGGCTCTGACCAGATTCTGTTACCCAGAATCCTTTGCAAACCTCAAAATATGGCCAAAAAAACACTTTTTCCTCTCATATCGGAGACAGAAAGTTCTGAAATCTGAGAGGAGCCACAAATTTCCTTCCGCCCAGCATTCCCCCAAGTCTGCCGATAAAAATAGTACCTCACTTGTGTGGGTAGGCCTATCGCCCACGAAAGGAAATGGGCCAAAACACAACGTGGACACATCACATTTTTTCACAGAAAACAGAGGTGTTTTTTACAAATTTCCTACCTGTGGATTTTGACCTCTAGCCCAGCCGGCACCTGGGGAAACGTAGCAAACCTCGCATTTTTTAAAACTAGACACCTAGGGAAATCCAAGATGGGGTGACTTGTTGGGCTCTGACCAGGTTCTGTTACCCAGAATCCTTTGCAAACCTCAAAATTTGGCCAAAAAAACACTTTTTCCTCTCATATCGGAGACAGAAAGTTCTGAAATTCGAGAGGAGCCACAAATTTCCTTCCCGCCAGCATTCCCCAAGTCTGGTGATAAAAAAGGTACCTCACTTGTGTGTGTAGGCCTAGCGCCCACAAAAGGAAATGGCCCAAAACACAACGTGGGAGCATCACATTTTTTCACAGAAAACAGAGGTGTTTTTTACAAAGTGGCCTACCTGTGGATTTTGGCCTCTAGCTCAGCCGGAACCTGGGAAAATCTAGCAAACCAGCACATTATTGAAAACTAGACACCTAGGGGAGTCCAAGATGGGGTTGACTTGTTGGGCTCTGACCAGGTTCTGTTACCCAGAATCCTTTGCAAACCTCAAAATATGGCCAAAAAAACACTTTTTCCTCTCATTTCGGAGACAGAAAGTTCTGGAATCTGAGAGGAGCCACACATTTCTCTTCCACCCAGTATTCCCCCAAGTCTGCCGATAAAAATGGTACCTCACTTGTGTGAGTATGCCTAGCGCCCACGAAAGGAAATGGCCCAAAACACAACGTGGGCACATCATATTTTTTCACAGAAAACAGAGGGTTGTTTTTTACTAAGTGCCTACCTGTGGATTTTTTTGCCTCTAGCTCAGCCGGCACCTGGGGAAACCTAGAAAACCAGCGCATTTTTTAAAACTAGACACCTAGAGGAATCCAGGATGGGGGGACTTGTGGGGCTCTGACCAGGTTCTGTTACCCAGAACCCTTTGCAAACCCCAAAATTTGGACAAAATAACACTTTTCCTCTCATTTCAGTGACAGAAAGTTCTGGAATCTGAGAGGAGCCACAAATATCCTTCCAAGCAGCATTTCCCCAAATCTGCCAATAAAAATGGTACCTCACTTGTGTGGGTAGGCCTAGCGCCCACGAAAGGAAATGTCCCAAAACACAACGTGGACACATCACATTTTTTCACAGAAAAGAGTGTGTTTTACAAAGTGCCTACCTGTGGATTTTGCCTCTAGCTCAGCCGGCACTGGGGAAACCTAGCAAACCAGCACATTTCTGAAAACTTAGACACCTACGGGAATCCAAGATGGGGTGACTTCTGGGGCTCTGACCAGGGTTCTGTACCCAGATACCCAGAATCCTTTGCAAACCTCAAAATTTGCCCAAATAAACACATTTTCCTCTCATTTCGGTGACAGAAAGTTCTGGAATCTGAGACGAGCCACAAATTTCCTTCCACCCAGCGTTCCCCGAAGACTGCCGATAAAAATGGTACCTCACTTGTGTGTGTAGGCCTAGCGCCCACGAAAGGAAATGTCCCAAACACAACGTGGACACATCACATTTTTTCACAGAAAACAGAGGTGTTTTTTACAAATTTCCTACCCTGTGGATTTTGGCCTCTAGCCCAGCCGGCACCTGGGGAAACCTAGCAAACCAGCGCATTTTTTAAAACTAGACACCTAAGGAAATCCAAGATGGGGTGACTTTTTGGGCTCTGACCAGATTCTGTTACCCAGAATCCTTTGCAAACCTCAAAATTTGGCCAAAAAAAACCTTTTTCCTGTCATTTCGGAGACAGAAAGTTCTGAAATCTGAGAGGAGCCACAAATTCCCTTCCGCCCAGCATTCCCCCAAGTCTGGTGATAAAAATGGTACCTCACTTGTGTGTGTAGGCCTAGCGCCCACAAAAGGAAATGGCCCAAAACACAACGTGGGCGCATCACATTTTTTCACAGAAAACAGAGGTGTTTTTACAAAGTGCCTACCTGTGGATTTTGGCCTCTAGCTCAGCCGGAACCTGGGAAAACCTAGCAAACCAGCATATTATTGAAAACTAGACACCTAGGGGAATCCAAGATGGGGTGACTTGTTGGGCTCTGACCAGGTTCAGTTACCCAGAATCCTTTGCAAACCTCAAAATATGGCCAAAAAAACACTTTTTCCTCTCATTTCGGAGACAGAAAGTTCTGGAATCTGAGAGGAGCCACACATTTCCTTCCATCCAGCATTCCCCCAAGTCTGCCGATAAAAATGGTACCTCACTTGTGTGTGTATGCCTAGCGCCCACAAAAGGAAATGGCCCAAAAAACAACGTGGGCACATTCTATTTTTTCACAGAAAACAGAGGTGTTTTTTTACTAAGTGCCTACCCGTGGATTTTGGCCTCTAGCTCAGCCAGCACCTGGGGAAACCTAGAAAACCAGCGCATTTTTGAAAACTAGACACCTAGAGGAATCCAGGATGGGGTGACTTGTGGGGCTCTGACCAGGTTCTGTTACCCAGAACCCTTTGCAAACCTCAAAATTTGGACAAAATAACACTTTTCCTCTCATTTCATTGACAGAAAGTTCTGGAATCTGAGAGGAGCCACAAATGTCCTTCCAAGCAGCATTTCCCCAAATCTGCCAATAAAAATGGTACCTCACTTGTGTGGGTAGGCCTAGCGCCCACGAAAGGAAATGTCCCAAAACACAACGTGGACACATCACATTTGTTCACAGAAAAGAGGTGTGTTTTACAAAGTGTCTACCTGTGGATTTTGGCCTCTAGCTCAGCCGGCACCTGGGGAAACCTAGCAAACCAGCACATTTCTGAAAACTAGACACCTAGGGGAATCCAAGATGGGGTGACTTGTTGGGCTCTGACCAGGTTCTGTTACCCAGAATCCTTTGCAAACCTCAAAATATGGCCAAAAAAACACTTTTTCCTCTCATTTCGGAGACAGAAAGTTCTGGAATCTGAGAGGAGCCACACATTTCCTTCCACCCAGCATTCCCCCAAGTCTGCTGATAAAAATGGTACCTCACTTGTGTGTGTATGCCTAGCGCACACGAAAGGAAATGGCCCAAAACACAACGTGGGCACATCATATTTTTTCACAGAAAACAGAGGTGTTTTTTTTACAAAGTGCCTACCTGTGGATTTTGGCCTCTAGCTCAGCCGGCACCTAGGGAAACCTAGCAAACCAGCGCATTTTTTAAAACTAGACACCTAAGGAAATCCAAGATGGGGTGACTTGTTGGGCTCTGACCAGATTCTGTTACCCAGAACCCTTTGCAAACCTCAAAATTTGGCCAAAATAACGCTTTTCCTCTCATTTCAGTGACAGAAAGTTCTGGAATCTGAGTGGAGCCTCAAATTTCCTTCCAAGCAGCATTTCCCCAAATCTGCCAATAAAAATGGTACCTCACTTGTGTGGGTAGGCCTAGCGCCCACGAAAGGAAATGTCCCAAAACACAACGTGGACACATCACATTTTTTCACAGAAAAGAGGTGTTTTTTACAAATTCCCTACCTGTGGATTTTGGCCTCTAGCCCAGCTGGCACCTAGGGAAACCTAGCAAACCAGCGCATTTTTTAAAACTAGACACCTAAGGAAATCCAAGATGGGGTGACTTGTTGGGCTCTGACCAGATTCTGTTACCCAGAATCCTTTGCAAACCTCAAAATTTGGCCCAAAAAAAACTTTTTCCTGTCATTTCGGAGACAGAAAGTTCTGAAATCTGAGAGGAGCAGCAAATTCCCTTCCACCCAGCATTCCCCCAAGTCTGGTGATAAAAATGGTACCTCACTTGTGTGTGTAGGCCTAGCGCCCACGAAAGGAAATGGCCCAAAACACAACGTGGGCGCATCACATTTTTTCACAGAAAACAGTGGTGTTTTTTACAAAGTGCCTACCTGTTGATTTTGGCCTCTAGCTCAGCCGGCACCTGGGAAAACCTAGCAAACCAGCACATTTTTGAAAACTAGACACCTACGGGAATCCAGGATGGGGTGACTTGTGGGGCTCTGACCAGGTTCTGTTACCCAGAACCATTTGCAAACCTCAGAATTTGGACAAAATAACACTTTTTCTCTCATTTCAGTGACAGAAAGTTCTGAAATCTGAGAGGAGCCACAAATTTCCTCCAAGCTGCATTTCCCCAAATCTGCCAATAAAAATGGTACCTCAATTGTGTGGGTAGGCCTAGCGCCCACGAAAGGAAATGTCCCAAAACACAACGTGGACACATCACATTTTTTCACAGAAAAGAGGTTTTTTTTGCAAAGTGCTTACCTGTGGATTTTGGCCTCTATCTCAGCCGGCACCTGGGGAAACCTAGCAAACCAGCACATTTTTTAAAACTAGACACCTAGGGGAATCCAAGATGGGGTGACTTGTTGGGCTCTGACCAGGTTCTGTTACCCAGAACCCTTTGCAAACCTCAAAATTTGGCCAAAAAAACACTTTTTCCTCTCATTTTGGTAACAGAAAGTTCTGGAATCTGAGAGGAGCCACAAATTACCTTCCACCCAGCATTCCACCAAGTCTGCCGATAAAAATGGTACCTCACTTGTGTGGGTAGGCCTATCGCCCACGAAAGGAAATGGCCCAAAACACAACGTGGACACATGAAATTTTTTCACAGAAAACAGAGGTGTTTTTTACAAATTTCCTACCTGTGGATTTTGGCCTCTTGCTCAGCCGGCACCTGGGGAAACCTAGCAAACTAGCGCACTTTTGAAAACTTGACACCTAGGGGGATCCAAGATGGGGTGACTTGTGGGGCTCTGACCAGGTTCTGTTACCCAGAATCCTTTGTAAACCTCAAAATGTGGCGAAAAAAAACACTTTTTCCTCTCATTTCGGTGACAGAAAGTTCTCGAATCTGAGAGGAGCCACAAATTTCCTTCCACCCAGCGTTCCCCCATGTCTCCTGATAAAAATGGTACCTCACTTGTGGGGGTAGGGCTAGCGCCCATGACAGGAAAAGCCCCAAAACACAACGTGGACACATCACATTTTTCCACAGAAACAGAGGTGTTTTTTTACAAACTGCCTACCTGTGGATTTTGGCCTCTAGCTCAGCGGGCACCTGGGGAAATCTAGCAAACCAGCGCATTTTTTAAAACTAGACACCTAGGGGAATCCAAGATGGGGTGACTTGTTGGGCTCTGACCAGGTAAAGTTACCCAGAACCCTTTGCAAACCTCAAAATTTGGCCAAAAAAACACTTTTTCCTCTCATTTTGGTAACAGAAAGTTCTGGAATCTGAGAGGAGCCACAAATTTCCTTCCACCCAGCATTCCACCAAGTCTGCCGATAAAAATGGTACCTCACTTGTGTGGGTAGGCCATTCGCCCACGAAAGGAAATGGCCCAAAACACAACGTGGACACATCAAATTTTTTCACAGAAAACAGGTGTTTTTTACAAATTTCCTACCTGTGGATTTTGGCCTCTAGCCCAGCCGGCACCTGGGGAACCCTAGCAAACCAGCGCATTTTTTAAAACTAGACACCTAGGGAAATCCAAGATGGGGTGACTTGTTGGGCTCTGACCAGGTTCTGTTACCCAGAATCCTTTGCAAACCTCAAAATTTGGCCAAAAAAAAACTTTTTCCTCTCATTTCGGAGACAGAAAGTTCGGAAATCTGAGAGGAGCCACAAATTTCCTTCCGCCCAGCATTCCCCCAAGTCTGGTGATAAAAATGGTACCTCACTTGTGTGTGTAGGGCTAGCGCCCACAAAAGGAAATGGCCCAAAACACAACGTGGGCGCATCACATTTTTTTACAGAAAACAGAGGTGTTTTTTACAAAGTGTCTACCTGTGGATTTTGGCCTCTAGCTCAGCCGGCACCTGGGAAAACCTAGCAAACCAGCACATTATTGAAAACTAGACACCTAGGGGAATCCAAGATGGGGTGACTTGTTGGGCTCTGACCAGGTTCTGTTACCCAGAATCCTTTGCAAACCTCAAAATATAGCCAAAAAAACACTTTTTCCTCTCATTTCGGAGACAGAAAGTTCTGGAATCTGAGAGGAGCCACACATTTCCTTCCACCCAGCATTCCCCCAAGTCTGCTGATAAAAATGGTACCTCACTTGTGTGTGTATGCCTAGCGCCCACGAAAGGAAATGGCCCAAAACACAACGTGGGCACATCATATTTTTTCACAGAAAACAGAGGTGTTTTTTTACAAAGTGCCTACCTGTGGATTTTGGCCTCTAGCTCAGCCGGCACCTGGGGAAACCTAGAAAACCAGAACATTTTTGAAAACTAGACACCTAGAGGAATCCAGGATGGGGTGACTTGTGGGGCTCTGACCAGGTTCTGTTACCCAGAACTCTTTGCAAACCTCAAAATTTGGCCAAAATAACACTTTTCCTCTCATTTCAGTGACAGAAAGTTCTGGAATCTGAGTGGAGCCTCAAATTTCCTTCCAAGCAGCATTTCCCCAAATCTACCAATAAAAATGGTACCTCACTTGTGTGGGTAGGCCTAGCGCCCACGAAAGGAAATGTCCCAAAACACAACGTGGACACATCACATTTTTTCACAGAAAAGAGGTGTTTTTTACAAAGTGCCTACCTGTGGATTTTGGCCTCTAGCTCAGCCGGCACCTGGGGAAACCTAGCAAACCAGCACATTTCTGAAAACTAGACACCTAGGGGAATCCAAGATGGGGTGACTTCTGGGGCTCTGACCAGGTTCTGTTACCCAGATACCCAGAATCCTTTGCAAACCTCAAAATTTGCCCAAATAAACACATTTTCCTCTCATTTCGGTGACAGAAAGTTCTGGAATCTGAGAGGAGCCATAAATTTCCTTCCACCCAGCGTTCCCCGAAGTCTGCCGATAAAAATGGTACCTCACTTGTGTGTGTAGGCCTAGCGCCCACGAAAGGAAATGGCCCAAAACACAACGTGGACACATCACATTTTTTCACAGAAAACAGAGGAGTTTTTTACAAATTCCCTACCTGTGCATTTTGGCCTCTAGCCCAGCCGGCACCTAGGGAAACCTGGCAAACCAGCGCATTTTTTAAAACTAGACACCTATGGAAATCCAAGATGGGGTGACTTGTTGGGCTCTGACCAGATTCTGTTACCCAGAATCCTTTGCAAACCTCAAAATTTGGCCCAAAAAAAACTTTTTCCTGTCATTTCGGAGACAGAAAGTTCTGAAATCTGAGAGGAGCCACAAATTCCCTTCCACCCAGCATTCCCCCAAGTCTGGTGATAAAAATGGTACCTCACTTGTGTGTGTAGGCCTAGCGCCCACGAAAGGAAATGTCCCAAAACACAACGTGGACACATCACATTTTTTCACAGAAAAGAGGTGTTTTTTACAAAGTGCCTACCTGTGGATTTTGGCCTCTAGCTCAGCCGGCACCTGGGAAAACCTAGCAAACCAGCACATTTTTGAAAACTAGACACCTAGGGGAATCCAAGATGGGGTGACTTGTTGGGCTCTGACCAGGTTCTGTTACCCAGAATCCTTTGCAAACCTCAAAATATGCCAAAAAAACACTTTTTCCTCTCATTTCGGAGACAGAAAGTTCTGGAATCTGAGAGGAGCCACAAATTTCCTTCCACCCAGCATTCCCCCAAGTCTGCTGATAAAAACGGTACCTAACTTGTGTGTGTATGCCTAGTGCCCACAAAAGGAAATGGCCCAAAACACAACGTGGGCACATCATATTTTTTCACAGAAAACAGAGGTGTTTTTTACAAAGTGCCTACCTGTGGATTTTGGCCTCTAGCTCAGCCGGCACCTGGGGAAACCTAGAAAACCAGAACATTTTTGAAAACTAGACACCTAGAGGAATCCAG
This sequence comes from Pleurodeles waltl, assembly GCF_031143425.1. NCBI lineage: Eukaryota > Metazoa > Chordata > Amphibia > Caudata > Salamandridae > Pleurodeles > Pleurodeles waltl. The sequence goes on along the minus strand of NC_090436.1, from coordinate 590,041,298 downwards.
GATGGGGTGACTTGTGGGGCTCTGACCAGGTTCTGTTACCCAGAACCCTTTGCAAACCTCAAAATTTGGCCAAAATAACACTTTTCCTCTCATTTCAGTGACAGAAAGTTCTGGAATCTGAGTGGAGCCTCAAATTTCCTTCCAAGCAGCATTTCCCCAAATCTGCCAATAAAAATGGTACCTCACTTGTGTGGGTAGGCCTAGCGCCCACGAAAGGAAATGTCCCAAAACACAACGTGGACACATCACATTTTTTCACAGAAAAGAGGTGTTTTTTACAAAGTGCCTACCTGTGGATTTTGGCCTCTAGCTCAGCCGGCACCTGGGGAAACCTAGCAAACCAGCACATTTCTGAAAACTAGACACCTAGGGGAATCCAAGATGGGGTGACTTCTGGGGCTCTGACCAGGTTCTGTTACCCAGATACCCAGAATCCTTTGCAAACCTCAAAATTTGCCCAAATAAACACATTTTCCTCTCATTTCGGTGACAGAAAGTTCTGGAATCTGAGAGGAGCCATAAATTTCCTTCCACCCAGCGTTCCCCGAAGTCTGCCGATAAAAATGGTACCTCACTTGTGTGTGTAGGCCTAGCGCCCACGAAAGGAAATGGCCCAAAACACAACGTGGACACATCACATTTTTTCACAGAAAACAGAGGTGTTTTTTACAAATTCCCTACCTGTGGATTTTGGCCTCTTGCCCAGCAGGCACCCAGGGAAACCTGGCAAACCAGGGCATTTTTTAAAACTAGACACCTATGGAAATCCAAGATGGGGTGACTTGTTGGGCTCTGACCAGATTCTGTTACCCAGAATCCTTTGCAAACCTCAAAATTTGGCCCAAAAAAACCTTTTTCCTGTAATTTCGGAGACAGAAAGTTCTGAAATCTGAGAGGAGCCACAAATTCCCTTCCACCCAGCATTCCCCCAAGTCTGGTGATAAAAATGGTACCTCACTTGTGTGTGTAGGCCTAGCGCCCACGAAAGGAAATGTCCCAAAACACAACGTGGACACATCACATTTTTTCACAGAAAAGAGGTGTTTTTTACAAAGTGCCTACCTGTGGATTTTGGCCTCTAGCTCAGCCGGCACCTGGGAAAACCTAGCAAACCAGCACATTTTTTAAAACTAGACACCTAGGGGAATCCAAGATGGGGTGACTTGTTGGGCTCTGACCAGGTTCTGTTACCCAGAATCCTTTGCAAACCTCAAAATATGGCCAAAAAAACACTTTTTCCTCTCATTTCGGAGACAGAAAGTTCTGGAATCTGAGAGGAGCCACAAATTTCCTTCCACCCAGCATTCCCCCAAGTCTGCTGATAAAAACGGTACCTCACTTGTGTGTGTATGCCTAGTGCCCACAAAAGGAAATGGCCCAAAACACAACGTGGGCACATCATATTTTTTCACAGAAAACAGAGGTGTTTTTTTACAAAGTGTCTACCTGTGGATTTTGGCCTCTAGCTCAGCCGGCACCTGGGAAACCTAGAAAACCAGCGCATTTTTGAAAACTAGACACCTAGGGGAATCCAGGATGGGGTGACTTGTGGGGCTCTGACCAGGTTCTGTTACCCAGAACCATTTGCAAACCTCAAAATGTGGCCAAAATAATACTTTTTCTCTATTTTCAGTGACAGAAAGTTCTGGAATCTGAGAGGAGCCACAAATTTCCTTCCAAGCTGCATTTCCCCAAATCTGCCAATAAAAATGGTACCTCAATTGTGTGGGTAGGCCTAGCGCCCACGAAAGGAAATGTCCCAAAACACAACGTGGACACATCACATTTTTTCACAGAAAAGAGGTGTTTTTTACAAAGTGCCTACCTGTGGATTTTGGCCTCTAGCTCAGCCGACACCTGGGGAAACCTAGCAAACCAGCACATTTTTGAAAACTAGACACCTAGGGGAATCCAAGATGGGGTGACTTGTTGGGCTCTGACCAGGTTCTGTTACCCAGAACCCTTTGCAAACCTCACAATTTGGCCCAAAAAACACTTTTTCCTCTCATTTTGGTAACAGAAAGTTCTGGAATCTGAGAGGAGTCACAAATTTCCTTCCACCCAGCATTCCACCAAGTCTGCCAATAAAAATGGTACCTCACTTGTGTGGGTAGGCCTATCGCCCACGAAAGGAAATGGCCCAAAACACAATGTGGACACATCAAATTTTTTCACAGAAAACAGAGGTGTTTTTTACAAAGTGCCTACCTGTGGATTTTGGCCTCTAGCCCAGCCGGCACCTGGGGAAACCTAGCAAACCAGCGCATTTTTAAAACTAGACACCTAGGGAAATCCAAGATGGGGTGACTTGTTGGGCTCTGACCAGGTTCTGTTACCCAGAATCCTTTGCAAACCTCAAAATTTGGCCAAAAAAACACTTTTTCCTCTCATTTCGGAGACAGAAAGTTCTGAAATCTGAGAGGAGCCACAAATTTCCTTCCGCCCAGCATTCCCCCAAGTCTGGTGATAAAAATGGTACCTCACTTGTGTGTGTAGGGCTAGCGCCCACGAAAGGAAATGGCCCAAAACACAACCTGGGCGCATCACATTTTTTTACAGAAAACAGAGGTGTTTTTTACAAAGTGCCTACCTGTGGATTTTGGCCTCTAGCTCAGCCGGCACCTGGGGAAACCTAGCAAACCAGCACATTTCTGAAAACTAGACACCTAGGGGAATCCAAGATGGGGTGACTTCTGGGGCTCTGACCAGGTTCTGTTACACAGATACCCAGAATCCTTTGCAAACCTCAAAATTTGCCCAAATAAACACATTTTCCTCTCATTTCGGTGACAGAAAGTTCTGGAATCTGAGAGGAGCCATAAATTTCCTTCCACCCAGCGTTCCCCGAAGTCTGCCGATAAAAATGGTACCTCACTTGTGTGTGTAGGCCTAGCGCCCACGATAGGAAATGGCCCAAAACACAACGTGGACACATCACATTTTTTCACAGAAAACAGAGGAGTTTTTTACAAATTCCCTACCTGTGCATTTTGGCCTCTAGCCCAGCCGGCACCTAGGGAAACCTGGCAAACCAGCGCATTTTTTAAAACTAGACACCTATGGAAATCCAAGATGGGGTGACTTGTTGGGCTCTGACCAGATTCTGTTACCCAGAATCCTTTGCAAACCTCAAAATTTGGCCCAAAAAAAAACTTTTTCCTGTCATTTCGGAGACAGAAAGTTCTGAAATCTGAGAGGAGCCACAAATTCCCTTCCACCCAGCATTCCCCCAAGTCTGGTGATAAAAATGGTACCTCACTTGTGTGTGTAGGCCTAGCGCCCACGAAAGGAAATGTCCCAAAACACAACGTGGGCGCATCACATTGTTTCACAGAAAACAGAGGTGTTTTTTACAAAGTGCCTACCTGTGGATTTTGGCCTCTAGCTCAGCCGGCACCTGGGAAAACCTAGCAAACCAGCACATTTTTGAAAACTAGACACCTAGGGGAATCCAAGATGGGGAGACTTGTTGGGCTCTGACCAGGTTCTGTTACCCAGAATCCTTTGCAAACCTCAAAATATGGCCAAAAAAACACTTTTTCCTCTCATTTCGGAGACAGAAAGTTCTGGAATCTGAGAGGAGCCACACATTTCCTTCCACCCAGTATTCCCCCAAGTCTGCCGATAAAAATGGTACCTCACTTGTGTGTGTATGCCTAGCGCCCACGAAAGGAAATGGCCCAAAACACAACGTGGGCACATCATATTTTTTCACAGAAAACAGAGGTGTTTTTTTACTAAGTGCCTACCTGTGGATTTTTTTGCCTCTAGCTCAGCCGGCACCTGGGGAAACCTAGAAAACCAGCGCATTTTTTAAAACTAGACACCTAGAGGAATCCAGGATGGGGTGACTTGTGGGGCTCTGACCAGGTTCTGTTACCCAGAACCCTTTGCAAACCCCAAAATTTGGACAAAATAACACTTTTCCTCTCATTTCAGTGACAGAAAGTTCTGGAATCTGAGAGGAGCCACAAATATCCTTCCAAGCAGCATTTCCCCAAATCTGCCAATAAAAATGGTACCTCACTTGTGTGGGTAGGCCTAGCGCCCACAAAAGGAAATGTCCCAAAACACAACGTGGACACATCACATTTTTTCACAGAAAAGAGGTGTGTTTTACAAAGTGCCTACCTGTGGATTTTGGCCTCTAGCTCAGCCGGCACCTGGGGAAACCTAGCAAACCAGCACATTTCTGAAAACTAGACACCTACGGGAATCCAAGATGGGGTGACTTCTGGGGCTCTGACCAGGTTCTGTTACCCAGATACCCAGAATCCTTTGCAAACCTCAAAATTTGCCCAAATAAACACATTTTCCTCTCATTTCGGTGACAGAAAGTTCTGGAATCTGAGACGAGCCACAAATTTCCTTCCACCCAGCGTTCCCCGAAGACTGCCGATAAAAATGGTACCTCACTTGTGTGTGTAGGCCTAGCGCCCACGAAAGGAAATGGCCCAAAACACAACGTGGACACATCACATTTTTTCACAGAAAACAGAGGTGTTTTTTACAAATTTCCTACCTGTGGATTTTGGCCTCTAGCCCAGCCGGCACCTGGGGAAACCTAGCAAACCAGCGCATTTTTTAAAACTAGACACCTAAGGAAATCCAAGATGGGGTGACTTTTTGGGCTACGACCAGATTCTGTTACCCAGAATCCTTTGCAAACCTCAAAATTTGGCCAAAAAAAACCTTTTTCCTGTCATTTCGGAGACAGAAAGTTCTGAAATCTGAGAGGAGCCACAAATTCCCTTCCGCCCAGCATTCCCCCAAGTCTGGTGATAAAAAATGGTACCTCACTTGTGTGTGTATGCCTAGCGCCCACGAAAGGAAATGGCCCAAAACACAACGTGGGCACATCATATTTTTTCACAGAAAACAGAGGTGTTTTTTTACTAAGTGCCTACCTGTGGATTTTTTTGCCTCTAGCTCAGCCGGCACCTGGGGAAACCTAGAAAAACCAGCGCATTTTTTAAAACTAGACACCTAGAGGAATCCAGGATGGGTGACTTGTGGGGCTCTGACCAGGTTCTGTTACCCAGAACCCTTTGCAAACCCCAAAATTTGGACAAAATAACACTTTTCCTCTCATTTCAGTGACAGAAAGTTCTGGAATCTGAGAGGAGCCACAAATATCCTTCCCAAGCAGCATTTCCCCCAAATCTGCCAATAAAAATGGTACCTCACTTGTGTGGGTAGGCCTAGCGCCCACAAAAGGAAATGTCCCAAAACACAACGTGGACACATCACATTTTTTCACAGAAAAGAGGTGTGTTTTACAAAGTGCCTACCTGTGGATTTTGGCCTCTAGCTCAGCCGGCACCTGGGGAAACCTAGCAAACCAGCACATTTCTGAAAACTAGACACCTACGGGAATCCAAGATGGGGTGACTTCTGGGGCTCTGACCAGGTTCTGTTACCCAGATACCCAGAATCCTTTGCAAACCTCAAAATTTGCCCAAATAAACACATTTTCCTCTCATTTCGGTGACAGAAAGTTCTGGAATCTGAGACGAGCCACAAATTTCCTTCCACCCAGCGTTCCCCGAAGACTGCCGATAAAAATGGTACCTCACTTGTGTGTGTAGGCCTAGCGCCCACGAAAGGAAATGGCCCAAAACACAACGTGGACACATCACATTTTTTCACAGAAAACAGAGGTGTTTTTTACAAATTTCCTACCTGTGGATTTTGGCCTCTAGCCCAGCCGGCACCTGGGGAAACCTAGCAAACCAGCGCATTTTTTAAAACTAGACACCTAAGGAAATCCAAGATGGGGTGACTTTTTGGGCTACGACCAGATTCTGTTACCCAGAATCCTTTGCAAACCTCAAAATTTGGCCAAAAAAAACCTTTTTCCTGTCATTTCGGAGACAGAAAGTTCTGAAATCTGAGAGGAGCCACAAATTCCCTTCCGCCCAGCATTCCCCCCAAGTCTGGTGATAAAAATGGTACCTCACTTGTGTGTGTAGGCCTAGCGCCCACAAAGGAAATGGCCCAAACACAACGTGGGCGCATCACATTTTTTCACAGAAAACAGAGGTGTTTTTTACAAAGTGCCTACCTGTGGATTTTGGCCTCTAGCTCAGCCGGAACCTGGGAAAACCTAGCAAACCAGCATATTATTGAAAACTAGACACCTAGGGGAATCCAAGATGGGGTGACTTGTTGGGCTCTGACCAGGTTCAGTTACCCAGAATCCTTTGCAAACCTCAAAATATGGCCAAAAAAACACTTTTTCCTCTCATTTCGGAGACAGAAAGTTCTGGAATCTGAGAGGAGCCACACATTTCCTTCCATCCAGCATTCCCCCAAGTCTGCCGATAAAAATGGTACCTCACTTGTGTGTGTATGCCTAGCGCCCACAAAAGGAAATGGCCCAAAAAACAACGTGGGCACATTCTATTTTTTCACAGAAAACAGAGGTGTTTTTTTACTAAGTGCCTACCCGTGGATTTTGGCCTCTAGCTCAGCCAGCACCTGGGGAAAACCTAGAAAACCAGCGCATTTTTAAAAACTAGACACCTAGAGGAATCCAGGATGGGGTGACTTGTGGGGCTCTGACCAGGTTCTGTTACCCAGAACCCTTTGCAAACCTCAAAATTTGGACAAAATAACACTTTTCCTCTCATTTCATTGACAGAAAGTTCTGGAATCTGAGAGGAGCCACAAATGTCCCTTCCAAGCAGCATTTCCCCAAATCTGCCAATAAAATGGTACCTCACTTGTGTGGGTAGGCCTAGCGCCACGAAAGGAAATGTCCCAAAACACAACGTGGACACATCACATTTGTTCACAGAAAAGAGGTGTGTTTTACAAAGTGTCTACCTGTGGATTTTGGCCTCTAGCTCAGCCGGCACCTGGGGAAACCTAGCAAACCAGCACATTTCTGAAAACTAGACACCTAGGGGAATCCAAGATGGGGTGACTTGTTGGGCTCTGACCAGGTTCTGTTACCCAGAATCCTTTGCAAACCTCAAAATATGGCCAAAAAAACACTTTTTCCTCTCATTTCGGAGACAGAAAGTTCTGGAATCTGAGAGGAGCCACACATTTCCTTCCACCCAGCATTCCCCCAAGTCTGCTGATAAAAATGGTACCCTCACTTGTGTGTGTATGCCTAGCGCACACGAAAGGAAATGGCCCAAAACACAAACGTGGGCACATCATATTTTTTCACAGAAAACAGAGGTGTTTTTTTACAAAGTGCCTACCTGTGGATTTTGGCCTCTAGCTCAGCCGGCACCTAGGGAAACCTAGCAAAACCAGCGCATTTTTTAAAACTAGACACCTAAGGAAATCCAAGATGGGGTGACTTGTTGGGCTCTGACCAGATTCTGTTACCCAGAACCCTTTGCAAACCTCAAAATTTGGCCAAAATAACGCTTTTCCTCTCATTTCAGTGACAGAAAGTTCTGGAATCTGAGTGGAGCCTCAAATTTCCTTCCAAGCAGCATTTCCCCAAATCTGCCAATAAAAATGGTACCTCACTTGTGTGGGTAGGCCTAGCGCCCACGAAAGGAAATGTCCCAAAACACAACGTGGACACATCACATTTTTTCACAGAAAAGAGGTGTTTTTTACAAATTCCCTACCTGTGGATTTTGGCCTCTAGCCCAGCTGGCACCTAGGGAAACCTAGCAAACCAGCGCATTTTTTAAAACTAGACACCTAAGGAAATCCAAGATGGGGTGACTTGTTGGGCTCTGACCAGATTCTGTTACCCAGAATCCTTTGCAAACCTCAAAATTTGGCCCAAAAAAAACTTTTTCCTGTCATTTCGGAGACAGAAAGTTCTGAAATCTGAGAGGAGCAGCAAATTCCCTTCCACCCAGCATTCCCCCAAGTCTGGTGATAAAAATGGTACCTCACTTGTGTGTGTAGGCCTAGCGCCCACGAAAGGAAATGGCCCAAAACACAACGTGGGCGCATCACATTTTTTCACAGAAAACAGTGGTGTTTTTTACAAAGTGCCTACCTGTTGATTTTGGCCTCTAGCTCAGCCGGCACCTGGGAAAACCTAGCAAACCAGCACATTTTTGAAAACTAGACACCTACGGGAATCCAGGATGGGGTGACTTGTGGGGCTCTGACCAGGTTCTGTTACCCAGAACCATTTGCAAACCTCAAAATTTGGACAAAATAACACTTTTTCTCTCATTTCAGTGACAGAAAGTTCTGAAATCTGAGAGGAGCCACAAATTTCCTCCAAGCTGCATTTCCCCAAATCTGCCAATAAAAATGGTACCTCAATTGTGTGGGTAGGCCTAGCGCCCACGAAAGGAAATGTCCCAAAACACAACGTGGACACATCACATTTTTTCACAGAAAAGAGGTTTTTTTTGCAAAGTGCTTACCTGTGGATTTTGGCCTCTATCTCAGCCAGCACCTGGGGAAACCTAGCAAACCAGCACATTTTTTAAAACTAGACACCTAGGGGAATCCAAGATGGGGTGACTTGTTGGGCTCTGACCAGGTTCTGTTACCCAGAACCCTTTGCAAACCTCAAAATTTGGCCAAAAAAACACTTTTTCCTCTCATTTTGGTAACTGAAAGTTCTGGAATCTGAGAGGAGCCACAAATTACCTTCCACCCAGCATTCCACCAAGTCTGCCGATAAAAATGGTACCTCACTTGTGTGGGTAGGCCTATCGCCCACGAAAGGAAATGGCCCAAAACACAACGTGGACACATGAAATTTTTTCACAGAAAACAGAGGTGTTTTTTACAAATTTCCTACCTGTGGATTTTGGCCTCTTGCTCAGCCGGCACCTGGGGAAACCTAGCAAACTAGCGCACTTTTGAAAACTTGACACCTAGGGGGATCCAAGATGGGGTGACTTGTGGGGCTCTGACCAGGTTCTGTTACCCAGAATCCTTTGTAAACCTCAAAATGTGGCAAAAAAAAACACTTTTTCCTCTCATTTCGGTGACAGAAAGTTCTCGAATCTGAGAGGAGCCACAAATTTCCTTCCACCCAGCGTTCCCCCATGTCTCCTGATAAAAATGGTACCTCACTTGTGGGGGTAGGGCTAGCGCCCATGACAGGAAAAGCCCCAAAACACAACGTGGACACATCACATTTTTCCACAGAAACAGAGGTGTTTTTTTACAAACTGCCTACCTGTGGATTTTGGCCTCTAGCTCAGCGGGCACCTGGGGAAATCTAGCAAACCAGCGCATTTTTTAAAACTAGACACCTAGGGGAATCCAAGATGGGGTGACTTGTTGGGCTCTGACCAGGTAAAGTTACCCAGAACCCTTTGCAAACCTCAAAATTTGGCCAAAAAAACACTTTTTCCTCTCATTTTGGTAACAGAAAGTTCTGGAATCTGAGAGGAGCCACAAATTTCCTTCCACCCAGCATTCCACCAAGTCTGCCGATAAAAATGGTACCTCACTTGTGTGGGTAGGCCTTTCGCCCACGAAAGGAAATGGCCCAAAACACAACGTGGACACATCAAATTTTTTCACAGAAAACAGGTGTTTTTTACAAATTTCCTACCTGTGGATTTTGGCCTCTAGCCCAGCCGGCACCTGGGGAACCCTAGCAAACCAGCGCATTTTTTAAAACTAGACACCTAGGGAAATCCAAGATGGGGTGACTTGTTGGGCTCTGACCAGGTTCTGTTACCCAGAATCCTTTGCAAACCTCAAAATTTGGCCAAAAAAAAACTTTTTCCTCTCATTTCGGAGACAGAAAGTTCGGAAATCTGAGAGGAGCCACAAATTTCCTTCCGCCCAGCATTCCCCCAAGTCTGGTGATAAAAATGGTACCTCACTTGTGTGTGTAGGGCTAGCGCCCACAAAAGGAAATGGCCCAAAACACAACGTGGGCGCATCACATTTTTTTACAGAAAACAGAGGTGTTTTTTACAAAGTGTCTACCTGTGGATTTTGGCCTCTAGCTCAGCCGGCACCTGGGAAAACCTAGCAAACCAGCACATTATTGAAAACTAGACACCTAGGGGAATCCAAGATGGGGTGACTTGTTGGGCTCTGACCAGGTTCTGTTACCCAGAATCCTTTGCAAACCTCAAAATATAGCCAAAAAAACACTTTTTCCTCTCATTTCGGAGACAGAAAGTTCTGGAATCTGAGAGGAGCCACACATTTCCTTCCACCCAGCATTCCCCCAAGTCTGCTGATAAAAATGGTACCTCACTTGTGTGTGTATGCCTAGCGCCCACGAAAGGAAATGGCCCAAAACACAACGTGGGCACATCATATTTTTTCACAGAAAACAGAGGTGTTTTTTTACAAAGTGCCTACCTGTGGATTTTGGCCTCTAGCTCAGCCGGCACCTGGGGAAACCTAGAAAACCAGAACATTTTTGAAAACTAGACACCTAGAGGAATCCAGGATGGGGTGACTTGTGGGGCTCTGACCAGGTTCTGTTACCCAGAACCCTTTGCAAACCTCAAAATTTGGCCAAAATAACACTTTTCCTCTCATTTCAGTGACAGAAAGTTCTGGAATCTGAGTGGAGCCTCAAATTTCCTTCCAAGCAGCATTTCCCCAAATCTGCCAATAAAAATGGTACCTCACTTGTGTGGGTAGGCCTAGCGCCCACGAAAGGAAATGTCCCAAAACTCAACGTGGACACATCACATTTTTTCACAGAAAAGAGGTGTTTTTTACAAAGTGCCTACCTGTGGATTTTGGCCTCTAGCTCAGCCGGCACCTGGGGAAACCTAGCAAACCAGCACATTTCTGAAAACTAGACACCTAGGGGAATCCAAGATGGGGTGACTTCTGGGGCTCTGACCAGGTTCTGTTACCCAGATACCCAGAATCCTTTGCAAACCTCAAAATTTGCCCAAATAAACACATTTTCCTCTCATTTCGGTGACAGAAAGTTCTGGAATCTGAGAGGAGCCATAAATTTCCTTCCACCCAGCATTCCCCGAAGTCTGCCGATAAAAATGGTACCTCACTTGTGTGTGTAGGCCTAGCGCCCACGAAAGGAAATGGCCCAAAACACAACGTGGACACATCACATTTTTTCACAGAAAACAGAGGAGTTTTTTACAAATTCCCTACCTGTGCATTTTGGCCTCTAGCCCAGCCGGCACCTAGGGAAACCTGGCAAACCAGCGCATTTTTTAAAACTAGACACCTATGGAAATCCAAGATGGGGTGACTTGTTGGGCTCTGACCAGATTCTGTTACCCAGAATCCTTTGCAAACCTCAAAATTTGGCCCAAAAAAAACTTTTTCCTGTCATTTCGGAGACAGAAAGTTCTGAAATCTGAGAGGAGCCACAAATTCCCTTCCACCCAGCATTCCCCCAAGTCTGGTGATAAAAATGGTACCTCACTTGTGTGTGTAGGCCTAGCGCCCACGAAAGGAAATGGCCCAAAACACAACGTGGGCACATCATATTTTTTCACAGAAAACAGAGGTGTTTTTTACAAATTCCCTACCTGTGGATTTTGGCCTCTAGCCCAGCAGGCACCCAGGGAAACCTGGCAAACCAGGGCATTTTTTAAAACTAGACACCTATGGAAATCCAAGATGGAGTGACTTGTTGGGCTCTGACCAGATTCTGTTACCCAGAATCCTTTGCAAACCTCAAAATTTGGCCCAAAAAAAACTTTTTCCTGTCATTTCGGAGACAGAAAGTTCTGAAATCTGAGAGGAGCCACAAATTCCCTTCCACCCAGCATTCCCCCAAGTCTGGTGATAAAAATGGTACCTCACTTGTGTGTGTAGGCCTAGCGCCCACGAAAGGAAATGTCCCAAAACACAACGTGGACACATCACATTTTTTCACAGAAAAGAGGTGTTTTTTACAAAGTGCCTACCTGTGGATTTTGGCCTCTAGCTCAGCCGGCACCTGGGAAAACCTAGCAAACCAGCACATTTTTGAAAACTAGACACCTAGGGGAATCCAAGATGGGGTGACTTGTTGGGCTCTGACCAGGTTCTGTTACCCAGAATCCTTTGCAAACCTCAAAATATGCCAAAAAAACACTTTTTCCTCTCATTTCGGAGACAGAAAGTTCTGGAATCTGAGAGGAGCCACAAATTTCCTTCCACCCAGCATTCCCCCAAGTCTGCTGATAAAAACGGTACCTCACTTGTGTGTGTAGGCCTAGCGCCCACGAAAGGAAATGGCCCAAAACACAACGTGGACACATCACATTTTTTCACAGAAAACAGAGGAGTTTTTTACAAATTCCCTACCTGTGGATTTTGGCCTCTAGCCCAGCAGGCACCCAGGGAAACCTGGCAAACCAGGGCATTTTTTAAAACTAGACACCTATGGAAATCCAAGATGGAGTGACTTGTTGGGCTCTGACCAGATTCTGTTACCCAGAATCCTTTGCAAACCTCAAAATTTGGCCCAAAAAAAACGTTTTCCTGTCATTTCGGAGACAGAAAGTTCTGAAATCTGAGAGGAGCCACAAATTCCCTTCCACCCAGCATTCCCCCAAGTCTGGTGATAAAAATGGTACCTCACTTGTGTGTGTAGGCCTAGCGCCCATGAAAGGAAATGTCCCAAAACACAACGTGGACACATCACATTTTTTCACAGAAAAGAGGTGTTTTTTACAAAGTGCCTACCTGTGGATTTTGGCCTCTAGCTCAGCCGGCACCTGGGAAAACCTAGCAAACCAGCACATTTTTGAAAACTAGACACCTAGGGGAATCCAAGATGGGGTGACTTGTTGGGCTCTGACCAGGTTCTGTTACCCAGAATCCTTTGCAAACCTCAAAATATGCCAAAAAAACACTTTTTCCTCTCATTTCGGAGACAGAAAGTTCTGGAATCTGAGAGGAGCCACAAATTTCCTTCCACCCAGCATTCCCCCAAGTCTGCTGATAAAAACGGTACCTAACTTGTGTGTGTATGCCTAGTGCCCACAAAAGGAAATGGCCCAAAACACAACGTGGGCACATCATATTTTTTCACAGAAAACAGAGGTGTTTTTTACAAAGTGCCTACCTGTGGATTTTGGCCTCTAACTCAGCCGGCACCTGGGGAAACCTAGAGAACCAGAACATTTTTGAAAACTAGACACCTAGAGGAATCCAGGATGGGGTGACTTGTGGGGCTCTGACCAGGTTCTGTTACCCAGAACCCTTTGCAAACCTCAAAATTTGGCCAAAATAACACTTTTCCTCTCATTTCAGTGACAGAAAGTTCTGGAATCTGAGTGGAGCCTCAAATTTCCTTCCAAGCAGCATTTCCCCAAATCTGCCAATAAAAATGGTACCTCACTTGTGTGGGTAGGCCTAGCGCCCACAAAAGGAAATGTCCCAAAACACAACGTGGACACATCACATTTTTTCACAGAAAAGAGGTGTTTTTTACAAAGTGCCTACCTGTGGATTTTGGCCTCTAGCTCAGCCGGCACCTGGGGAAACCTAGCAAACCAGCACATTTCTGAAAACTAGACACCTAGGGGAATCCAAGATGGGGTGACTTCTGGGGCTCTGACCAGGTTCTGTTACCCAGATACCCAGAATCCTTTGCAAACCTCAAAATTTGCCCAAATAAACACATTTTCCTCTCATTTCGGTGACAGAAAGTTCTGGAATCTGAGAGGAGCCATAAATTTCCTTCCACCCAGCGTTCCCCGAAGTCTGACGATAAAAATGGTACCTCACTTGTGTGTGTAGGCCTAGCGCCCACGAAAGGAAATGGCCCAAAACACAACGTGGACACATCACATTTTTTCACAGAAAACAGAGGTGTTTTTTACAAATTCCCTACCTGTGGATTTTGGCCTCTAGCCCAGCAGGCACCCAGGGAAACCTGGCAAACCAGGGCATTTTTTAAAACTAGACACCTATGGAAATCCAAGATGGGGTGACTTGTTGGGCTCTGACCAGATTCTGTTACCCAGAATCCTTTGCAAACCTCAAAATTTGGCCCAAAAAAACCTTTTTCCTGTAATTTCGGAGACAGAAAGTTCTGAAATCTGAGAGGAGCCACAAATTCCCTTCCACCCAGCATTCCCCCAAGTCTGGTGATAAAAATGGTACCTCACTTGTGTGTGTAGGCCTAGCGCCCACGAAAGGAAATGTCCCAAAACACAACGTGGACACATCACATTTTTTCACAGAAAAGAGGTGATTTTTACAAAGTGCCTACCTGTGGATTTTGGCCTCTAGCTCAGCCGGCACCTGGGAAAACCTAGCAAACCAGCACATTTCTGAAAACTAGACACCTAGGGGAATCCAAGATGGGGTGACTTGTTGGGCTCTGACCAGGTTCTGTTACCCAGAATCCTTTGCAAACCTCAAAATATGGCCAAAAAAACACTTTTTCCTCTCATTTCGGAGACAGAAAGTTCTGGAATCTGAGAGGAGCCACAAATTTCCTTCCACCCAGCATTCCCCCAAGTCTGCTGATAAAAACGGTACATCACTTGTGTGTGTATGCCTAGTGCCCACAAAAGGAAATGGCCCAAAACACAACGTGGGCACATCATATTTTTTCACAGAAAACAGAGGTGTTTTTTTACAAAGTGTCTACCTGTGGATTTTGGCCTCTAGCTCAGCCGGCACCTGGGGAAACCTAGAAAACCAGCGCATTTTTGAAAACTAGACACCTAGGGGAATCCAGGATGGGGTGACTTGTGGGGCTCTGACCAGGTTCTGTTACCCAGAACCATTTGCAAACCTCAAAATGTGGCCAAAATAATACTTTTTCTCTATTTTCAGTGACAGAAAGTTCTGGAATCTGAGAGGAGCCACAAATTTCCTTCCAAGCTGCATTTCCCCAAATCTGCCAATAAAAATGGTACCTCAATTGTGTAGGTAGGCCTAGCGCCCACGAAAGGAAATGTCCCAAAACACAACGTGGACACATCACATTTTTTCACAGAAAAGAGGTGTTTTTTACAAAGTGCCTACCTGTGGATTTTGGCCTCTAGCTCAGCCGACACCTGGGGAAACCTAGCAAACCAGCACATTTTTGAAAACTAGACACCTAGGGGAATCCAAGATGGGGTGACTTGTTGGGCTCTGACCAGGTTCTGTTACCCAGAACCCTTTGCAAACCTCACAATTTGGCCCAAAAAACACTTTTTCCTCTCATTTTGGTAACAGAAAGTTCTGGAATCTGAGAGGAGTCACAAATTTCCTTCCACCCAGCATTCCACCAAGTCTGCCAATAAAAATGGTACCTCACTTGTGTGGGTAGGCCTATCGCCCACGAAAGGAAATGGCCCAAAACACAACGTGGACACATCAAATTTTTTCACAGAAAACAGAGGTGTTTTTTACAAAGTGCCTACCTGTGGATTTTGGCCTCTAGCCCAGCCGGCACCTGGGGAAACCTAGCAAACCAGCGCATTTTTTAAAACTAGACACCTAGGGAAATCTAAGATGGGGTGACTTGTTGGGCTCTGACCAGGTTCTGTTACCCAGAATCCTTTGCAAACCTCAAAATTTGGCCAAAAAAACACTTTTTCCTCTCATTTCGGAGACAGAAAGTTCTGAAATCTGAGAGGAGCCACAAATTTCCTTCCGCCCAGCATTCCCCCAAGTCTGGTGATAAAAATGGTACCTCACTTGTGTGTGTAGGGCTATCGCCCACAAAAGGAAATGGCCCAAAACACAACATGGGCGCATCACATTTTTTTACAGAAAACAGAGGTGTTTTTTACAAAGTGCCTACCTGTGGATTTTGGCCTCTAGCTCAGCCGGCACCTGGGGAAACCTAGCAAACCAGCACATTTCTGAAAACTAGACACCTAGGGGAATCCAAGATGGGGTGACTTCTGGGGCTCTGACCAGGTTCTGTTACCCAGATACCCAGAATCCTTTGCAAACCTCAAAATTTGCCCAAATAAACACATTTTCCTCTCATTTCGGTGACAGAAAGTTCTGGAATCTGAGAGGAGCCATAAATTTCCTTCCACCCAGCGTTCCCCGAAGTCTGCCGATAAAAATGGTACCTCACTTGTGTGTGTAGGCCTAGCGCCCACGATAGGAAATGGCCCAAAACACAACGTGGACACATCACATTTTTTCACAGAAAACAGAGGAGTTTTTTACAAATTCCCTACCTGTGCATTTTGGCCTCTAGCCCAGCCGGCACCTAGGGAAACCTGGCAAACCAGCGCATTTTTTAAAACTAGACACCTATGGAAATCCAAGATGGGGTGACTTGTTGGGCTCTGACCAGATTCTGTTACCCAGAATCCTTTGCAAACCTCAAAATTTGGCCCAAAAAAAACTTTTTCCTGTCATTTCGGAGACAGAAAGTTCTGAAATCTGAGAGGAGCCACAAATTCCCTTCCACCCAGCATTCCCCCAAGTCTGGTGATAAAAATGGTACCTCACTTGTGTGTGTAGGCCTAGCGCCCACAAAAGGAAATGTCCCAAAACACAACGTGGGCGCATCACATTGTTTCACAGAAAACAGAGGTGTTTTTTACAAAGTGCCTACCTGTGGATTTTGGCCTCTAGCTCAGCCGGCACCTGGGAAAACCTAGCAAACCAGCACATTTTTGAAAACTAGACACCTAGGGGAATCCAAGATGGGGTGACTTGTTGGGCTCTGACCAGGTTCTGTTACCCAGAATCCTTTGCAAACCTCAAAATATGGCCAAAAAAACACTTTTTCCTCTCATTTCGGAGACAGAAAGTTCTGGAATCTGAGAGGAGCCACAAATTTCCTTCCACCCAGCATTCCCCCAAGTCTGCTGATAAAAACGGTACCTCACTTGTGTGTGTATGCCTAGTGACCACAAAAGGAAATGGCCCAAAACACAACGTGGGCACATCATATTTTTTCACAGAAAACAGAGGTGTTTTTTTACAAAGTGTCTACCTGTGGATTTTGGCCTCTAGCTCAGCCGGCACCTGGGGAAACCTAGAAAACCAGCGCATTTTTGAAAACTAGACACCTAGGGGAATCCAGGATGGGGTGACTTGTGGGGCTCTGACCAGGTTCTGTTACCCAGAACCATTTGCAAACCTCAAAATGTGGCCAAAATAATACTTTTTCTCTATTTTCAGTGACAGAAAGTTCTGGAATCTGAGAGGAGCCACAAATTTCCTTCCAAGCTGCATTTCCCCAAATCTGCCAATAAAAATGGTACCTCAATTGTGTGGGTAGGCCTAGCGCCCACGAAAGGAAATGTCCCAAAACACAACGTGGACACATCACATTTTTTCACAGAAAAGAGGTGTTTTTTACAAAGTGCCTACCTGTGGATTTTGGCCTCTAGCTCAGCCGACACCTGGGGAAACCTAGCAAACCAGCACATTTTTGAAAACTAGACACCTAGGGGAATCCAAGATGGGGTGACTTGTTGGGCTCTGACCAGGTTCTGTTACCCAGAACCCTTTGCAAACCTCACAATTTGGCCCAAAAAACACTTTTTCCTCTCATTTTGGTAACAGAAAGTTCTGGAATCTGAGAGGAGTCACAAATTTCCTTCCACCCAGCATTCCACCAAGTCTGCCAATAAAAATGGTACCTCACTTGTGTGGGTAGGCCTATCGCCCACGAAAGGAAATGGCCCAAAACACAACGTGGACACATCAAATTTTTTCACAGAAAACAGAGGTGTTTTTTACAAAGTGCCTACCTGTGGATTTTGGCCTCTAGCCCAGCCGGCACCTGGGGAAACCTAGCAAACCAGCGCATTTTTTAAAACTAGACACCTAGGGAAATCCAAGATGGGGTGACTTGTTGGGCTCTGACCAGGTTCTGTTACCCAGAATCCTTTGCAAACCTCAAAATTTGGCCAAAAAAACACTTTTTCCTCTCATTTCGGAGACAGAAAGTTCTGAAATCTGAGAGGAGCCACAAATTTCCTTCCGCCCAGCATTCCCCCAAGTCTGGTGATAAAAATGGTACCTCACTTGTGTGTGTAGGGCTAGCGCCCACAAAAGGAAATGGCCCAAAACACAACATGGGCGCATCACATTTTTTTACAGAAAACAGAGGTGTTTTTTACAAAGTGCCTACCTGTGGATTTTGGCCTCTAGCTCAGCCGGCACCTGGGGAAACCTAGCAAACCAGCACATTTCTGAAAACTAGACACCTAGGGGAATCCAAGATGGGGTGACTTCTGGGGCTCTGACCAGGTTCTGTTACCCAGATACCCAGAATCCTTTGCAAACCTCAAAATTTGCCCAAATAAACACATTTTCCTCTCATTTCGGTGACAGAAAGTTCTGGAATCTGAGAGGAGCCATAAATTTCCTTCCACCCAGCGTTCCCCGAAGTCTGCCGATAAAAATGGTACCTCACTTGTGTGTGTAGGCCTAGCGCCCACGATAGGAAATGGCCCAAAACACAACGTGGACACATCACATTTTTTCACAGAAAACAGAGGAGTTTTTTACAAATTCCCTACCTGTGCATTTTGGCCTCTAGCCCAGCCGGCACCTAGGGAAACCTGGCAAACCAGCGCATTTTTTAAAACTAGACACCTATGGAAATCCAAGATCGGGTGACTTGTTGGGCTCTGACCAGATTCTGTTACCCAGAATCCTTTGCAAACCTCAAAATTTGGCCCAAAAAAAACTTTTTCCTGTCATTTCGGAGACAGAAAGTTCTGAAATCTGAGAGGAGCCACAAATTCCCTTCCACCCAGCATTCCCCCAAGTCTGGTGATAAAAATGGTACCTCACTTGTGTGTGTAGGCCTAGCGCCCACGAAAGGAAATGTCCCAAAACACAACGTGGGCGCATCACATTGTTTCACAGAAAACAGAGGTGTTTTTTACAAAGTGCCTACCTGTGGATTTTGGCCTCTAGCTCAGCCGGCACCTGGGAAAACCTAGCAAACCAGCACATTTTTGAAAACTAGACACCTAGGGGAATCCAAGATGGGGTGACTTGTTGGGCTCTGACCAGGTTCTGTTACCCAGAATCCTTTGCAAACCTCAAAATATGGCCAAAAAAACACTTTTTCCTCTCATTTCGGAGACAGAAAGTTCTGGAATCTGAGAGGAGCCACAAATTTCCTTCCACCCAGCATTCCCCCAAGTCTGCTTATAAAAACGGTACCTCACTTGTGTGTGTATGCCTAGTGCCCACAAAAGGAAATGGCCCAAAACACAACGTGGGCACATCATATTTTTTCACAGAAAACAGAGGTGTTTTTTTACAAAGTGTCTACCTGTGGATTTTGGCCTCTAGCTCAGCCGGCACCTGGGGAAACCTAGAAAACCAGCGCATTTTTGAAAACTAGACACCTAGGGGAATCCAGGATGGGGTGACTTGTGGGGCTCTGACCAGGTTCTGTTACCCAGAACCATTTGCAAACCTCAAAATGTGGCCAAAATAATACTTTTTCTCTATTTTCAGTGACAGAAAGTTCTGGAATCTGAGAGGAGCCACAAATTTCCTTCCAAGCTGCATTTCCCCAAATCTGCCAATAAAAATGGTACCTCAATTGTGTGGGTAGGCCTAGCGCCCACGAAAGGAAATGTCCCAAAACACAACGTGGACACATCACATTTTTTCACAGAAAAGAGGTGTTTTTTACAAAGTGCCTACCTGTGGATTTTGGCCTCTAGCTCAGCCGACACCTGGGGAAACCTAGCAAACCAGCACATTTTTGAAAACTAGACACCTAGGGGAATCCAAGATGGGGTGACTTGTTGGGCTCTGACCAGGTTCTGTTACCCAGAACCCTTTGCAAACCTCAAAATTTGGCCCAAAAAACCCTTTTTCCTCTCATTTTGGTAACAGAAAGTTCTGGAATCTGAGAGGAGTCACAAATTTCCTTCCACCCAGCATTCCACCAAGTCTGCCAATAAAAATGGTACCTCACTTGTGTGGGTAGGCCTATCGCCCACGAAAGGAAATGGCCCAAAACACAACGTGGACACATCAAATTTTTTCACAGAAAACAGAGGTGTTTTTTACAAAGTGCCTACCTGTGGATTTTGGCCTCTAGCCCAGCCGGCACCTGGGGAAACCTAGCAAACCAACGCATTTTTTAAAACTAGACACCTAGGGAAATCCAAGATGGGGTGACTTTTTGGGCTCTGACCAGGTTCTGTTACCCAGAATCCTTTGCAAACCTCAAAATTTGGCCAAAAAAACACTTTTTCCTCTCATTTCGGAGACAGAAAGTTCTGAAATCTGAGAGGAGCCACAAATTTCCTTCCGCCCAGCATTCCCCCAAGTCTGGTGATAAAAATGGTACCTCACTTGTGTGTGTAGGGCTAGCGCCCACAAAAGGAAAAGGCCCAAAACACAACGTGGGCGCATCACATTTTTTTACAGAAAACAGAGGTGTTTTTTACAAAGTGCCTACCTGTGGATTTTGGCCTCTAGCTCAGCCGGCACCTGGGGAAACCTAGCAAACCAGCACATTTCTGAAAACTAGACACCTAGGGGAATCCAAGATGGGGTGACTTCTGGGGCTCTGACCAGGTTCTGTTACCCAGATACCCAGAATCCTTTGCAAACCTCAAAATTTGCCCAAATAAACACATTTTCCTCTCATTTCGGTGACAGAAAGTTCTGGAATCTGAGAGGAGCCATAAATTTCCTTCCACCCAGCGTTCCCCGAAGTCTGCCGATAAAAATGGTACCTCACTTGTGTGTGTAGGCCTAGCGCCCACGAAAGGAAATGGCCCAAAACACAACGTGGACACATCACATTTTTTCACAGAAAACAGAGGAGTTTTTTACAAATTCCCTACCTGTGCATTTTGGCCTCTAGCCCAGCCGGCACCTAGGGAAACCTGGCAAACCAGCGCATTTTTTAAAACTAGACACCTATGGAAATCCAAGATGGGGTGACTTGTTGGGCTCTGACCAGATTCTGTTACCCAGAATCCTTTGCAAACCTCAAAATTTGGCCCAAAAAAAACTTTTTCCTGTCATTTCGGAGACAGAAAGTTCTGAAATCTGAGAGGAGCCACAAATTCCCTTCCACCCAGCATTCCCCCAAGTCTGGTGATAAAAATGGTACCTCACTTGTGTGTGTAGGCCTAGCGCCCACGAAAGGAAATGGCCCAAAACACAACGTGGGCGCATCACATTGTTTCACAGAAAACAGAGGTGTTTTTTACAAAGTGCCTACCTGTGGATTTTGGCCTCTAGCTCAGCCGGCACCTGGGAAAACCTAGCAAACCAGCACATTTTTGAAAACTAGACACCTAGGGGAATCCAAGATGGGGTGACTTGTTGGGCTCTGACCAGGTTCTGTTACCCAGAATCCTTTGCAAACCTCAAAATATGGCCAAAAAAACACTTTTTCCTCTCATTTCGGAGACAGAAAGTTCTGGAATCTGAGAGGAGCCACAAATTTCCTTCCACCCAGCATTCCCCCAAGTCTGCTGATAAAAACGGTACCTCACTTGTGTGTGTATGCCTAGTGCCCACAAAAGGAAATGGCCCAAAACACAACGTGGGCACATCATATTTTTTCACAGAAAACAGAGGTGTTTTTTTACAAAGTGTCTACCTGTGGATTTTGGCCTCTAGCTCAGCCGGCACCTGGGGAAACCTAGAAAACCAGCGCATTTTTGAAAACTAGACACCTAGGGGAATCCAGGATGGGGTGACTTGTGGGGCTCTGACCAGGTTCTGTTACCCAGAACCATTTGCAAACCTCAAAATGTGGCCAAAATAATACTTTTTCTCTATTTTCAGTGACAGAAAGTTCTGAAATCTGAGAGGAGCCACAAATTCCCTTCCACCCAGCATTCCCCCAAGTCTGGTGATAAAAATGGTACCTCACTTGTGTGTGTAGGCCTAGCGCCCACGAAAGGAAATGGCCCAAAACACAACGTGGGCGCATCACATTGTTTCACAGAAAACAGAGGTGTTTTTTACAAAGTGCCTACCTGTGGATTTTGGCCTCTAGCTCAGCCGGCACCTGGGAAAACCTAGCAAACCAGCACATTTTTGAAAACTAGACACCTAGGGGAATCCAAGATGGGGTGACTTGTTGGGCTCTGACCAGGTTCTGTTACCCAGAATCCTTTGCAAACCTCAAAATATGGCCAAAAAAACACTTTTTCCTCTCATTTCGGAGACAGAAAGTTCTGGAATCTGAGAGGAGCCACAAATTTCCTTCCACCCAGCATTCCCCCAAGTCTGCTGATAAAAACGGTACCTCACTTGTGTGTGTATGCCTAGTGCCCACAAAAGGAAATGGCCCAAAACACAACGTGGGCACATCATATTTTTTCACAGAAAACAGAGGTGTTTTTTTACAAAGTGTCTACCTGTGGATTTTGGCCTCTAGCTCAGCCGGCACCTGGGGAAACCTAGAAAACCAGCGCATTTTTGAAAACTAGACACCTAGGGGAATCCAGGATGGGGTGACTTGTGGGGCTCTGACCAGGTTCTGTTACCCAGAACCATTTGCAAACCTCAAAATGTGGCCAAAATAATACTTTTTCTCTATTTTCAGTGACAGAAAGTTCTGGAATCTGAGAGGAGCCACAAATTTCCTTCCAAGCTGCATTTCCCCAAATCTGCCAATAAAAATGGTACCTCAATTGTGTGGGTAGGCCTAGCGCCCACGAAAGGAAATGGCCCAAAACACAACGTGGGCACATCATATTTTTTCACAGAAAACAGAGGTGTTTTTTTTACAAAGTGCCTACCTGTGGATTTTGGCCTCTAGCTCAGCCGGCACCTAGGGAAACCTAGCAAACCAGCGCATTTTTTAAAACTAGACACCTAAGGAAATCCAAGATGGGGTGACTTGTTGGGCTCTGACCAGATTCTGTTACCCAGAACCCTTTGCAAACCTCAAAATTTGGCCAAAATAACACTTTTCCTCTCATTTCAGAGACAGAAAGTTCTGGAATCTGAGTGGAGCCTCAAATTTCCTTCCAAGCAGCATTTCCCCAAATCTGCCAATAAAAATGGTACCTCACTTGTGTGGGTAGGCCTAGCGCCCACGAAAGGAAATGTCCCAAAACACAACGTGGACACATCACATTTTTTCACAGAAAAGAGGTGTTTTTTACAAATTCCCTACCTGTGGATTTTGGCCTCTAGCCCAGCTGGCACCTAGGAAAACCTAGCAAACCAGCGCATTTTTTAAAACTAAACACCTAAGGAAATCCAAGATGGGGTGACTTGTTGGGCTCTGACCAGGTTCTGTTACCCAGAACCCTTTGCAAACCTCAAAATTTGGCCAAAAAAACACTTTTTCCTCTCATTTTGGTAACAGAAAGTTCTGGAATCTGAGAGGAGCCACAAATTTCCTTCCACCCAGCATTCCACCAAGTCTCCTGATAAAAATGGTACCTCACTTGTGTGGGTAGGCCTATCGCCCACGAAAGGAAATGGCCCAAAACACAACGTGGACACATCAAATTTTTTCACAGAAAACAGAGGTGTTTTTTACAAAGTGCCTACCTGTGGATTTTGGCCTCTAGCCCAGCCGGCAACTGGGGAAACCTAGCAAACCAGAGCATTTTTTAAAACTAGACACCTAGGGAAATCCAAAATGGGGTGACTTGTTGGGCTCTGACCAGGTTCTGTTACTCAGAATCCTTTGCAAACCTCAAAATATGGCCAAAAAAAACACTTTTTCCTCTCATTTCGGAGACAGAAAGTTCTGGAATCTGAGAGGAGCCACACATTTCCTTCCACCCAGCATTCCCCCAAGTCTGCTGATAAAAATGGTACCTCACTTGTGTGTGTATGCCTAGCGCCCACGAAAGGAAATGGCCCAAAACACAACGTGGGCACATCATATTTTTTCACAGAAAACAGAGGTGTTTTTTTTACAAAGTGCCTACCTGTGGATTTTGGCATCTAGCTCAGCAGGCAACTAGGGAAACCTAGCAAACCAGCGCATTTTCTAAAACTAGACACCTAAGGAAATCCAAGATGGGGTGACTTGTTGGGCTCTGACCAGATTCTGTTACCCAGAACCCTTTGCAAACCTCAAAATTTGGCCAAAATAACACTTTTCCTCTCATTTCAGTGACAGAAAGTTCTGGAATCTGAGTGGAGCCTCAAATTTCCTTCCAAGCAGCATTTCCCCAAATCTGCCAATAAAAATGGTACCTCACTTGTGTGGGTAGGCCTAGCGCCCACGAAAGGAAATGTCCCAAAACACAACGTGGACACATCACATTTTTTCACTGAAAAGAGGTGTTTTTTACAAATTCCCTACCTGTGGATTTTGGCCTCTAGCCCAGCCGGCACCTAGGGAAACCTAGCAAACCAGCGCATTTTTTAAAACTAGACACCTAAGGAAATCCAAGATGGGGTGACTTGTTGGTCTCTGACCAGATTCTGTTACCCAGAATCCTTTGCAAACCTCAAAATTTGGCCCAAAAAAAACTTTTTCCTGTCATTTCGGAGACAGAAAGTTCTGAAATCTGAGAGGAGCCACAAATTCCCTTCCACCCAGCATTCCCCCAAGTCTGCTGATAAAAATGGTACCTCACTTGTGTGTGTATGCCTAGCGCCCACGAAAGGAAATGGCCCAAAACACAACGTGGGCACATCATATTTTTTCACAGAAAACAGAGGTGTTTTTTTTACAAAGTGCCTACCTGTGGATTTTGGCATCTAGCTCAGCAGGCAACTAGGGAAACCTAGCAAACCAGCGCATTTTCTAAAACTAGACACCTAGGGGAATCCAGGATGGGGTGACTTGTGGGGCTCTGACCAGGTTCTGTTACCCAGAACCATTTGCAAACCTCATAATTTGGACAAAATAACACTTTTTCTCTCATTTCAGTGACAGAAAGTTCTGGAATCTGAGAGGAGCCACAAATTTCCTTCCAAGCTGCATTTCCCCAAATCTGCCAATAAAAATGGTACCTCAATTGTGTGGGTAGGCCTAGCGCCCACGAAAGGAAATGTCCCAAAACACAACGTGGACACATCACATTTTTTCACAGAAAAGAGGTGTTTTTTTACAAAGTGCTTACCTGTGGATTTTGGCCTCTATCTCAGCCGGCACCTGGGGAAACCTAGCAAACCAGCACATTTTTTAAAACTAGACACCTAGGGGAATCCAAGATGGGGTGACTTGTTGGGCTCTGACCAGGTTCTGTTACCCAGAACCCTTTGCAAACCTCAAAATTTGGCCAAAAAAACACTTTTTCCTCTCATTTTGGTAACAGAAAGTTCTGGAATCTGAGAGGAGCCACAAATTTCCTTCCACCCAGCATTCCACCAAGTCTGCCCATAAAAATGGTACCTCACTTGTGTGGGTAGGACTATCGCCCACGAAAGGAAATGGCCCAAAACACAACGTGGACACATAAACATTTTTCACAGAAAACAGAGGTGTTTTTTACAAATTTCCTACCTGTGGATTTTGGCCTCTTGCTCAGCCGGCACCTGGGGAAACCTAGCAAACTAGCGCACTTTGGAAAACTTGACACCTAGGGGGATCCAAGATGGGGTGACTTGTGGGGCTCTGACCAGGTTCTGTTACCCAGAATCCTTTGTAAACCTCAAAATGTGGCAAAAAAAAACACTTTTTCCTCTCATTTCGGTGACAGAAAGTTCTCGAATCTGAGAGGAGAGACAAATTTCCTCCCACCCATCGTTCCCCCATGTCTCCTGATAAAAATGGTACCTCACTTGTGGGCGTTGGGCTAGCGCCCATGACAGGAAAAGCCCCAAAACACAACGTGGACACATCACATTTTTCCACAGAAACAGAGGTGTTTTTTTACAAACTGCCTACCTGTGGATTTTGGCCTCTAGCTCAGCCGGCACCTGGGGAAACCTAGCAAACCAGCGCATTTTTTAAAACTAGACACCTAGGGGAATCCAAGATGGGGTGACTTGTTGGGCTCTGACCAGGTAAAGTTACCCAGAACCCTTTGCAAACCTCAAAATGTGGCCAAAAAAACACTTTTTCCTCTCATTTTGGTAACAGAAAGTTCTGGAATCTGAGAGTAGCCACAAATTTCCTTCCACCCAGCATTCCACCAAGTCTGCCGATAAAAATGGTACCTCACTTGTGTGGGTAGGCCTTTCGCCCACGAAAGGAAATGGCCCAAAACACAACGTGGACACATCAAATTTTTTCACAGAAAACAGGTGTTTTTTACAAATTTCCTACCTGTGGATTTTGGCCTCTAGCCCAGCCGGCACCTGGGGAAACCTAGCAAACCAGCACATTTTTTAAAACTAGACACCTAGGGAAATCCAAGATGGGGTGACTTGTTGGGCTCTGACCAGGTTCTGTTACCCAGAATCCTTTGCAAACCTCAAAATTTGGCCCAAAAAAAACTTTTTCCTCTCATTTCGGAGACAGAAAGTTCTGAAATCTGAGAGGAGCCACAAATTTCCTTCCGCCCAGCATTCCCCCAAGTCTGGTGATAAAAATGGTACCTCACTTGTGTGTGTAGGGCTAGCGCCCACAAAAGGAAATGGCCCAAAACACAACGTGGGCGCATCACATTTTTTTACCGAAAACAGAGGTGTTTTTTACAAAGTGTCTACCTGTGGATTTTGGCCTCTAGCTCAGCCGGCACCTGGGAAAACCTAGCAAACCAGCACCTTATTGAAAACTAGACACCTAGGGGAATCCAAGATGGGGTGACTTGTTGGGCTCTGACCAGGTTCTGTTACCCAGAATCCTTTGCAAACCTCAAAATATGGCCAAAAAAACACTTTTTCCTCTCATTTCAGTGACAGAAAGTTCTGGAATCTGAGTGGAGCCTCAAATTTCCTTCCAAGCAGCATTTCCCCAAATCTGCCAATAAAAATGGTACCTCACTTGTGTGGGTAGGCCTAGCGCCCACGAAAGGAAATGTCCCAAAACACAACGTGGACACATCACATTTTTTCACAGAAAACAGAGGTGTTTTTTACAAATTTCCTACCTGTGGATTTTGACCTCTAGCCCAGCCGGCACCTGGGGAAACCTAGCAAACCAGCGCATTTTTTAAAACTAGACACCTAGGGAAATCCAAGATGGGGTGACTTGTTGGGCTCTGACCAGGTTCTGTTACCCAGAATCCTTTGCAAACCTCAAAATTTGGCCAAAAATACACTTTTTCCTCTCATTTCGGAGACAGAAAGTTCTGAAATCTGAGAGGAGCCACAAATTTCCTTCCGCCCAGCATTCCCCCAAGTCTGGTGATAAAAAAGGTACCTCACTTGTGTGTGTAGGCCTAGCGCCCACAAAAGGAAATGGCCCAAAACACAACGTGGGAGCATCACATTTTTTCACAGAAAACAGAGGTGTTTTTTACAAAGTGCCTACCTGTGGATTTTGGCCTCTAGCTCAGCCGGAACCTGGGGAAACCTAGCAAACCAGCACATTTCTGAAAACTAGACACCTAGGGGAATCCAAGATGGGGTGACTTCTGGGGCTCTGACCAGGTTCTGTTACCCAGATACCCAGAATCCTTTGCAAACCTCAAAATTTGCCCAAATAAACACATTTTCCTCTCATTTCGGTGACAGAAAGTTCTGGAATCTGAGAGGAGCCATAAATTTCCTTCCACCCAGCGTTCCCCGAAGCCTGCCGATAAAAATGGTACCTCACTTGTGTGTGTACGCCTAGCGCCCACGAAAGGAAATGGCCCAAAACACAACGTGGACACATCACATTTTTTCACAGAAAACAGAGGTGTTTTTTACAAATTCCCTATCTGTGGATTTTGGCCTCTAGCCCAGCCGGCACCTAGGGAAACCTAGCAAACCAGCGCATTTTTTAAAACTAGACACCTATGGAAATCCAAGATGGGGTGACTTGTTGGGCTCTGACCAGATTCTGTTACCCAGAATCCTTTGCAAACCTCAAAATTTGGCCCAAAAAAAACTTTTTCCTGTCATTTCGGAGACAGAAATTCTGAAATCTGAGAGGAGCCACAAATTCCCTTCCACCCAGCATTCCCCCAAGTCTGGTGATAAAAATGGTACCTCACTTGTGTGTGTAGGCCTAGCGCCAACGAAAGGAAATGGCCCAAAACACAACGTGGGAGCATCACAATTTTTCACAGAAAACAGAGGTGTTTTTTACAAAGTGCCTACCTGTGGATTTTGGCCTCTAGCTCAGCCGGCACCTGGGAAAACCTAGCAAACCAGCACATTTTTGAAAACTAGATACCTAGGGGAATCCAAGATGGGGTGACTTGTTGGGATCTGACCAGGTTCTGTTACCCAGAATCCTTTGCAAACCTCAAAATATGGCCAAAAAAACACTTTTTCCTCTCATTTCGGAGACAGAAAGTTCTGGAATCTGAGAGGAGCCACAAATTTCCTTCCACCCAGCATTCCCCCAAGTCTGCTGATAAAAACGGTACCTCACTTGTGTGTGTATGCCTAGTGCCCACAAAAGGAAATGGCCCAAAACACAACGTGGGCACATCATATTTTTTCACAGAAAACAGAGGTGTTTTTTTACAAAGTGTCTACCTGTGGATTTTGGCCTCTAGCTCAGCCGGCACCTGGGGAAACCTAGAAAACCAGCGCATTTTTGAAAACTAGACACCTAAGGGAATCCAGGATGGGGTGACTTGTGGGGCTCTGACCAGGTTCTGTTACCCAGAACCATTTGCAAACCTCAAAATGTGGCCAAAATAATACTTTTTCTCTATTTTCAGTGACAGAAAGTTCTGGAATCTGAGAGGAGCCACAAATTTCCTTCCAAGCTGCTTTTCTCCAAATCTGCCAATAAAAATGGTACCTCAATTGTGTGGGTAGGCCTAGCGACCCACAAAAGGAAATGTCCCAAAACACAACGTGGACACATCACATTTTTTCACAGAAAAGAGGTGTTTTTTACAAAGTGCCTACCTGTGGATTTTGGCCTCTAGCTCAGCCGACACCTGGGGAAACCTAGCAAACCAGCACATTTTTGAAAACTAGACACCTAGGGGAATCCAAGATGGGGTGACTTGTTGGGCTCTGACCAGGTTCTGTTACCCAGAACCCTTTGCAAACCTCAAAATTTGGCCAAAAAAACACTTTTTCCTCTCATTTTGGTAACAGAAAGTTCTGGATTCTGAGAGGAGCCACAAATTTCCTTCCACCCAGCATTCCACCAAGTCTGCCGATTAAAATGGTACCTCACTTGTGTGGGTAGGCCTATCGCCCACGAAAGGAAATGGCCCAAAACACAACGTGGACACATCAAATTTTTTCACAGAAAACAGAGGTGTTTTTTACACAGTGCCTACCTGTGGATTTTGGCCTCTATCTCAGCCATTCCCTGGGGAAACCTAGAAAAACAGCCCATTTGTGAAAACTAGACACCCAGGGGAATCCAGGATGGGGTGACTTGTGGGGCTCTGACCAGGTTCTGTTACCCAGAACCCTTTGCAAACCTCAAAATTTGGCCAAAAGAACACTTTTTCCTCTCATTTCGGTGACAGAAAGTTCTGGAATCTGAGAGGAGCCACAAATTTCCTTCCAAGCAGCATTCCCCCAAATCTGCCAATAAAAATGGTACCTCACTTGTGTGGGGAGGCCTAGCGCCCACAAAAGGAAATGTCCCAAAACACAACGTGGACACATCACATTTTTCCACAGAAAAGAGGTGTTTTTTTACAAAGTGCCTATCTGTGGATTTTGGCCTCTAGCTCAGCCGGCACCTGGGGAAACCTAGCAAACCAGCACATTTCTGAAAACTAAACACCTAGGGGAATTCAAGAAGTGCTGACTTGTGGTGCTCTGACCATGTTCTGTTACCCAGAATCCTTTGCAAACCTCAAAATTTGGCCAAAAAACACACCTTTTCCTCTCATTTCGGAGACAGAAAGTTCTGGAATCTGAGAGGAGCCACAAATTTCCTTCCAGCCAGCGTTCCCCCAAGTCTGCCGAAAAAAAATGGTACCTCACTTGTGTGTGTAGGCCTAGCGCCCACGAAAGGACTTGTCCCAAAACACAACTTGGACACATCACATTTTTTCACAGAAAACAGAGGTGTTTTTTACAAATTGCCTATCTGTGGATTTTGGCCTCTAGCACAGCCAGCACCTGGGGAAACCTAGCAAACCAGCACATTTTTAAAAACTAGACACCTAGGGGAATCTAAGATGGGGTTACTTGTGGGGCTCTGACCAGGTTCTGTTACCCAGAATCTTTTGCAAACCTCAAAATGTGGCCAAAAAAACATTTTTCCTCTCATTTCGGTGACAGAAAGTTCTGGAATCTGAGAGGAGCCACAAATTTCCTTCCAGCCAGCGTTCCCCCAAGTCTGCCGATAAATATGGTACCTCACTTGTGTGTGTAGGCCTAGCGCCCACGAAAGGACATGTCCCAAAACACAACTGGGACACATCACATTTTTTCACAGAAAACAGAGGTGTTTTTTCCAAATTGCCTACCTGTGGATTTTGGCCTCTAGCTCAGCCCGCACCTGGGGAAACCTAGCAAACCAGCGCATTTTTGAAAACTAGATACCTAGGGGAATCCAAGATGGGGTGACTTGTGGGACTCTGACCAGGTTCTTTTACCCAGAATCCTTTGCAAACCTCAAAATTTGGCCAAAAAAAAACACATTTTCCTCTCATTTCGGTGTCAGAAAGTTCTGGAATCTGAGAGGAGCCACAAATTTCCTTCCACCCAGCGTTCTCCCAAGTCTCCCGATAAAAATGGTACCTCACTTGTGGGGGTGGGCCAGGGGCTGCAACAGAAAAAGGCCAAAAACTTGTAGAGATTGAGGGGATAGTACAGCGAGTTGATAAGCACATATTTTTCTTTTATACATCTTTTAGGCTGACTCTGTTTTGGAGACCCATACAAGTGAGGTATCATTTTACTTGGGGGACTGAGGGGAACGCTGGGTGGTAGGAAATTTGTGCCGCAGCGGTGATCCTACAAAGAAAAGAGAGTAAAATATGATTTTTTATGCAAATTTTGAGGTTTGCCGAGGAGTCTGAGTAAGAAAATGTTGGGGGATCCAGGCAAGCCACACCTCCTTGGGGTGTCTATTTTTAAAACATGTCTGGGTTTTGTAGGTTTCCCTAGATGAAGGCCGGACCCGGGACCAAAACCATAGGTCCCCCCCGCCCCAAACACAGGTAGTTTTACAAGAGATCATTTTGGTGTGTCCACATACTTATGTGATGTTTCAAACACTAAAATTGTGAAAAGAAATGCACTTAGGTTATGTTAAAAAGACCCCTCACCCACCAAATAAGTTGGTGGCATGCTTCATCATCGGGGTCCCACCCGAGGCACCTAGCGTGTCACAGGTGCGCTGGGACGCCTGATTACAGCAGAGCAGGTTTTGTCATTTTTACCATGCATACTGGTTGGATTTGGCACGAGGGTGAGTGATGGTTCAGTGGATCAAATTTTATTAACAAGAGATTTCACAAAAAATAAAATGCACTGTTAATAACTGAAAGGCCAAAAAACTGAACCAATGACTCACAGCTCGTGGCAACCATGGCAAGGAACCAACCGCTTTACAGTCCATTCACACACCTTTCATACATGACATGCACAAGACCATTCACGCCGCCAGCCACGGGCCCAGCACATTACAACACTCGCATCGACAGACAGTGCCACTCAAGGGCCCATCACTTACATACTCCCACATGCCTGATACAGCAATCACACCATCTGATGGGAGTGTGTGGACTGGTGTTTGGCTAGCAAGTCAATATGTACACTGTCAGCCAAGTGCCACATCACACACAATGGCATCACTTTTTTTTTTTTTAACAAAGAAACCACTAACTAATTAGAAATAATTACAAAACTACAAACACAAAAGCTCAAACAAAGTACATGACAGAAATGCCAACCATGAAGCTGAACACATGAAAATACAAAAAAGGCATTTTACACTCATGGTTGTTCCCAGTAATTCTTCTGGGTGTGGTAATTCTTGAAACAACCACCCACACACCGCCCAGGCTTTGAAGGACAATCTGGACAGTACATTCGAGTCTCCCTCCGGATACCTCTTCAAAAACACACTCTACATTTCTTAGCTGGAAAGTCTTTTTTGGGTGTGGGAGGAATGTGCTCAGCAAAGTGGCGATCTTTTAATTTAGCCACATCCTCCTCCACTGCTTCTCTAGGAGCTCTGGCCTGTTCCTCCACAATAAGGCTCTCTATCACTGACTCCTGAAATTTCACAAATTTCATCTTTGACTCTGGAGACCTATCCTTAAACACAATAAAAGTATTAAAAGTTGCTAAGTGGAAGAGGTGAATTGCTAACTTCTTATACTAAACTTAAGACTTAGGAATAGCAGTATAAGGTTCCAACCTCTGATCAACCCTATCTACACCTCCAATGTGCTTATTATAATATAAAATGCACACAGGTTTGCGCACTTCAGCAACCTGGCCCCAAACAGTCACTGGGGAAGTACTCTCTTCATGGATGGTTCTTAGCATGTAGACATCCCTCCTGTCTGAAAATTCAAAGCTAGAAGCTCATCATTCCGCAAGGCACTGCATTGTCCCCTCTCAAGGTTTTTACAGACAAGCTTCCTTGGATAGCCTTTCCGGTTACAACAAATTGTGCCACAAGCAACAGTGTCCACTCTAAACAATTCCTTGAACAACTGCTTTCCAGTGTAGAAGTTATCTACATACAAATGGTGACCTTTGTTGAACAGTTGTCTACCAAGTTCCCACACAATTTTCTCAGTAACTCCAAAAGTGGGAGGACAACTAGGGGGGTCAATACTGGAATCCCTACCAGTGTAGACACAGAAACAATACACATATCCTGTACTACTTTCAGACAGCATATACAATTTAATTCCATATATTGCACTCTTGCTAGGAATGTACTGCCTAAAAACCAAACGACCCTTGAAGAGGACCAAAGACTCGTCCACAGCTATTTCTTTGCCTGGAACATAGATCTCTGAAAACCGATCTACAAAATGATCAAGTACAGGCCTAATCTTAAAAAGACGGTCAGAATCAGGGTGATCTCGTGGCAAGGCTAATGCATTGTCAACAAAATGCAGCATCCTAAGAAGCAGCAAATACCGATTACGACTCATGGTTGCAGGATATATAGCTGCTGCCATCAAGTGACTAATAGACCAATAAGAAGCCAGTGACAGCTTCCTTATCAACCCCATCAAAAGAGTCAAGCCCCAAAACCTTTTGATCTCCTCCATATTTGTGGGAATCCACTGGATAGCTCTAGAGTGTGGCCTAAGTCTAGCAGCGTTGTCCCTCAAATACTGCGCCGCATACAAATTAGTCTGCTCAACAATCTCTTCCAAAAACACATCATCCACAAATAACTCAAAGAAATTGACAGGCAAAGAGTTCTCTGTATTGACTCTACACCCCGGGACACCAGTAAAGGCAGGCAACTCTGGCTGCTCCATGTTTGGGGCAACCCAGAGTTCAGGTCTTGTAACGGGAAACCTTTCAGCCCCAGGTTGCTGCACTAATGGCACATCAGTGTCCTCTAAAACAGGCCCTTCATCTGCACTGAGTGTGGCTTCCTCATCAGAAGATTCCTCTCCAACAGAAACTTCACTGCCAGAATCTCTCACTTCCTCCTCTGCCTCAGATGCAGAGTCCGTCTCATAATCATGATCAGACAATGACTCCAAAAGCATACCAACCACCTGCTGAGCGGTCATCCTGCGGCTAGCCATGATCTTTCCTATGAAAATTAACTGGACAAATGCACCACCAACAACCAGCCCTGTCTAAGATAAGTAATAAAGTGTAGCTTTATCAGTAAGAGTTATAAACTCAAAACTATACCACTCACTTGCCTGAAAAAGCTTGACTCACCAGCAACTACTCTGCACAGACACAGCAATCACCAATGATATCCCACTAAAAAGAAAGAAAGGAAAGCAAGTTAGAAATAAGACAACACAAATATCATTGTGCACAAATCTAAGGACAATTTCACACACAAACCTGCATTTTGTACACCACCTACAAACATGTCATTCATGCATGGCAACAATACTCCTTTGGAGGAAATTGTTTTTAATTACCTAAAAGATGCAACGATGCAAACTGCAGGTCGACCACCGCCAAAACTGCAAGAAGCCACAGCAAAAAAGCAAAAGCTTTGAACTAGAACAAAAAGAGAAATTTTGCTTTTTTAATCACAAATACAAATACTTCGTCAATTGAGGAACACCCAACCATCAATCATTTAGAAATTGGTGCCTAAGTGGATTCTGCCATAAGGGCAGATGGGCCTACTAAAAAATAGGCCTATCTGCCCCAAGGAGGGCAGAAAATACATTTAGTAGTGTGTCCCCATGGGGAGCAACCCTTGCCCAAGGGGCCACCCCCCAAACAAAACAAAAAAAAACATACACACACACTATCCCTGGTGCCTAAGTGGCTTCTGCCCCCCCCCCCCCTTTGGGGCAGATGGGCCTAAAAAAAAAAAATAGGCCCATCTGCCCCCAAGGGGGGCAAAAATGGGCAACAGCTCAATGCCCCCCTTGCCCAAGGGGATGCCCCTCCACATACATAAACATAAAAAAAATCTCTGGTGTTCTAGTGGTTTCTGCCCCTTGGGGGCAGATCAGCCTAAAAATAATAGGCCGATCTGCCCTCAGGGGGGCAGAAATGGCCTTGATACACGTGCCCCAAAGGGGGGGGAAACCCTTGCCCAAGGGGACACCCCCCACATAAATAAACATACACAAAAAAATCCCTGGCGTTCTAGTGGTTTGTGCCCCCCATGGGGGCCGAGCAGCCTAAAACTAATAGGCTGATCTGCCCCCAAGGGGGGCAGGAATGGCCAACATTCCAATGCCCCGCTTGCGGGGGCGCCCCTTGCCCAAGGGGACACCCCCCACATAAATAAACATACACAAAAAAATCCCTGGCGTTCTAGTGGTTTCTGTCCCCCTAGTGGTTTGTGCTCCCCATGGGGGCAGATCAGCCTAAAAATAATAGGCTGATCTGCCCCCATGGGGGGCAGAAATGGCCACAACAAACATGCCCCCAAATGGGAGCGACAATTGCCCAAAGGGCCGCTCCCCAATGCAAAACATTACAAATATGCACACAAAAAAATATCCCTGGCGTCTAGTGGATTCTGCCCCCCTTGGGGGCAGATCGGCTTAAAAATAATACGCCGATCTGCCCCCACGGGGGTCAGAAATGGCCACAATAAACATGCCCCCAAATGGGAGCGACCCTTGCCCAAGGGGCCGCTCCTCGATGCAAAACAGTGCAAATATGCACACAAACAAAAAATCCCTGGCGTCTAGTGGGCATTCCTGCTGCCCGATGCAAAGGTGTGCAGGGAGGCGATCACCCGGTGCCTCTTTGTTCCAAACCCCCCACCCGCCAGAAGAGAAACTCACCTGTTTCTCTCTACTCACACTGGAAGCAAATCGCTTCCAGTGCGACCGTCACCCTGTAATGATGTCAGCGTGCCATCGCGTGCTGACGTCATTACAGGGGGGTGGGGGGCGGGGTGGAAGGGAAGGGCTTAACCATTACGTCCGCAGCACAGAAGGGGTTTAAAAAAAAGTAATTTTGCAATTCAAACAGCCTGATTCTGTTAATCAGTCCATTGGTGACCGTAAACATGCTTCTGGCCCTTAAAAATTACATTTCACAAGGAGGATTCACATTTGGTGTGCACCTGATTACTTTATGAAATCTAGGGCGCATTACATTGTTTGGTGACAGGAGGCTAAGGAGATATATCTCCACCTGCTTGAACAATTTGCACCAAGTGCATCACTGATTTCTCATTTCAGAGCTCAATCTATATTTGTTTGGCCGTAATCCCACCATAGCACCACTATGTTGTTTTGAAGTAAAGGTCTGTCTTTTTGCTTGAGAATTTGCCTTTAGGCAAGCCCACTAACTTATGGCTTTCAGGGTTGAGGAATGTGTGAGAACAAATATAGTTAGTTACTTGTCCCCAGTGGCAAATATAGGAGGTATTAGAAAGATAGGGACATTCTCTGTACATATCCATGCAATAAGCTGCTCCTACATGCCTTGTGAATTGATAAAATGTGTGTAGTACAGTGTTGCCAGTATTTTCAAGCAGCATATTGTACATGGCTAAAAACACAAGAAGCATTCAATTTCTGTTTGTAGTGCTTGGAACATCAAATATCTTCACAACTGTATCAGTCTCAACATTCCATTCAGCTAAAGGCACAATTGCTACGTAATCACAATCTGG
The DNA here is from genome assembly GCF_031143425.1 of Pleurodeles waltl. NCBI lineage: Eukaryota > Metazoa > Chordata > Amphibia > Caudata > Salamandridae > Pleurodeles > Pleurodeles waltl. The sequence continues at coordinate 590,005,294 of NC_090436.1, read as the reverse complement.
TAAAACTAGAAATATACACCATCATGCCTATGTGTTGCAGTTGTCTGGTCATGTGCCAGGGGAAGATCAGACTAATGAATTTGTGCCAGCAGCACATGTGAGTGAGGCCCAGAGACACATGGCCATATTTACAACTATGGACAGGTTGCTCTTGCAACATGTAAGATGGTGCAAGAGCAACACAACTCCTAAGGCAGATTAAGGTGGCCTTGCTTTGCTTCTTAAATCTGGAGTAACACAACACAGCAAAAATCACTCTGCTGCATTACTCTGGCCTGGGAGGGCATTCCATGGGTGTTGTATGGTGGTTCCCATGCAGCTGCCATGGATTTTTAATGCATTCCCAGAGTTACAAGAAGTTGTAAACCTGGGAATGCGCCATAATGCTACGTCTTCTGAGGGAGGTCAAACGAGGAGAAATATGTTTATTTCTCCTCATTACTTCTTCATTCTATGTATGCTGTAATCTGCAGCACACATAGAAAGAGGAATATTCCTCTCAGGATTGTTTTTGTGCAGGGAGGTGTCCCTTTTTGCAAAGAAACAATCTTGCCTGCAATGCAGGCACACTTGCACCATCGTGCAAGAGTGCTGGCATTGATGCTAGCCTGCCAAAAGGGTGCCAGCGCAAGCGAAAAGGCACGAATGTCTAGTATTCTTTTAAATATCAAACATTTGTGCCCTTTTCCAGTGATGGAGTGAAGCAAGGTGACTTGCTTTACTGCACTCAGTCACTTTTCCATAGATATGGCTCACCATTTTTAGCAGTCCAGGACCAGTGTGAATGGTCACTTTCAGAGTAAAACTGAATCTCACTGATATACACATTGCATTTTCACCCCTGCTAATTCCAGTTTGAATCTGATGATGGTGTTGATGATGATCAACACATGAAGGAGGTTTCTTCTCAATAGAAAACACAATCACATTGGAGTACTTTACCCTTATTATTTCTAGTTGCTTAAGTAAGTAAATTGGTTGAGGACAAGGTCACTTCCATCATAAGGCAGTGCAATACATTATTACAATGTTTTAAATCATATAATTAGTTAGATGAGTAATCAAGAGCAATTTTCCTAAAGAGCATATTGATATGCACCAAAGTTTTTAAAGCCATGATGATATAGTGTAGTTACACTTTATTCATTATAAGAGTGCGGTATCAAGTAAACTTTATTGGTAAGAGGGGTGACTGGGATATAGGCTAATGAAACATATACATTGCTAAGCACAGGTTTTAAAAATGATGGTTAAGAACCCCTTGTAGAACACATTGTTGAAGGGGCATTGGTCATAATAATAATGGTTTTATGAATGCATTTCTACTTCTGATGAAGGACACTCCTAATGAGAAGATGTGAGGAATCTGGCTGTTGGTTGACTTGGGTGTTAATCTTGTTCAAGAAATGGACAGAATACCTGTTAGGATGAACCACAAAAGTCACTAAATTAACCTGTTCTTAACCGTCTGGCAGCTTGGGACAAAAGCAGTCAGGTTTAACCTAGAGGCAATGTCTAATGCATGAATGCAGCAAACAAACGCAAAAAAAAAGAATTAAAAAGTGCACTTTAATAAGTTATATGGCACCAAAATGAGAACAATGAAATCAGTAGAACTGGAGTTATGAATTTTTTTAATTCAAAGTGAAATGTAGTGCCTATAAGATCAAAGCACCAACCAAGGACATCTAGTTCTTCCAGACAGGTGCAAAGTTGGAAAATATGTCTGGACATGATGGAGAGTGTTAGCATACAAGAAGTGTCCTGGCCTGTTACGGCTCACTTTTGGGCTCTTTGAAGAAATTTTTAAGAAAAAGTCCTGAGAAGGCAAAATCCAGTGCCGAAGGTTGCAGTCAGTGTCCAAGAATGAGATGTCATCATCTTCATCAGGAAGTCAATTGATGAAGTTGAGGTGAAGATTTCTACATTTAGAACGTAGTGGGAGCTACTACAAAGTCAGGTTGACAGTGTGATGCACCTTGGGCGGATAGACAAGCAGGTTAGTCCCAATCATTCCTTGGTTCTCAGAGCAGCTTTTGCAACAAAATCACAGGTTTTGGATTTTGGCTATATGAGCATCTTTACCACCACAGCCAAGGGCCCAGGACTGGAGAGGCACCACTTGGTGGTTCAGGATTAACCTAGGATGGGTCCGGGTGCTAGTTCAACTCGGTTGGTGTCTTTTATGTCCCTGAGGCTCTGATTGGAAGGCCAGAAAACTAGCCTAAAAGCCACTCTGGTATTCCTGGGTTCAAGTGATGTTACAGGGCTCAAGCTTTAGGACAGGCCTCTGAGGGTTGCAGGTAAGCTCCAGGCACCAAAGTAGTCCTTTGGAGTGCAGCAAAGCAATCTTGTGGAGTGCACAAGAGGTCAAAGCACCAGGCAGTCCTCTGAGAGTCCTGTCACATGTTCAGAATGTGAACTGAAGAGAGGGTCTGAGGTATCCTTTTTTATACCTGTTGCCTTATTTGAAGTAAGAGACATTTCTAGAGGTTTTCATTTGAATTGCTTGGAATTACGTAACTCCCCTGTCCTGAAACCAAGCTGGCTTAAGGATCAATGCAGTGGTTACAAGTCCTTTGTGTGGAGGCAGAGCACAGATTATTTAGTGGCAAGGTTGGCTATGCCTAGCTCTGTCCCAACCTGCCAGGAGATGGCCCAATCAGGCACATCTAATTCCTCTCTTATTTGGCTGTCTGGGAGGAATTGAAATCAACTACAACCAATCAAATTACATAGGACAGGCTGCAGGCACCAAATCATAAGGGCAGAAAAATGGCAACTGTCTAAAAGTGTCATTTTCAAAACTGTAATTTAAAATCCGCTTTACCATTAAATTGGATTTTTAATTACAATTTCATGGATACCAAACATGAAATGTTAACCTGTTCCCAATCAAAAGTTAGCATTTATAATCCAATGTTATCCTAAGGCACAGGTTGACCACAAAGGAGTTTTTCACAAAAATTTGTAAACTTAAATATACAGGTTCATCCTTTTGATTACAATGCACCGTACCTTGTGGGCTGCTTAGCACCTACCCTAGAGGTACCATATGCATTAACAAAGGCAGCTTTGGGACTAGTAAAAGGTAAATTCTTCTAGGTTAAAATGTCTGTTTCATACTGCAGGCACAGGCTACAATGGCAGGCTTGAAGTATGCTGAAAGTGCTATGTAAGTGGGTGGCACAATGAAGGCTGCAGGCCCACTAATAGCATTTAATTTACAGGCCCAGGTTATATGGTATACCACTCTAGAAGGGACTAATTAGTAAATTAAATATGCCAAACGAGTGTAAGCCAATTTTGACATATTTAGGGAAGTGAGCACAAGCAAGTTAGCACTTTTCTGCAAGGGTAAAGCGCCCAGAGTCCTATAGCCAACCAAAACATATTTTTGCAAAAGCAGAGGGCAAACGGCAAAATATTTTGGGGAATACCACCACCATAAGGCTGACAGGTATAACAGAAGAAGTTTTGAAACATCAACTATAATGCCTGAAATGTGGCTATTTTGATAAAAATCTATACAAGTGATAAAATGTCCTGAATTTTGCATACATAGAATAGGGAGAAGAACTTGAGGCTAATGATACTCCCCCATTCACATAAGCTTAAGGCATTCACAGTATGCTATGTACTGGATACATCCAACAAACAGTGAGATGTTATTGAGAATCTCCAGAGTAAATAGAAGCACCAAGGACAGTCTTTTTTAGAGGGTAGTATTGTATGTATAACTCAATAAAAGATTTCTGATTTTATTAATTTGCAAGATTGTTGGTTAAATATTTACACATGCAAATCAAAAACAATGTATCCTTTACATTTCCCAACAAATAGAGTACTAATTGCCGTGGAAAAAACATAGGAACATGATGAGGTGTTGATTTATACAATATGTTCTCAGTACAGTAGAAAGGATAACTATCCACATGTTTCTGGCAACTGACAAAAAGTACAATCAAAACATAAGATGTGGCATTATTTTCTGTATTGAATTTCAAATAATTGAGTCCATTACAATAACACTAAAACTATCAGTGTAATCAAAATATGGTGCCTGATCACTATGGTGATAATAATGATAACTCTTCTTTTGCTGAACAACAGTTGGTGTGTATATGCCTTCAAATTACATATCTATAAAGTGACATTTCTTTGGCTGGTTGATGAAATATTTTTATAGTGTCCCCTAGAAGAGTATCTAATGGTGCTGTACAGATAAAATAACAGTGTGTGTAGAAGGGAGCTGCTAGAATTTGGGCGAACAGAAATCTTTTCGGGAAAAAAAAAAAACTTTGTGTGTGATTTATTCACTTAAAATCCTCTAGGGAGCACGTTCCAGATTATTCACCCAAGATAGTGAAGTTGTTGATAGCAGCACCAGAACAATGCCTTTGGACTAACAAGGCAAGCCTGTACATGATGGCCTCAGTAGTCTTTAAATGTTAGCACTTTGGGCTTTTTTCTCCATTCTACCAGTGGCAGTAAAGTTAAGATATATATGCATGATGCAGAGAAATATACTTTTATTTCTTTGTCAGAACTAATACAATGCCAAGTGGACTCTAGAAGCATGATTTCTTTTTAGTAAATCAGTGCAGTCATACACTGTATCCTAGGCCATAAGAAGTCAGTTATATTTTGGGGCATATTAAAAGCATTATGTTCATGTAATCTTCCTGAACGCTTATAGTAACACAACAGTGCTTTTTCTCAGCAATATATGCAAGAAAATATTCATCTAATCTCATTCATTTTCAATGCTCATGCATGTGACTTTCAGATTCATGGAGATGGTCCCATCAAAGAAGAATAGTAGACACATCACTTTGTGTGCTACTATTATCTTGTTGTATACTTTCCTCTATCACTTCTGTAGCTTTTAGTTTAGATTTGAAGCGAAAGATGATCACTGCAGTTTTACCAACAGCAAGCGGAACCCAGCTTTTGGGCACTCAAGACAGTTAATAGGACAGCGTGAGAAATGTTCACTCAGACTTTGCATGTTGTATGATAATTAAGGGTTGACTGTCATCATCTTATGATTAATATTTAAGCCTATTGTCATCAAGCAAGTAGAGGCTTTCGTGATTATTTAACAGCCAAGGATAACGTTTGACATCCCATATGATTTGTTATGTTCTTATTTGTTTTTTTTTAACAGTTTCATGTTTACAATCGTATAGGATTTACATGAGAAAGGATGACAGAGAACGATATGATTGTTCGACAGTTCTTAACTTCTCCAGTCAAATTAAAAGTGAACTTTATTCCCTTCTCCCTCCCTGCTTGGAGTCTGTGTAAGCATAGGTAGTGGGGGCCTCAAAAGTTGGTGAATTGAGAGGGATGTGATTCCCCAGGCACAGCTTTCATGTTCAATTGGACAACTGAAAGAAGAAGGAATTTGATGTAACAAGGGAGAAACGTACATGTAGGAGGGAGTGGGGGTGATAGGCTGGTTAGGGATAAGTGAGGCATCAGTACTCACCAGAAAAACCCCTCCCAGGAACCGAGAGGAAGTTGTCTTTACTCTCCAAATGTATGTTTTACGGATGTAGACAGTTTAACCCTACTTATGATCTATTCTGATAGTGTCGCGTTGGCTCTCATTATCCTAAATGAGACTACTGGATTTCTAGGCAGCAGGATCGATAACGGTGTGGGGGACTGAGTCTGACCCACGTGTAAGGAACTCTGTCACCCTAAATCCGGTTTTTGCTCCGGCTAACTAGCAGTGCCTCATTTCTCCCACAGGGAAGAGATGATTGGGCAGCCGAGCGCATGACCTCTTTGGAACTTCTCAGGGAAGCTGTGGTCACTCAGATCCAAACCAGCTCTCTCATTTACAATATGATCTCGTATACAAATGACAAAGGCAGTTTAAGTTGTATATAGTGTTTTAATAAAACGACTGCATTTTAGATATTAAGGCATGAGCCGCAATAACCAGAACCATACAACACAGTAGGATTGAAATAGTCACGAGGAGAGTGAAACATAAGAATAACGCTATCATGGTGTTAACAATTTCTACTCTCTCTCAGCTAGTTCTATTTCGAGCACAGCATGTTAAGCTTCTAACTTGCATTTTAGATTCCCTGGGAAGACATCAACCCTCATACCTGAGCAAAGGCCTGTGATCTGTTTCAGCATCTGCAACGAGGCAGTCAGCGTCTAATTGTGGTTCCCTGGTCGGAATCTCCCTCTTACATGTATTGGGACAAGGAAGTGTTTTTATAACTAACATGTCAGCGTGATCACAAAATGTCCCTAAGCAGGAATGCCAAAGACTAAACTTCTACCACGTCTATCGGCAATGTACCAGACTGTATCCTTGACTTAAGCACAGAGTGAACAAGAATGTGTTATGGAGAACTCCAGTGCTGAAGTAGGCTAAACAGTGTGATATGAATATAAAACAAGACCGTAGAACTGGCTATTTGAAAAATAACAGTACGAAGCCTAATAAAAAGCATCTAGAGCAAAGTGCACAGAGGCTCTAAGCTGCAAGCAAACAAATAAAATACAACCAGGGCAAAGTCCACAAAGGCCTAAAGCCTGAAGCTAATGCGCAAAGGATACGTAAAACTAACCACACTACACCCTCCCCTTGTCGGTAGCAAGTGGTTCCAATAATAGAAAAATATGCCCCAGATAAAAACAATACATAAAAATATATATTTCGACAAGGTCAGAAGACAACAAAGTCATAAATTTGGGAAGCATGTGACGATAAAGCCAAATTCAATATAATGTCAATGTTTTAGGAGAGAGAAAAAAAATCCAATTGTCAGACAGAAGCAATAGAAAGCAGGAGCTCCTCCACTTCGATATATGTCAATATCGGAAGATCCACGCCAAAAAGCACCATGGAGCAGGTGTGTTCCAAAGCCCCAAAACCATTAAGGGCGTCACCCCGTGCAGGGCCTATGAATGAGACAATACCATCTTCCTCCAGGAAGGGAATCTCATAAACTGCCTCATGAACCAAACGCAACCGTAGTGCACAAGTCTGGGAATGAGCCCTAATCGGGAACATCAACAGATCAGTATCGACCACTGGAGGGTGCTGCAGTGAGAGACAGAGAGCCAGTGCATGTTCAAACGAGCACCAAAGGCACTGAAACACGGGTTGCACACAATCCAAAACTGGTCGGAATCACAGCGACCAGTCACACTCCAAATGTCCCAGGAGTGTTGCTCCAAAATACTGCATCATGCGTTCACGACACAGTTGCGCTGACGGGAGCAAAAATATAGGATCTCGTTGTGGCGGGACAGCCATTGCGGAAGAACAGCAGCAAAAGCAAGACTCCAGCCAATAAAGCCAAAGTAATCGGGAAACCCCCAAAAATGCTTCCGAAAATAGAGTGTATAGCCGAAGGTATTAAACCGAATATGGAAGAGAAGGTGTGAGCAAAACCAGCACCAACGGCTTTGAAAAAATGTGCAATTCCAGCAGTGCTGGACGCATTAAATATACGTCCCACAAGCTCACCAAAGTGACTCAGAAAGTTAGTATTCAAAAGGGACTGTATTTCCGCTGATGACCTCGCCACCTGAAGTGCGTAGGTCTCGCTAGCAGATGTAAGGGCCACATGCTTTAAAAACAATAAAGCCTTTAGTCGACTCAACTTGTCGAAATTCACCTTGGAAGTAGCAATATGAGGCCATATGTCTGCTACCTCCCTAATTTGAGTGGGGGGAAACAACACATTCCCGCAGCACGTAACGGCCTTGGTGACAACGACCACGTAAACTATTCCAGCACGCATGCCACAGCAGCGTTCGCTGTTAAGAACAATGTAACTGCCGTTAGAAAGCACCTGGAAAGTGTTTTTAATAACCGGGACTGGAACTCCCTTCAGATAACAAGCTAAGTTAGCAATCGAAGCGTTACACGCCCGTGCAAGGACAGCTGTTTACAAACCATGGAATGGCTGACAGAAGTTTCGCATTCACTACCGCTAAGAAAAACCTCCCTTAAACCATTAATACATCTGTATAGAAAGGGAAGCTCCCACACCTCGTGTATGTAACTGTCTCCCAACCGTGCGTATCTACCCACCGGAATGTGCTTCAAACAAGAAGTAAATTGCAGAGTGGAGATAGGCAAATTAATAACCCCATGAACCCAACCACTCAGCTGACGGAATCTCAGCAACCGTGAAAGGCAGTTTCTCCAATTTTTCAATATTTAACATGACATACGTCGCTTCCTTTTTCGCCATCAGCTATTGTTGACGAGTCAAATTAAAGGAAACAAATATCTCCCTGGCAGGGATGTGCTGCCACAGGACGCGACCTGCCTTCAAGGTCTGTAGAGTCCAACCCAGCTGCATGATGGACCGCGTCTGACTCTGCCCATGATATAAAGAAGACATATCCGACTTAATAATGTCTATAGCAGGGGAAACGATGCTGTCAATCGTGTAAACACGGTCAGAAAGGGTATGCATGCCATCATCCACAACAGACAAAGCCTGTATCAGGTTTTCCTGATCAATTTGCCTCAGTCGGGCCGCTGCCTCCTGTTGTGAAAGCTTCCAAATCTCATTATATACCTCGTATAAAAATCGTTTCTTCCGAGCTACCTTAGGTCCCGACAAAAAATCTTATAAGTCAGTATCATTAGACAGTAATGGGAGATGTGATTTAACTACATCCAGCGTGGATGATTTCAACCATTGCTGACAAAGCTTTCCCACGCTGTATGTAGTTATGATATCAGCATGTTCTGGTGAAATGTAGCGAGGGTCTGCCCTACTAGTCCTGATCCCCCCTGAAGAGGTGACAAAACGTTGATGACACTTATTAGTGTCTACAGGCCATAATAAACACCCGCCCGGATGTACCAATGAAGTGTTAAGCGTACCATTCTGGACCCAGTGTGTAAACTCACTAAACGTAGCATTAACATATCGCTGCCAATTGTTCAATTTGGAAGGGACAGGTATACTAGGCAAATTTAACTCTCTAATCATTGCCAAGCCCAAACAGCTAGTCTGTTGTACTGTGTCATTGAGGAAAATCATTTGCACAGGTATAATACATGCTCTAAATAATGTGTCCCTGACCTGCATCTGCCAATTTTTTGTTCCCCAGACACTTTTTAAGTCAACAGTCTTAAACCAATATTCATACGCCTCAACCGAAAGTTTAGATACAAACAAATTTGAATATAGTAATTTAGTATCGGTCAATAACATTTGCTTATTAGCATACAGAGTAACTTTAAAATAGTAAGACCTAGCATTTTGTTGATTATGCCCAGAAAAATATGCAAATTTATCATAATATGTTTTTGAACTCCCTTGTGGAGGAGTTGGGCAATGTTCCCACTGCACATAATCAAAGATGGACTTAGGGCTACTTGCTTTATGAATAAAGTGGTGTCCATAATAGTTGTAGCAAAACATGTCACCATGATTATCTCTAAATAGGTAAGCATCTTCATCGTCATAGACAGTATAATATTGCAATTCTGTCAGCATAGAATCTACTGTCTTCACATCCCAATCATCAGAAACAATGCCTGGTATAACAATATCATTCAGAGATAACTTGAGAACATACGGTATTTGAATCAATTCAGTGGGACCATATATATCAAACATTACTTTATCCCACACAATCCCATCCGGAATCGGTATCGCAGAAAGGTTTACATTGGACAAGTCTCTTCGAACCATATGAGACGAAAAATGTGGTTTTAACACTGTCTCCACGTGCTCAATGTCAGATCGTTCAGGAAGAAAATGACCATATGTTACCAGAAAACAAGTAACCACAAATCCCAACCACAATAAAAGTGTCATTACAGCCATAAAAAGCCACAAAGAGTTCCAAGGAAAAACAAAATATGTGCGTTTAAGCCAACACAGCAGCTTACGTGGACCTCGGATTGAAGATAGTGAGGACGAGGAGTCTGACACGGCATCATCAGTGTCGTTGAAGCAGCCAGAGGCAGTTCTTGCAAAAGGTGAAACTGTGAACAAAGAAGCAGATGGAGGCTCTCGCCTTGGCACACTGTAAACCACATGTTCAGAAACATCAGTAGAACATACAGCGACTTGATCAAAAGATTCCAAATTAATCGTCGTCTGTGGAACAATCGCAAGATCATCTTCCACCCTCCCCAAGCTCGGAGAGGAAACAGCGTCGGTGCAAATCACCTGCAGCGGGACTTCTTCCCCAGTAGTGAGAGGGATTCCGGAACTACTGGGTGTCCCTCTTGGTCTGCTGTGCAGAATCGGCCACATGTTGTAACTTGACATTATCAATGGAAACAAAGCGATTTCCTTTGGCCCCATGCAGCGGCGGTAATATTACAGTTCTTGTGCCGCTAACCCCTAATACAGGGACTGGTGTTCGATAAGAAGGACCAAATTCTTTCTTTACTGCGACCTTTTCACGCACTAGATCCCCAATCCTGGGTATCCAACCAGTAGACGTTACTGGCTCATCCTTAATTCCTGAGGAGGCAGCACTTGCAGAAGAGTTATCTTCACGGAATCGTTGTAAATCCTGCAAAACAGTGACACGATAATTTATGTCAAAGGGCATATCTGCCACCTCCACACCAGGACCATCGAGATCAGGAACATACATTTGTGTTCCAAACAGGCACTCATATGAAGTACGACCCCCCAGGGACCTTCTAGGCAAGTTATTTAGTGCTCTCTGTACTCCATACAGGTGGGCTAGCCAACTACCACCCGTACCTATAACTCTGGCCGTTAAGGATTGCTTTAAATCACGATTTAAATGCTCCACAACAGAATTTCCCTCGGGATGAAATGGAGACGAGAATTGGAGTTGGACCCCCAACGAAGCCATGGTGTCCTAGAATGCCTTAGAGGCAAAAGCAGGGCACTGGTCCGAATGAAAAGCCACAACTGCAAATGTATTGACAAAGATGCGCAAATCTTTAATAACAGTTAGAGCGTCAGCTGAGCGCTGTGGCCAGACCCACACAAATCTGGAGCACGAATCTACAGCAACCAATATATATTTGTATGAACTGTCTGTGTCAGCGGACCACAGTGGTCCAAGTACACACACTGAAAAGGTTTATTTGAAATCAGAAGGGGCGTCTGCTGCGGGCGTCTAGCCGTCAAAGCTTTAATTTGTTGACAGACGTCACAACAAAGGACATACTGTTTTGTCTCGTTATAGAGACCAGGCCACCAGTAACGAGCCTGTAAAAGTGAAATCGTGGCAGCCACACCAGCATGTGCAGATGCCGCCCCCTCATGTGCTGCAGATATTAATTGAGGTCTTACAACCTTATTGGGCATTTCACGTACATCAACGCCTGGAATTTTAACAACAGCATTTAGCATCCTACCCAAGCAGTAACTATATTTAGAAGGGAATCCTTTAGGAAATGGCGTACCATCAGCCGTAGCTTGTATGGCAGCTGAAATCTCTGTGTCTGGTTTGGAACTCGAAAGAGTAACTGTAGCACAGTGGCGACAGCCACTGCCGTCTTCGTGGCTTCATCAGCCAAAGTATTCCCAGCAACGTGTATTCCAGCGCGCTGGTGTCCAAGTGTATGTACAACATGGACTTTAGGAAGCGTTTCTTTCAGATCCCAACCTTACCCCGCAACAATTTGTGTTTAATGGTGTTGCCTTTAGAATCTCTGAACCCATTCAACTACCAATAGTGTAAATATTCATTGAAAGACTGAACACAGTAATAGGAGTCACAGACCAGCAATGTTAATGTCGCCGGATCCGCGTGTTCCAATGCTAACAATAAAGCTTTGAGCTCAGCCAGCTGTGCCGTACAATCTCCCAAGGTTTGAGTATAAGTATGTCGGGGCAGAACACTTCCCCCTCTATAGTGCCGCTCACCACCGCACATGCAGCAGAATATTGTTGTTTAGTCCCAACCGCTGGTTGCGCAGAGCCATTGGTATACATGACCACCTGATATTGGTCAATAGGCAATGTACCAGCAGGAACTGGGTATTCCATTTCATATTGAAGAAATTCTTGACTCTGCAGTTTAGGGTCAAATACGTAATCTACATCAGTGGCTGTCAAAGACGTAGCCCATTGTATCCATCGCGGGTGTAAAGCTTTCGAATTAGGAACACTCACTTTTGTAACAGCTTCCAAGGCAGGAATTGGGGAAACAACAATGATGCGTTGGCCCTGGGCAAGAGGTCGTTCTTTAATCACAGCCATCTGTACTGCAGTGAGTATTTTCTCAATCTGTGCAAATCGTTGCTCTGCAGCAGAATACAAGGGGGACTTATATGCAATCGGGACTGTCTCACCCTCATTAAAGGTGACATACCTAAACCCAACAGCCCCAGGTATCACCCTGATGGCTAAATGCGTTTTATTGCCCCGTGTGTGTAAATGTTGAACTGCTAAGAGATCAGTTTGCAAATCTCATAGTATATGAGTATGCTCAATCGTGCAAAATCTACTCAAAAAATTTGGGCGAATCAACTCGTATAATGGTTTTATACGTGTAGCATAATCAGGAATGTAAGTTCTGCCAAAATTCAGAAACCCCAACAATGACTGGAGCTTCCGAACCGTATTAGTAGGCTGCAACTGAGCACATTTCTCCAAAAAATGTGGCGCTAAGCTCTTGCCCTCAGTCGACAATTCATATCCCAGGAAAATGACGCTGAGGAAGGCAATCTTTGATTTCTTAAAATTAAACTTATAGCCAATTTCAGCAAACCCCACAACAATGCGTGCTACACGCCTTAGATGTTGCAGAATCTCATCATCCATCAAATATATATCATCAACATATGATAACGCCTCAGGGTCCAACTCGTGCAGAATCTCAGTCACACGAGCCGAAAATAGTCCTGGGCTATTCTTATACCCCTGAGGCAAACGGCAAAACTTTTTCTGAGAGCCAAATGCACTGAAACTGGTATAGTCCCGACTTTCGGGTGCTATATTTTGGCAGAAAAATCCATTCGCGTTATCTAATGTTGTTTTGTATTTTTTACGCACAATATTATTCATAAGCGCTGCGCTATGTGAATTCTGTATTGCATATGTGCGTGTATGTCCATTTAAATGTCTGTAATCCACCACTATGCTATATGAATGGTCCGGTTTAGCAACTGGAAATAAGGGATTATTCATCGGTGAGACACAGGGTTCAATTACACCCTGGTACTCCAATTGTGTAAGAATTTTCCTAACCGATGCCCTTGCCTCAAATTTGATAGGATTTGATAGGATACTGCGGCTGTGGCTGAGGTTCGCTCTTTATTGGAAGTACATGATAAGGTGATTGTCTATCCCACCCCAAATTATTTCTATATAGGGCGGGGGCCTGTGCTAGAGCCCATGTTTTACTATAGGACTCCGCTAGTTCTCTCGGAATAAGTGGTGAGAAGGAAGGTGTAATAACCTCCTCCCCAACCGGACAGTCGCGAACAAAGTCAGGTGGCCAATCTTGTTGGGCCAGCAGAACGTCATATGATTTTACCACATGGTCCCAAAAGATGGCGTGTACAATGCGGTCAATGTCCCCTTGTAATCGCAGAGTTACTTTATATACTCTATCAGGATCAGAGACTCGCATATCCGCCGTTTCAACTTGTATGAAGTCATCAGTTGCTTTCACCTCCAGATGCTCTAGAAGATTCTGGCGAACTATTGTGACCTCTGCCGCGCTGTCTAACAGTGCTAACGCCCATGTCTTGTTCGTCAAGAGAACTCTCTTCTTGAGTGGCATGTCTAACTGAGCCACTTTCTTCTTTTTAAATTGCTGCTTTTCTTGGATCGGTTTCTCTTCTTGTTTGACAGAAACCTCTGTTGAGCGTTTCACGTACTCATTTCTCCGCTCTGACCGCCCACCTCTCTCTCTTCTCTTGTCCGAGGAGTCCTGAAAGGAACGAGATTGGCGTGTATCAGTATATTTATATCTATCAGGCGTTTTCAAATTATCCCTATTCCTGAGATTATACCTATTCTGCGGGCTCTCTGGTTGCGGAGACTGTCCCCCATCTTTCTTAGGTGTTTGCTGTTGTTTCTTTTCCCAGCGCTTTTTAGTCCCCTCAGGTTGCTGTTGTTTAGCATTTTCTTTATTATTTTTACCCTGTAATTGGGGTTTTTGTGGTCTAGCCCCTAGGCTATCGCGACCAATACTAGAATATGTTTCTGCTATTATTCTCGGGAGTTCCCGCTCTTGATTAATCTGAGGAACGTCCCGAAGACGCATTCGCACTGCTATTGCTACTGCCTCTCCCTTGAGATTACTCAAAATAATAGAAGAAACTGCGGCAAAATTGCCCATCAACTGCATGCCCAAATCTAAGGCAGGGCCAGCCCCATATTCATCTTGAATTTGTTTAAGCACTTCCGGTAAATTAGCTAATGTCGGTGTACCGTGTGACGTAGTGTAGAGCGCGGCAAACACCGTGCCCCAGGTATTACAAAGGTCTTCCGGAGGAACCATCCCATACGGCAAACACATCATCAAAATTCTATGGTTATCCTGAGGTCCCGTATGGGGAAATACTGCTTCCAGCATATTTATTTTTTGCGCCAGCCAAAATGGAGTTTCCTTACGTTTAGCCGGTACCTTACCCATAACTGAGTGTACAGTGGCCGGATTAATACCCGGAACCACTGCTTGTGGTGCGCCGGAGCAGCACGCGCTGCATTAGTATTTAATTCCTGCATTACAAACTGAAACAGTCTTCTGTATGTAGTTGCTAAGTCTATATATAAACGACGCACGTCAGCCACTGCCAAATTAGCAACCGCAGGATATGGTGTGTAAGTAGCCAATAAAGGCCAGGTCGGACCATCATTACTCAGTGGACCTAACCTTACTTGTGCTACTGTGTGTGGGAAGGCGCCATCAAGCCAATTATGGTGTTCTTGATAAGATAAAGGTATCTCTAAGTATGCATAAGCTCTGTACTGTCCAGGGACATTCGCAACAGTATATTCGTGAAAAGTGTTTGTACCCCCATCCACTGCTGGAAACACGACCCAAGAATAAAAAAGTTCCGTTCTATAGGCTGCATGGGCGTCCACCACAAAAGTGACCGGACCCCCTGGACCGTCAGTCCATGTGCTATCAGATGTCCTGTGAGCGGTTGTCGCATATTAAGCGCTATATTCACTACATTAGGATTCTCCATTTGAAAAAACAGCGCTAGGTCAGAGAAGGCCCACCACTATAGGGGTTTTCCTTTCAGAGTTCAAGCTTGAACAACCAACCACTGAGTATTAGGATATACCTATCCCGTGGTGGCGGAAATCCTCAGCCCCGCGGACGTCTCCGCTTACGGAACTGAGTAGTCAATATATATACGAGACCGAGAGAGTCAGCCGGACCCGAAAATTAGAGCCAGACCAATCGTTGGCGGCGCCATGTCGCATTGGCTCTCATTATCCTAAATGAGACTACTGGATTTCTAGGCAGCAGGATCGATAACGGTGTGGGGGACTGAGTCTGACCCACGTGTAAGGAACTCTGTCACCCTAAATCCGGTTTTTGCTCCGGCTAACTAGCAGTGCCTCATTTCTCCCACAGGGAAGAGATGATTGGGCAGCCGAGCGCATGACCTCTTTGGAACTTCTCAGGGAAGCCGTGGTCACTCAGATCCAAACCAGCTCTCTCATTTACAATATGATCTCGTATACAAATGACAAAGGCAGTTTAAGTTTTATATAGTGTTTTAATAAAACAACTGCATTTTAGATATTAAGGCGTGAGCCGCAATAACCAGAACCATACAACACAGTAGGAGTGAAATAGTCACGAGGAGAGTGAAACATAAGAATAACGCTATCATGGTGTTAACAATTTCTACTCTCTCTCAGCTAGTTCTATTTCGAGCACAGCATGTTAAGCTTCTAACTTGCATTTTAGATTCCCTTGGAAGACATCAACCCTCATACCTGAGCAAAGGCCTGTGATCTGTTTCAGCATCTGCAACGAGGCAGTCAGCGTCTAGTTGTGGTTCCCTGGTCGGAATCTCCCTCTTATGTGTATTGGGACAAGGAAGTGTTTTTATAACTAACATGTCAGCGTGATCACAAAATGTCCCTACGCAGGAATGCCAAAGACTAAACTTCTACCACGTCTATCGGCAATGTACCAGACTGTATCCTTGACTGAAGCACAGAGTGAACAGGAATGTGTTATGGAGAACTCCAGTGCTGAAGTAGGCTAAACAGTGTGATATGAATATAAAACAAGACCGTAGAACTGGCTATTTGAAAAATAACAGTACGAAGCCTAATAAAAAGCATCTAGAGCAAAGTGCACAGAGGCTCTAAGCTGCAAGCAAACAAATAAAATACAACCAGGGCAAAGTGCACAAAGGCCTAAAGCCTGAAGCGAAAGCGCAAAGGATACGTAAAACTAACCACACTACAATAGAAACAATATCATCCATTTAAGGCCAAACACTTTTGTGCTCACTTTTTAGCAGATGATACATAAGATAGTATACTATGTTAAAAGCAGCAGACTTCTAGCACAATTAGAATGTCAAAATGGCCTTTCTCCAAACATTTCTATATTATGCACATTTACGTTCAACACAGCAATTGTATTGCAGTCACATCGACACAAGCTTGACTCAAAAGAATCAAGATTGCAATATTTGTAAAGAAGAGTCTGGACTTATCGTGCTAATGCTCTGTAATGGAATTAAGGTTCACTTGGAAAGCAGCACTCTGGTTATAGAAATTGGGGGCAGATTTATGGAAAGTGTGCTGCACCGAGTGCAATGCCACTTTCCCTGCACCCCTTAGCACTCTCCTACCACCACCATATGTGCACCGTATTTAAAATACGGTGCACCACGGCTCAGGGTAGGGGACAATAGTGTCAACCTTCATGATGCTATTGATGTACTCTGCAGGGGTAGTGCCAAAATATTGGTGCTACTTCTTCAGAGGACATAGGGCCCCATTCTAAAGAATGGAAGGCCCCTTTTAACACCTGTTCTTAAGCAGGCGTTAAAAGTGCCGGAAAAAAAAAGTGTAAGGAAATCTCAAAGATTTCCTTATGCCATTTTTCCAGCTCCCCTAACGGGAGAATGCCCCTTTTGCATATATTATGCCTGGTGCAGGCATAATGTAGCGCAAAGGGTTATAAAGTGGAACAATGCATGTATTGTGCCACTCTGTAAATACAGCGCAGAGATTTTGGCCTTGTTGGACCACATTAATGTAAAAATAAATGACATTAATATGGCACAAGGTGGCGCTATGGGCCTATAAATATGCCCCTTACTGTTTGAGGATTCAATGATCGACAGAATCTCTGAAATCATAGTGCTATCATAGGCACTAACTCTATGTTACAGACAGTTCGTTTAACTAATTTCAGTATATTAACTGCTTTTTGTAAAAATGCTGTTGTGAACAGCGAGCAGTTATTACTTAGAGCTTGTGATTTGAGCTTGTACCTGATGATGCATTTCAAACAACAACTACCTTATCTGTTACTGGAATATCTAGCAAACATGCTTATCTTTTAGTGAAGCTCACCTTCTCTGGTGGATCTTGACACACCTGCAGGCAGTACACTATCAGACTGCAGACAAAGAAGTGTATAAAATCAAGGCAGTAGGTCTTCCATCTATGCACCCATGCTTTGGAACACAATCCCTTTGTCCATCAAGAAGGTCTCAACATTAATCCAATTTATCAAAGATCTGAAGACACACCTCTTTAAAGCACACTGCATCACAATACTTTAAATGTTCACAAACCAGCTACCTCTCCTAGCATTTCTTGTACTTTATGCTGAACTTTGAATGTTGTACACTGCTACCACTTGCTTATGTTTGCGCTATAGAAATACCACATCCGTACATAGATACACACAAAGTCATCTCTGGGCCAATGAGGCCTCCGCGTGTGACATGCTGGCCTGCCTTAGGTCAGACATAAAGTTTGCCCGCTGTCTGCAGCCCTGTACATCTTTGTTTCTCAGTGTCAGAATAAGAATGTAGTTTCACTTTCACTTGTCATATTATTAATTATTCTCGGTGTGTATATATATATGTTATACATATATATGAGTGTTGTATCATTTTCTAATACAGAGAATGAAATATAGGTCTAGAAAGCTAATAATGGACCCTACATTATAGTTATGTAAAAAAGGCACATGAAGACATTAGCATTTGTCTAATTGTCTACACTGTAACTGTGGAACCAGGAACCCTGGTCTGATATCCAAGCCTTACTCACTTGAAGCTAAACCTATCAGAGTAATAATAAGAAATGCACTCTATGGTAGTTTCTTGAATCTCATGTTCCTCTAGTCATCATAGAAAGCAATGGTGGTGGATTGTATGTGAGACGGCAGAGCATTCCAGCAGTAGTAAAACAGAGAACCTCAGTTGATGGACATCAAGAAAGATTCAGTATCACCGCCTGGGTGGAAACCTTTCTGAAGATATGAGTGTAGGAATTGTTCTTCATGAAATTAAAGAGCCGAGCAAAGCACTTCTTTCATGCAATTACTAAGAATGGGTCATTGAAAATTGGCCAGTAATTAGCTGGATCTGCTGCTGATTTGTTTTGTAGATAGGTCTATTGTAAGACATGTTAAGATATACTAGAAGCAAAGCAAGAGTTGACTTTGGTTCTTTCTGGTAGGGTAGACATTGTAGAAAATAAGATGTCATTGATGTTTTGAGTATGGCAGGAGTCTGATATGGAACCAGCTGGCATGCAGTTTTTCTTAAACTTGGAGTTAGAAACATGCTTAATGGACTTGAGGGCCTGATGCCTGGTATTGGTAGTCAACATGTCTATCTTACTTTATGTCAGTAGCTTGTTGGGCATTTTTCCATGTGGTCAGCAATGGTCTTACAAACATTTTAGGATTGGAGGATATTGGTGGTGGTACACTCATGGTTGCAGTCCTTTTTGCTCTATCTATGAAATACTTGTAAAGGTATTTGACTGTTGCATTCCATTATGATTTGTGGGGCTTTTCTGTCTTATTGTTGGATGATTTGTAGTTCCTTTTGTGGTGTAGGAACCATGTTTTGACATTTTAGAATTCTTTCACAGATCTTGTATTGCACTGATTTCTGTATTAAGCTTCTTTATCTTTTTGTTGACCTATAGGAATAATTGTTGATTTTTTATTTTTTACCTATTATCTGTTGAAAATACCCCCAGTGCTGAGACTTTTTGTTGCTTTTGGGGCATTGAAGCATAAGCCTCCATAACATTTTTTACAAAGAGTTTCCAGTGCAAAGTTGCATCATTTTTTCCTACATGTTGGGGATTCTAAAGGTACCAAAGGGTTGGGGATTTTTTTGAACAATGGTAAAAGATGATGTGCAAGAAAATCTATTTTTTTTCTAAGAATGTCATGAACAAACGGTTTACTGCACTAAAATAATCTTCCAGCTCTCAGATACAATTGTAAAAAATGTTTTTAATATAGGTTTTGCATTTTTCTTAATGGTAGTTGATTTTTCTAATTTTTTGGTTTCTACTTCTTGGAGTTTATGATGGAAAAACGTGCAACCCCATACAGACAATAAACTAGACAAAATTCAAAATTGGCAAGTGGTTATGTACGTAGATCACTCATGATTTTCTCAAAAAACTAATTGTTGAAATTAAAAAATATCAAAATAAGTAGGAACAAATATAAATAGGTGACAATGTTTTCATCGGTCACTTTTTGCCCCAATGTCTAAGTTGCAAAAGCAATATTTTATTATTTCCATCAGACTCATCTTATCAGTTCATTGATTGTCAAAAAAACACATGTTACCCAGAGCCAACAAAGAAGCTTATAATTATATTTCATTGTGTACCACCGATGCATCAATTCAAATTGTGAGATCTAATGAACAACAAAACAGGCTGGAAAAAGCATGCATGTTTGAAATGGTTAAGTATAGGAATGGTTGTTATTTGTAGTCACCCACACTTTCACATGATTTGGGGGGTATTTTGAAAAATCAGTTTTTTCTTAGACACTAGCTTACATTCGGGACCCAAAAGTGGAGATCAATTCATCTGATGATACTAAATGTTCTACTGTTATGTGTTTACACTTACTTTGATTAAATCAGTAACATGTATGTGTAAGTGGGCCTACGGGCCTTGATGGGAAAGACCCCAAAATGTACAAGGAAAAATCAGGTTTTTAACATGTGATTTTACCCATTTTGGCAATAAGATTAGCTGCCATTTTTTGGATGGACCTGAGCCTCCACACCTATTAAACCTCTTAAACCCAGACATTTCTAAAAAGTAGATACCAAAAGGAGTTCAGGTCAGTTTCACATGCATGGATCCCTCTGCAATGCCTCAACGTTTGGCTAAAATCACTGATTTTCACACACATTTCTGAGAGAAAGTTCCAGGATACACAAATTTCATAATACCTAGTGTTCCCATACTCCTTACGATAAAACTGGACCCCACTTGTTTGGCTATACCTATCACCCTAGGTACAACTGTCCCCTAAACACAATGTGATGGCATCAAGTTGTAACAATACAAATGTACCTATTTTGGTAATGTGGGCACTGCCACCCAGGGAAACCTACTAAACCAATATATTAGTGAGAAATAAACTGCTAGAGGAGTCTATAGTTGTGTGAAGTGAATGGATTCTACTATATTTTCTAACCCAAAATGACCCTGCAAACGTCAAAGTTTTACCAAAAACATGCATTTTCCCTATGTGTTCATGAGGGAACATTCTGGAATCTGCAGGGAGGGATTCTCACAATACCTACCACCCAGCATTTTGAAACTTTTCTCAATAAAAACAGTGCCCCAACTTTTGAGGCTAGGCCTAGTGCCTGCAACAGCAATCACTCAAAACTTGAACCATGTAAAGCCAGTGAGGTATAAATGAAGTCTTCAACTGGATACAGGTTCCTTCCATTCTACTGATATGTACAAGGTCCACCCACACATGGGAAGCAATATCTCTATCAGAACAGGTGAGGAAACACAAGGTAGTAAGACCTTTACAATTGCCTGGATGTGCCTGACATTTCTGTTGCATAAATAAGACAAAACTACCCTTTTTGGCTCATGCTTTGACATTTGCATTCTGTGTAATAATGTGTGCTGGACTCCACACATTGAACACCCCCCTGGATTACCCTGGGTCTCATATTTCAGAAACTGCCAGAGTTGGAAGGGCTCTCTGGTCACCAGCTGACCAAGAGCCCAAATATTGCAGTCTATCGACATGGCAAGTGACAGGACATTTTGATTTACCCCTCTCTGAGAGCCCGTGTATCAAAACTATGGGCTTCATTACAAGTGTGGCAGTCCGAGGACCGCCACACTCACATTGACGGTCAGACACTGCACTTTAGGCTGTCCGACTGCCCAATTAGAACTTTAGCGGGTGGACCCCCTAAAGACTTCCGTCCCCGCTCAGGATCTTAGAAACGGACGGGGTGATGGCAGTCGGGCTTGTAACCAGTCAGTGTGGTGCTAAACTCAGTGCCACCTGCCTGATTACAACCCCACTTTCTGCCAGCCTTTTCATGGCAGGGACTCTGCCATGAAAAGGCTAGTGGAAAGCCAGTGCTGGGTGCCACAGGGTGGCCCCTGCACTGCCCATGCCCATGACATGCGCAATGCAGGGGCCCCCATGTCCAAAATGCACACTGGCTGCTTTGCAGACAGTGCGCATTCCGAGGGTGCTGGATAGCCCCCTCTGTGCTAAGATGTAATACTGGGCTCCCGTAAGTGCTATATAATAGCATGGTTCCTAGCGGACCGACCAGTGGGCACATGTATTTCAATGTTTGTAGGAAAGTCCTCCTTTTTGCCCTGCCACCCCCTCACTTTTTTGACAGGTACTGGTGGTTACTTACTCTTGGCTGTGCCCTGGGTACTGCTTGCCAGTCCCAGGGCCAGTGCTCTGTGTAAAGTGGATATGCACATTAGGTTAATTATAATTGGCTAAGTTAACCTACCTATAAGTCCCTAGTATATGGTAGGGCATGTAGGTTTAGGGACCACAGCATAGGTAGTGCACCCATAGGTGCACTGCTGAGGTGCCAGGGTCATTTTAAAGGCAGGCCTGCCTTGCTGGCTGCTTTTAAATTAAAGTTATATGCAAATTCGACTTTGGAATTAAAAGTAGTTCCAAAGTCTTAAACTACCTTATTTTTACATATATTTCACTCCTAAGGTGTGCCCTATGTGCCCCTAGGGCTAGGTGCCATGTAGCTACAAGCAGGGACCTTATAAAAATAGTTTTAGAAGCCCTGGTGAGGTAGAAACAGCCAAATCCATGTTTCCCTCATTGTAGTGAATGGCCTTCATAGGCTAGAATGAGGAGACTTTATTTTAATTTTAAAAGTCCCCTTAAGTGACAGATACAAATAGTTTGGTATCAAATTAATTCTTATAATAAATCCCACAACTTCCAGTTGTTGGATTTAATATAACTTGTTCAGGTAAAGAGTTTTAAACATGCATTGTTTTTGCTGCTGTGTTCTGATTGGCCAGCCTCTGGCAGCCTGGCCAGGCTGCCTTGATGAGGTGTGAAGTGGCCTGGCTTCACACAAAGAGATGTGCCTGTGGGAAGGGATTTCCCCTCAGCAGATGGTGAGGCAGGAAGGGGAGGGCTGCCAAACTGGTCTTCAAAGGCAGAGAAGAACATTTGGAGCAACACAGCAACACCCTCACACCCTGCAACCCCAGACAACTAGGTGCCCCCTTGATTAGATTAGGAGATGACAGGAGAGGGTGTACTTATGATTTTTAGCCACACCAGTGGGTGGGCTCAGCCAAATGTAACCTCCAAAAATCAATTTCAGCCATGATGGATTTTTGAGGAATGTTGCCTCCTGGCATTGATTTTGCCACACTTCCCAGGAAGTGGTCATCACAGGGGGAAGGACCTGATTGGAGTACCAGGACCCCCCTCTTTTTCACCTAGGTGCAAGGATAAAACTGGCAGACCTGCACCCACACCTCAGATCCCCATTAGATTCCAACAAGGAAGAACCAAAGGAGAAGAAGGACTGCCCTGCTGGACCCCTGGTCTGCACCTGGAACCTGCACTCAGAAGGACTGCACCAGCTGCACACTTGGGCTTCACCACAAAAAGGACTTTGCCTGGCTTCAACTGGTTCAAGGAGGGACTCCCTGCTTACTACAGGTGAAAAATTGCTATCCAGAGTCCCCTGCACCAACTCCTGAAAAAATCAACCAGCTGACTACTGTCCAGTGGCCAAAAAGGAGTTTGCACTAGGTGCATTCTGGGAGTTGTAGTCCACACCCCCAAGGATCATCTCAGAGATTCTGGACCCTCGGGATGAGCTGTAGACCCCAAAAGAACCTTAAAGGAACATCTGGGAAAAGCTCCATAGAGGGACTGACTCGCCACGGCAACCCTAGCCGGCTTGCCTCAACCGCGACCCGGCCTGATTTGCAGGTTTGTCCCGGTGAAGAAAATCTCCAAAAAAGATACTAAGTCCGAACGTACAAAGTTTACCGGGGATTCCCAGCCAGCGTATCTGAGGAGGGCTCCAAGGACGTCGGATCAAGATCCAGGTTTACCCCGGTCGAAGGATTTTCATTTAAAAAAACAACTAAGTCCGAAGGTAAAAATCTCCACCGAGGGCTTCCACGACGCGTATCCGGAGAAGAGTTCATGGAGGTCGGATTGGACTGGCAGATTCGTCCCGCTGAAGAAAATCTTCAGAAAAACGACTAAGTGCGAAGGTAAACTTTTGACCGAGGCCTCCCGCGGCCTGTAGCCGAGCTGGGCTCCATTGCGGTCCAGGTGCAACCAGATGACCCGATTGGCGCTTTTTGTTTCTAGGTGCTAAAAAAACAATAATTCTTTAAAAAAACATATCTCCGGTTCCCCTTATCCGATTTTATTCGTTTTTGTGTCATTTAAAATATAAAAATATAATCTATTTTTATTAATTGGTTTTGGATTTTTAAACTGTTTCCTGTGTTTTATTTAATTACTGTTTTGTGATATTTGAATGCTTTATACTCTGTCTCCTAAGTCAAGCCTTGTCGCTCGTTGCCAAGGGTTGAGCTGGGTTTAATTTATTGAGACCTAACTGGACCTAAGTGGAGATTAGTGGCCTATTGCTAAGTGCAAGTACTTCCCTGCCCCTACCAATAACCCATTTTCCAGCAATGTTCCTGCCGGTCAGCCTGGCGGGAACATCATAATACGCCTAGGGGGGGGGCATCACTTCCATAGCGGTACCGTCATCCCCGTGAGTTTAGCAGTCCTGTGGTGGGACGGCCAAATGCCAAATGAGGGCCTATGTCCAAAAGCTTTCTAGTTTCCCCTAGTTTGCCATTGGAATTCTCTAGGACCCAGTAAGGCAGAAAGACTGCCGTGGCTTTAAGGATAGTGCGTGGTCTGATGATAGGATTGATCAGTTTTAACACCCTTTTTTTTTTACCAGTCTTCCCCCTGTGGGGAGAAAGTCTGTTGGAGCTTTAAGACGAGAGACTATGGCAAAATGGAGACCAGCTCTCACATTTAAAAACAACATACATGAGTGGTAATTTTGGGTTAAAACATCCAAACCAAACCCCTTCAAGGGAGCAAATAGACTGCCTGGCTGGACCAAACACAGCTCCTATTTTGTTTTACAAAATTATTCCTGGTGTCCAGTGGGATTTCTGCCCACTGCCACGGGTGGTGGAAACACTATTGCCCATTTCTGGTTGTGGAGGTCAGGCTTGAGACCTGAACGTATTGCTTCACACCATATGTTTTTTAATTTTTGGTATGTAATGAGAATACTGTCCCCTCATGAGGGGTAAAAGAAAGTAAAGCACTTAATATGCCCCTCAGGGAGGTGGAAAGTCTTCTGGGGTTGTTATGGGGTGAGAGCAAGGCCTCAGGACTGCGTGGGTAATTCACCCTTCTGTGTAGTAGGATTTCTGTCTCCAGGAGATCAAAACCTCAATCTGCTTCTCAGAGGGAGCAGAAAGTTTGCTCAGACCATTTTGGGGTGAGGCACTCTCTCAGTCATAGGCACTACCCCACTTCGTTATTTATTTATAGATTTTTCCTGGTGTCTAGCAGGCCTTGACCCTCAAGGAGTCAGATTAGGGCAATTCCATACAACCTCTCCCAAAGAGGGGCTAAAAGAGTTGCTAGGCTTACTATGGGTATAGGGCATGGGCTCATGCCAGCATTAGTTACTCCCACCCATTTTCTTATAAAAAAAGAAAGTCATCTTGGCAGCTGCTGAGCTTTCTGCCCCACTGGAGAGCAGATTAAGGGCAACACTTCCAATCAGTCCTCCAGGAGGGAAAATGCTGCTCTTATTTTTTTTTTGGGGCACACAAACCTATTCCTGGGTACTGGTCTCCCCTTAACAAATCTTTGGATCTAGTGAATGGATCCCTGCCTGGGGATCGTGCTCCTGCTACAATTTCCAAGCAGGGTGTTCTTACAAAGTATTCTGAAATTAACATTGTGATACACATATATTGTGTCATAAGTATTTTGGTGTCAAAAATATCATAGGTCAGAATATCACAGGTACATTTCCATTTTTTTTAAAATATTCTGTAATAACATTGTTAAAACTCTTGTTTTGTGATAGATTAAATCATTTAAAGTATACATTGTTTATAACATATCGTATTTGTTTTTAAAATGTACATTTTAATAGGAGTGTTGAGAGTAATATTACAGTTTTATAGAGGAATAGGTTGTGCCCTCATTTATTTTTTATTTTGTAATTTTGTTATGTTTATGTTTGTCTTATTTTCTCTTTTAATGTATTTAAATTTATAATCATTTTTCTGTTAAGGCATGCTGTCTTTACTTAGTTTTTTTTAATTATGCAAAATTTAAATGTACATATGCAATGTTTAACCCCTTCTGTGCCCAGGACGTAATGGTTACGTCCTGAGGCACAGTGCTGCTGTGCCCAGGACGTAACCATTACGTCCTGTGCACAGAGCCCAGAGGGAGCGCTAGCGCTCCCTCTGTGGGGTTTCCCCCCACCCCCCCAAGTCAGGGATGGAAGGGGAAGCCCTTCCCCTCCCACCCCCGACCCCCCCAACCCCCCCTGTGACGTCAGCGCGCGAGCGCGCGCTGATTAGTCTCCCCATCCCCAGCAGAGCTTCCAGCGCGATTGAAAGAGAAATGCTTTTGCATTTCTCTTTCAATCCCATGGGGGAGGCCCCGAGAGTTCCTCTCGGGGCCTCCCCCATGGAAAAAAATGGAAATGTATTTCCTTCCCTTTGAAGTCTCTCACAGGGTTTCAAAAGCCGGATTGCTTGCAATCCGGCTTTTGAAACCCCACTAGACACCAGGGATTTTTTTTTTTTCAATGAAACTGTCAAAAGGGAGAGACCCCTTGGGCAAGGGTCGCTCCCGGGGGGGGTCATTTTTTTAGGAAGGCCTTTTCTGCCCCCAGGGGGGGCAGAAACCTCTAGGCACCAGGGAGCTTTTTTTTTTTTTTTTTTGTGATGTTTTCTTTTTTTTTAGGTGGGGAGCGATCCCTTAGGCAAGGGTCGCTCCCCTACGGGGCAATATATATTTAGGCCATTTCTGCCCCCCTTGGGGGCAGATTGGCCTATTATGATGAGGCCAATCTGCCCCCAAGGGGGGCAGAAACCATTAGACATCAGGGAGTTTTTTTTTTGCGCAAATTTCACGCAACGGGAGCGACCCCTTGGGCAAGGGTCGCTCCCAGGGGGGGCATTTTTGGGGGAAGGCCTTTTCTGCCCCCCCTGGGGGCGGATCAGCCTATTATTAGGCCGATCTGCCCCGGGGGGGCAGAAACCTCTAGGCACCAGGGATCATTTCTTTTATTTTTTCTTTTTGTTATGTTTTCTTTTTTTTTTAGGTGGGGAGCGACCCCTTAGGCAAGGGTCGCTCCCCTAGGGGGCAAATTATGTTTAGGCCATTTCTGCCCCCCTTGGGGGCAGATTGGCCTATTTTGATGAGGCCAATCTGCCCCCAAGGGGGGCAGAAACCACTAGGCACCAGGGATCTTTTTTTTGCGCCGTCACGCAAGGGGAGCGACCTTGTAGGCAAGGGTCGCTCCCCGGGGGGGGGGGGGGGGCAAAATTATTTTAGGCCATCTCTGCCCCCCCTGGGGGGCAGAAACCTCTAGGCGCCAGGGCAATTTTTTGTTTTTTTGTTTTTGTTTTTTGTTTGTTTGTTTTTTTAGAGATGGGGAGTGACCCATCAGACAAGGGTCGCTCCCCTGGGGGGCAAACTGTATTTAGAGCATTTCTGCCCCCTTTGGGGGCAGATTGGTCAATTTTAGGTCAATCTGCCCCCAAGCGGGCAGAAACCACTAGGCACCGGGGATTTGTTTTTTGGCGCCAATGTCACGCAGGGGGAGCGACCCCGTAGACAAGGGTCGCTCCGAGGGGGGGTGGGGGTTGGGGGGGCAAATTTATTTTAGGCCATTTCTGCCCCCCTGGGGGCAGATCGGCCTATTATTAGGCCGATCTGCCCCCAGGGGGACAGAAACCTCTTGTTGCCAGGGCAATTTTTATTTTTATTTTTTATTTTTTTGTTTTTGTAGAGATGGGGAGCGACCCATCAGACAAGGGTCGCTCCGAGGGGGGGGGGGGGGCGGTTGGGGGGGCAAATTTATTTTAGGCCATTTCTGCCCCCCTAGGGGCAGATCGGCCTATTATTAGGCCGATCTGCCCCCACGGGGGGCAGAAACCTCTAGGCGCCAGGGCAATTTTTTTTTTGTGTTTTTTTTTTTTGTTTGTTTGTTTTTTTAGAGATGGGGAGCGACCCATCAGACAAGGGTAGCTCCCCTCCTGGGGGGCAAACTGTATTTAGACCATTTCTGCCCCCCTTGGGGGCAGATTGGTCGATTTTAGGGCATTCTGCCCCCAAGGGGGCAGAAACCACTAGGCACCGGGGATTTGTTTTTTGGCGCCAATGTCACGCAGGGGGAGCGACCCCGTAGACAAGGGTCGCTCCGAGGGGGGGGTGGGGGTTGGGGGGGCAAATTTATTTTAGGCCATTTCTGCCCCCCTGGGGGCAGATCGGCCTATTATTAGGCCGATCTGCCCCCAGGGGGGCAGAAACCTCTTGTTGCCAGGGCAATTTTTATTTTTATTTTTTATTTTTTTGTTTTTGTAGAGATGGGGAGCGACCCATCAGACAAGGGTCGCTCCGAGGGGGGGGGGGGGCGGTTGGGGGGGCAAATTTATTTTAGGCCATTTCTGCCCCCCCTAGGGGCAGATCGGCCTATTATTAGGCCGATCTGCCCCCAGGGGGGGGGGCAGAAACCTCTAGGCGCCAGGGCAATTTTTTTTTTGTGTTTTTTTTTTTTGTTTGTTTGTTTTTTTAGAGATGGGGAGCGACCCATCAGACAAGGGTAGCTCCCCTCCTGGGGGGCAAACTGTATTTAGACCATTTCTGCCCCCCTTGGGGGCAGATTGGTCGATTTTAGGGCATTCTGCCCCCAAGGGGGCAGAAACCACTAGGCACCGGGGATTTGTTGTTTGGCGCCAATGTCACGCAGGGGGAGTGACCCCGTAGGCAAGGGTCGCTCCTGGTGGGGGGGTGGGGGTTGGGGATGCAAATTTATTTTAGGCCATTTCTGCCCCCCCTGGGGGCAGATCGGCCTATTATTAGGGCGATCTGCCACCAGGGGGGGGGCAGAAACGCAGGGGGAGCGACCCCATAGGCAAGGGTCGCTCCTGGGCAGGGGGGGTTTGGGGGGGGTCAAATTTATTTTAGGGCATTTCCCCCCCCCCTGGGGCCGGCTGAGCTAGAGGTCAAAATCCACAGGTAGGCACTTTGCAAAAAACACCTCTGTTTTCTGTGAAAAAATATGTTGTGTCCACGTTGTATTTTGGGCCATTTCCTTTCGTGGGCGCTAGGCCTACCCACACAAGTGAGGTACCATTTTTATGGAGAGACTTAGGGTAACGCTGGGTGGAAGGAAATTTGTGGCTCCTCTCAGATTCCAGAACTTTCTGTCACCGAAATGAGAGGAAAAAGTGTTTTTGGGCCAAATTTTGATGTTTGCAAAGGATTCTGGGTAACAGAACCTGGTCAGAGCCCCGCAAATCACCCCATCTTGGATTCCCCTAGGTCTCTAGTTTTAAAAAATGCGCTGGTTTGCTAGGTTTCCCAAGGTGCCGGCTGAGCTAGAGGCCAAAATCCACAGGTAGGCACTGTTTTCTATGAAAAAATTTGATGTGTCCATCTTGTGTTTTGGGCCGTTTCCTGTCGCGAGCGCTAGGCCTACCCACACAAGTGAGGTATCATTTTTATCGGGAGACGTGGGGGAACGCTGGGTGGAAGGAAATTTTTGGCTCCTCTCAGATTCCAGAACTTTCTGCCACAAAAATGTGAGGAACATGTGTTTTTTTAGCCAAATTTTGAGGTTTGCAAAGGATTCTGGGTAACAGAACCTGGTCCGAGCCACACAAGTCACCCCATCTTGGATTCCCCTAGGTCTCTAGTTGTCAGAAATGCACAGGTTTGGTAGGTTTCCCTAGGTGGCGGCTGAGCTACAGGCCAAAATCTACAGGTAGGCACTTTGCAAAAAACACCTCTGTTTTCCTTCAAAAATTTGGCTGTGTCCACGTTGCGCTTTGGGGCGTTTCCTGTCGCGAGCGCTAGGCCTACCCACACAAGTGAGGTATCATTTTTATCGGGAGACGTGGGGGAACGCTGGGTGGAAGGAAATTTGTGGCTCCTCTCAGATTCCAGAACTTTCTGCCACAAAAATGTGAGGAACATGTGTTTTTTTATCCAAATTTTGAGGTTTGCAAAGGATTCTGGGTAACAGAACCTGGTCCGAGCCACACAAGTCACCCCATCTTGGATTCCCCTAGGTCTCTAGTTGTCAGAAATGCACAGGTTTGGTAGGTTTCCCTAGGTGGCAGCTGAGCTACAGGCCAAAATCTACAGGTAGGCACTTTGCAAAAAACACCTCTGTTTTCCTTCAAAAATTTGGCTGTGTCCACGTTGCGCTTTGGGGCGTTTCCTGTCGCGGGCGCTAGGCCTACCCACACAAGTGAGGTATCATTTTTATCGGGAGACGTGGGGGAACGCTGGGTGGAAGGAAGTTTGTGGCTCCTCTCAGATTCCAGAACTTTCTGCCACAGAAATGTGAGGAACATGTGTTTGTTTAGCCAAATTGTGAGGTTTGCAAAGGATTCTGGGTAACAGAACCTGGTCCGAGAAACACAAGTCACCCCATCTTGGATTCCCCTAGGTCTCTAGTTTTCAGAAATGCACAGGTTTGGTAGGTTTCCCTAGGTGGCGGCTGAGCTACAGGCCAAAATCTACAGGTAGGCACTTTGCAAAAAAACACCTCTGTTTTCCTTCAAAAATTTGGCTGTGTCCACGTTGCGCTTTGGGGCGTTTCCTGTCGCGGGCGCTAGGCCTACCCACACAAGTGAGGTATCATTTTTATCGGGAGACATGGGGGAACGCTGGGTGGAAGGAAATTTGTGGCTCCCCTCAGATTCCAGAACTTTCTGCCACAGAAATGTGAGGAACATGTGGTTTTTTAGCCAAATTTTGAGGTTTGCAAAGGATTCTGGGTAACAGAACCTGGTCCGAGACACACAAGTCACCCCATCTTGGATTCCCCTAGGTCTCTAGTTTTCAGAAATGCACAGGTTTGGTAGGTTTCCCTAGGTGGCGGCTGAGCTACAGGCCAAAATCTACAGGTAGGCACTTTGCAAAAAACACCTCTGTTTTCCTTCAAAAATTTGGCTGTGTCCACGTTGCGCTTTGGGGCGTTTCCTGTCGCGGGCGCTAGGCCTACCCACACAAGTGAGGTATCATTTTTATCGGGAGACGTGGGGGAACGCTGGGTGGAAGGAAATTCGTGGCTCCTCTCAGATTCCAGAACTTTCTGCCACAGAAATGTGAGGAACATGTGTTTTATTAGCCAAATTTTGAGGTTTGCAAAGGATTCTGGGTAACAGAACCTGGTCGGAGCCACACAAGTCACCCCATCTTGGATTCCCCTAGGTCTCTAGTTTTCAGAAATGCACAGGTTTGGTAGGTTTCCCTAGGTGGCGGCTGAGCTACAGCCCAAAATCTACAGGTAGGCACTTTGCAAAAAACACCTCTGTTTTCCTTAAAAAATTTGGCTGTGTCCACGTTGCGCTTTGGGGTGTTTCCTGTCGCGGGCGCTAGGCCTACCCACA
This sequence comes from Pleurodeles waltl, assembly GCF_031143425.1. NCBI lineage: Eukaryota > Metazoa > Chordata > Amphibia > Caudata > Salamandridae > Pleurodeles > Pleurodeles waltl. The sequence goes on along the minus strand of NC_090436.1, from coordinate 589,974,164 downwards.
CAAGTGAGGTATCATTTTTATCGGGAGACGTGGGGGAACGCTGGGTGGAAGGAAATTTGTGGCTCCTCTCAGATTCCAGAACTTTCTGCCACAGAAATGTGAGGAACATGTGGTTTTTTAGCCAAATTTTGAGGTTTGCAAAGGATTCTGGATAACAGAACCTGGTCCGAGCCACACAAGTCACCCCATCTTGGATTCCCCTAGCTCTCTAGTTTTCAGAAATGCTCAGGTTTGGTAGGTTTCCCTAGGTGGCGGCTGAGCTACAGGCCAAAATCTACAGGTAGGCACTTTGCAAAAAACACCTCTGTTTTCCTTTAAAAATTTGGCTGTGTCCACGTTGCGCTTTGGGGCGTTTCCTGTCGCGGGCGCTAGGCCTACCCACACAAGTGAGGTATCATTTTTATCGGGAGACGTGGGGGAACGCTGGGTGGAAGGAAGTTTGTGGCTCCTCTCAGATTCCAGAACTTTCTGCCACAGAAATGTGAGGAACATGTGTTTTTTTAGCCAAATTTTGAGGTTTGCAAAGGATTCTGGATAACAGAACCTGGTCCGAGCCACACAAATCACCCCATCTTGGATTCCCCTACGTCTCTAGTTTTCAAAAATGTGCTGGTTTGCTAGGTTTCCCAAGGTGCCGGCTGAGCTAGAGGCCAAAATCCACAGGTAGGCACTGGTTTCTATGAAAAAATTTGATGTGTCCACGTTGTGTTTTGGGCCGTTTCCTGTTGCGAGCGCTAGGCCTACCCACACAAGTGAGGTATCATTTTTATCGGGAGACGTGGGGGAACGCTGGGTGGAAGGAAATTTGTGGCTCCTCTCAGATTCCAGAACTTTCTGCCACAAAAATGTGAGGAACATGTGTTTTTTTAGCCAAATTTTGAGGTTTGCAAAGGATTCTGGGTAACAGAACCTGGTCCGAGCCACACAAGTCACCCCATCTTGGATTCCCCTAGGTCTCTAGTTTTCAGAAATGCACAGGTTTGGTAGGTTTCCCTAGGTGGCGGCTGAGCTACAGGCCAAAATCTACAGGTAGGCACTTTGCAAAAAACACCTCTGTTTTCCTTCAAAAATGTGGCTGTGTCCACGTTGCGCTTTGGGGCGTTTCCTGTCGCGGGCGCTAGGCCTACCCACACAAGTGAGGTATCATTTTTATCGGGAGACGTGGGGGAACGCTGGGTGGAAGGAAATTCGTGGCTCCTCTCAGATTCCAGAACTTTCTGCCACAGAAATGTGAGGAACATGTGTTTTATTAGCCAAATTTTGAGGTTTGCAAAGGATTCTGGGTAACAGAACCTGGTCGGAGCCACACAAGTCACCCCATCTTGGATTCCCCTAGGTCTCTAGTTTTCAGAAATGCACAGGTTTGGTAGGTTTCCCTAGGTGGCGGCTGAGCTACAGGCCAAAATCTACAGGTAGGCACTTTGCAAAAAACACCTCTGTTTTCCTTAAAAAATTTGGCTGTGTCCACGTTGCGCTTTGGGGTGTTTCCTGTCGCGGGCGCTAGGCCTACCCACACAAGTGAGGTATCATTTTTATCGGGAGACGTGGGGGAACGCTGGGTGGAAGGAAATTTGTGGCTCCTCTCAGATTCCAGAACTTTCTGCCACAGAAATGTGAGGAACATGTGGTTTTTTAGCCAAATTTTGAGGTTTGCAAAGGATTCTGGATAACAGAACCTGGTCCGAGCCACACAAGTCACCCCATCTTGGATTCCCCTAGCTCTCTAGTTTTCAGAAATGCTCAGGTTTGGTAGGTTTCCCTAGGTGGCGGCTGAGCTACAGGCCAAAATCTACAGGTAGGCACTTTGCAAAAAACACCTCTGTTTTCCTTTAAAAATTTGGCTGTGTCCACGTTGCGCTTTGGGGCGTTTCCTGTCGCGGGCGCTAGGCCTACCCACACAAGTGAGGTATCATTTTTATCGGGAGACGTGGGGGAACGCTGGGTGGAAGGAAGTTTGTGGCTCCTCTCAGATTCCAGAACTTTCTGCCACAGAAATGTGAGGAACATGTGTTTTTTTAGCCAAATTTTGAGGTTTGCAAAGGATTCTGGATAACAGAACCTGGTCCGAGCCACACAAATCACCCCATCTTGGATTCCCCTACGTCTCTAGTTTTCAAAAATGTGCTGGTTTGCTAGGTTTCCCAAGGTGCCGGCTGAGCTAGAGGCCAAAATCCACAGGTAGGCACTGGTTTCTATGAAAAAATTTGATGTGTCCACGTTGTGTTTTGGGCCGTTTCCTGTTGCGAGCGCTAGGCCTACCCACACAAGTGAGGTATCATTTTTATCGGGAGACGTGGGGGAACGCTGGGTGGAAGGAAATTTGTGGCTCCTCTCAGATTCCAGAACTTTCTGCCACAAAAATGTGAGGAACATGTGTTTTTTTACCCAAATTTTGAGGTTTGCAAAGGATTCTGGGTAACAGAACCTGGTCCGAGCCACACAAGTCACCCCATCTTGGATTCCCCTAGGTCTCTAGTTTTCAGAAATGCACAGGTTTGGTAGGTTTCCCTAGGTGGCGGCTGAGCTACAGGCCAAAATCTACAGGTAGGCACTTTGCAAAAAACACCTCTGTTTTCCTTCAAAAATGTGGCTGTGTCCACGTTGCGCTTTGGGGCGTTTCCTGTCGCGGGCGCTAGGCCTACCCACACAAGTGAGGTATCATTTTTATCGGGAGACGTGGGGGAACGCTGGGTGGAAGGAAGTTTGTGGCTCCTCTCAGATTCCAGAACTTTCTGCCACAGAAATGTGAGGAACATGTGTTTTTTTAGCCAAATTTTGAGGTTTTCAAAGGATTCTAGGTAACAGAACCTGGTCCGAGCCACACAAGTCACCCCATCTTGGATTCCCCTAGGTCTCTAGTTTTCAGAAATGCACAGGTTTGGTAGGTTTCCCTAGGTGGCGGCTGAGCTACAGGCCAAAATCTACAGGTAGGCACTTTGCAAAAACCACCTCTGTTTTCCTTCAAAAATTTGGCTGTGTCCACGTTGCGCTTTGGGGCGTTTCCTGTCGCGGGCGCTAGGCCTACCCACACAAGTGAGGTATAATTTTTATCGGGAGACGTGGGGGAACGCTGGGTGGAAGGAAATTCGTGGCTCCTCTCAGATTCCAGAACTTTCTGCCACAGGAAATGTGATGATCATGTGTTTTTTTAGCCAAATTTTGAGGTTTGCAAAGGATTCTGGGTAACAGAACCTGCTCCGAGCCACACAAGTCACCCCATCTTGGATTCCCCTAGGTCTCTAGTTTTCAGAAATGCACAGGTTTGGTAGGTTTCCCTAGGTGGCGGCTGAGCTACAGGCCAAACTCTACAGGTAGGCAGTTCGCAAAAAACACCTCTGTTTTCCTTCAAAAATTTGGCTGTGTCCACGTTGAGCTTTGGGGCGTTTCCTGTCGCGGGCGCTAGGCCTACCCACACAAGTGAGGTATCATTTTTATCGGGAGACGTGGGGGAACGCTGGGTGGAAGGAAATTTGTGGCTCCTCTCAGATTCCAGAACTTTCTGCCACAGAAATGTGAGGAACATGTGTTTTTTTAGCCAAATTTTGAGGTTTGCAAAGTATTCTGGGTAACAGAACCTGGTCCGAGCCACACAAGTCACCCCATCTTGGATTCCCCTAGGTCTCTAGTTTTCAGAAATGCACAGGTTTGGTAGGTTTCCCTACGTGGCGGCTGAGCTACAGGCCAAAATCTACAGATAGGCACTTTGCAAAAAACACCTCTGTTTTCCTTAAAAAATTTGGCTGTGTCCACGTTGCGCTTTGGGGCGTTTCCTGTCACGGGCGCTAGGCCTACCCACACAAGTGAGGTATCATTTTTATCGGGAGACGTGGGGGAACGCTGGGTGGAAGGAAATTTGTGGCTCCTCTCAGATTTCAGAACTTTCTGCCACAGAAATGTGAGGAACATGTGTTTTTTTAGCCAAATTCTGAGGTTTGCAAAGGATTCTGGGTAACAGAACCCGGTCCGAGCCACACAAGTCACCCCATCTTGGATGCCCCTAGGTCTCTAGTTTTCAGAAATGCACAGGTTTGGTAGGTTTCCCTAGGTGGCGGCTGAGCTACAGGCCAAAATCTACAGGTAGGCACTTTGCAAAAAACACCTTTGTTTTCCTTCAAAAATTTGGCTGTGTCCACGTTGCGCTTTGGGGCGTTTCCTGTCGCGGGCGCTAGGCCTACCCACACAAGTGAGGTATGATTTTTATCGAGAGAAGTGAGGGAACGCTGGGTGGAAGGAAATTTGTGGCTTCTCTCAGATTCCAGAACTTTCTGCCACAGAAATGTGAGGAACATGTGTTTTTTTAGCAAAATTTTGAGGTTTGCAAAGGATTCTGGGTAACAGAACCTGGTCCGAGCTACACAAGTCACCCCATCTTGGATTTCCCTAGGTCTCTAGTTTTCAGAAATGCACTGTTTTGGTAGGTTTCCCTAGGTGGCGGCTGAGCTACAGGCCAAAATCTACAGGTAGGCACTTTGCAAAAAACACCTCTGTTTTCCTTCAAAAATTTGGCTGTGTCCATGTTGCGCTTTGGGGTGTTTCCTGTCGCGGACGCTAGGCCTACCCACACAAGTGAGGTATCATTTTTATCGGGAGACGTGGGGGAACGCTGGGTGGAAGGAAATGTGTGGCTCCCCTTAGATTCCAGAACTTTCTGCCACAGAAATGTGAGGAACATGTGTTGTTTTAGCCAAATTTTGAGGTTTGCAAAGGATTCTGGGTAACAGAACCTGGTCCGAGCCACACAAGTCACCCCATCTTGGATTCCCCTAGGTCTCTAGTTTTCAGAAATGCACAGGTTTGGTAGGTTTCCCTAGGTGGCGGCTGAGCTACAGGCCAAAATCTACAGGTAGGCACTTTACAAAAAACACCTCTGTTTTCCTTCAAAAATTTGGCTGTGTCCACGTTGCGCTTTGGGGCGTTTCCTGTCGCGGGCGCTAGGCCTACCCACACAAGTGAGGTATGATTTTTATCGGGAGATGTGGGGGAACGCTGTGTGGAAGGAAATTTGTGGCTCCTCTCAGATTCCAGAACTTTCTGCCACAGAAATGTGAGGAACATGTGTTTTTTTAGCCAAATTTTGAGGTTTGCAAAGGATTCTGGGTAACAGAACCTGGTCCGAGCCACACAAGTCACCCCATCTTGGATTCCCCTAGGTCTCTAGTTTTCAGAAATGCACAGGTTTGGTAGGTTTCCCTAGGTGGCGGCTGAGCTACAGGCAAAAATCTACAGGTAGGCACTTTGCAAAAAACACCTCTGTTTTCCTTCAAAAATGTGGATGTGTCCACGTTGCGCTTTGGGGCCTTTCCTGTCGCGGGCGCTAGGCCTACCCACACAAGTGAGGTATCATTTTTATCGGGAGACGTGGGGGAACACTGGGTGGAAGGAAATTTGTGGCTCCTCTCAGATTCCAGAACTTTCTGCCACAGAAATGTGAGGAACATGTGTTTTTTAAGCCAAATATTGAGGTTTGCATAGGATTCTGGGTAACAGAACCTGGTCCGAGCCACACAAGTCACCCCATCTTGGATTCTCCTAGGTCTCTAGTTTTCAGAAATGCACAGGCTTGGTAGGTTTCCCTAGGTGGCGGCTGAGCTACAGGCCAAAATCTACAGGTAGGCACTTTGCAAAAAACACCTCTGTTTTCCTTCAAAAATTTGGCTGTGTCCACGTTGCGCTTTGGGGCGTTTCCTGTCGCGGGCTCTAGGCCTACCCACACAAGTGAGGTATCATTTTTATCGGGAGACGTGGGGGAACGCTGGGTGGAAGGAAATTGTGGCTCCTCTCAGATTCCAGAACTTTCTGCCACAGAAATGTGAGGAACATGTGTTTTTTTAGCCAAATTTTGAGGTTTGCAAAGGATTCTGGGAAACAGAACCTGGTCCGAGCCACACAAGTCACCCCATCTTGGATTCCCCTGGGTCTCTAGTTTTCAGAAATGCACAGGTTTGGTAGGTTTCCCTAGGTGGCGGCTGAGCTACAGGCCAAAATCTACAGATAGGCACTTTGCAAAAAACACCTCTGTTTTCCTTCAAAAATTTGTCTGTGTCCACGTTGCACTTTGGGGCGTTTCCTGTCGCGGGCGATAGGCCTACCCACACAAGTGAGGTATCATTTTTATCGGGAGACGTGGGGGAACGCTGGGTGGAAGGAAATTTGTGGCTCCTCTCAGATTCCAGAACTTTCTGCCACAGAAATGTGAGGAACATGTGTTTTTTTAGCCAAATTCTGAGGTTTGCAAAGGATTCTTGGTAACAGAACCCGGTCCGAGCCACGCAAGTCACCCCATCTTGGATTCCCCTAGGTCTCTAGTTTTCAGAAATGCACAGGTTTGGTAGGTTTCCCTAGGTGGCGGCTGAGCTACAGGCCAAAATCTACAGGTAAGGCACTTTGCAAAAAACACCTCTGTTTTCCTTCAAAAATTTGGCTGTGTCCACGTTGCGCTTTGGGGCGTTTCCTGTTGCGGGCGCTAGGCCTACCCACACAAGTGAGGTATCATTTTTATCGGGAGACGTGGGGGAACGCTGGGTGGAAGAAAATTTGTGGCTCCTCTCAGATTCCAGAACTTTCTGCCACAGAATTGTGAGGAACATGTGTTTTTTTAGCCACATTTTGAGGTTTGCCAAAGGATTCTGGGTAACAGAACCTGGTCCGAGCCACACAAGTCACCCCATCTTGGATTCCCCTAGGTCTCTAGTTTTCAGAAATGCACAGGTTTGGTAGGTTTCCCTAGGTGGCGGCTGAGCTACAGGCCAAAATCTACAGGTAGGCACTTTGCAAAAAACACCTCTGTTTTCCTTCAAAAATGTGGCTGTGTCCACGTTGCGCTTTGGGGCGTTTCCTGTCGCGGGCGCTAGGCCTACCCACACAAGTGAGGTATCATTTTTATCGGGAGACGTGGGGGAACGCTGGGTGGAAGGAAGTTTGTGGCTCCTCTCAGATTCCAGAACTTTCTGCCACAGAAATGTGAGGAACATGTGTTTTTTTAGCCAAATTTTGAGGTTTTCAAAGGATTCTGGGTAACAGAACCTGGTCCGAACCACACAAGTCACCCCATCTTGGATTCCCCTAGGTCTCTAGTTTTCAGAAATGCACAGGTTTGGTAGGTTTCCCTAGGTGGCGGCTGAGCTACAGGCCAAAATCTACAGGTAGGCACTTTGCAAAAACCACCTCTGTTTTCCTTCAAAAATTTGGCTGTGTCCACGTTGCGCTTTGGGGCGTTTCCTGTCGCGGGCGCTAGGCCTACCCACACAAGTGAGGTATAATTTTTATCGGGAGACGTGGGGGAACGCTGGGTGGAAGGAAATTCGTGGCTCCTCTCAGATTCCAGAACTTTCTGCCACAGGAAATGTGAGGATCATGTGTTTTTTTAGCCAAATTTTGAGGTTTGCAAAGGATTCTGGGTAACAGAACCTGCTCCGAGCCACACAAGTCACCCCATCTTGGATTCCCCTAGGTCTCTAGTTTTCAGAAATGCACAGGTTTGGTAGGTTTCCCTAGGTGGCGGCTGAGCTACAGGCCAAACTCTACAGGTAGGCAGTTTGCAAAAAACACCTCTGTTTTCCTTCAAAAATTTGGCTGTGTCCACGTTGCGCTTTGGGGCGTTTCCTGTCGCGGGCGCTAGGCCTACCCACACAAGTGAGGTATGATTTTTATCGGGAGACGTGGGGGAACGCTGGGTGGAAGGAAATTTGTGGCTCCTCTCAGATTCCAGAACTTTCTGCCACAGAAATGTGAGGAACATGTGTTTTTTTAGCCAAATTTTGAGGTTTGCAAAGGATTCTGGGTAACAGAACCTGGTCCGAGCCACACAAGTCACCCCATCTTGGATTCCCCTAGGTCTCTAGTTTTCAGAAATGCACAGGTTTGGTAGGTTTCCCTAGGTGGCGGCTGAGCTACAGGCCAAAATCTACAGGTAGGCACTTTGCAAAAAACACCTCTGTTTTCCTTCAAAAATTTGGCTGTGTCCACGTTGCGCTTTGGGGCGCTTCCTGTCGCGGGCGCTAGGCCTACCCACACAAGTGAGGTATCATTTTTATCGGGAGACGTGGGGGAACGCTGGGTGGAAGGAAATTTGTGGCTCCTCTCAGATTCCAGAACTTTCTGCCACAGAAATGTGAGGAACATGTGTTTTTTTAGCCAAATTTTGAGGTTTGCAAAGGATTCTGGGTAACAGAACCTGGTCCGAGCCACACAAGTCACCCCATCTTGGATTCCCCTAGGTCTCTAGTTTTCAGAAATGCACAGGTTTGGTAGGTTTCCCTAGGTGGCGGCTGAGCTACAGGCCAAAATCTACAGGTAGGCACTTTGCAAAAAACACCTCTGTTTTCCTTCAAAAATTTGGCTGTGTCCACGTTGCGCTTTGGGGCGTTTCCTGTCGCGGGCTCTAGGCCTACCCACACAAGTGAGGTATCATTTTTATCGGGAGACGTGGGGGAACGCTGGGTGGAAGGAAATTGTGGCTCCTCTCAGATTCCAGAACTTTCTGCCACAGAAATGTGAGGAACATGTGTTTTTTTAGCCAAATTTTGAGGTTTGCAAAGGATTCTGGGAAACAGAACCTGGTCCGAGCCACACAAGTCACCCCATCTTGGATTCCCCTGGGTCTCTAGTTTTCAGAAATGCACAGGTTTGGTAGGTTTCCCTACGTGGCGGCTGAGCTACAGGCCAAAATCTACAGATAGGCACTTTGCAAAAAACACCTCTGTTTTCCTTCAAAAATTTGTCTGTGTCCACGTTGCACTTTGGGGCGTTTCCTGTCGCGGGCGATAGGCCTACCCACACAAGTGAGGTATCATTTTTATCGTGAGACGTGGGGGAACGCTGGGTGGAAGGAAATTTGTGGCTCCTCTCAGATTCCAGAACTTTCTGCCACAGAAATGTGAGGAACATGTGTTTTTTTAGCCAAATTCTGAGGTTTGCAAAGGATTCTTGGTAACAGAACCCGGTCCGAGCCACGCAAGTCACCCCATCTTGGATTCCCCTAGGTCTCTAGTTTTCAGAAATGCACAGGTTTGGTAGGTTTCCCTAGGTGGCGGCTGAGCTACAGGCCAAAATCTACAGGTAAGGCACTTTGCAAAAAACACCTCTGTTTTCCTTCAAAAATTTGGCTGTGTCCACGTTGCGCTTTGGGGCGTTTCCTGTTGCGGGCGCTAGGCCTACCCACACAAGTGAGGTATCATTTTTATCGGGAGACGTGGGGGAACGCTGGGTGGAAGAAAATTTGTGGCTCCTCTCAGATTCCAGAACTTTCTGCCACAGAATTGTGAGGAACATGTGTTTTTTTAGCCACATTTTGAGGTTTGCAAAGGATTCTGGGTAACAGAACCTGGTCCGAGCCACACAAGTCACCCCATCTTGGATTCCCCTAGGTCTCTAGTTTTCAGAAATGCACAGG